>NC_141047.1:30592736-31047736 GCF_041138505.1 Cibotium barometz | reverse complement strand
ATGACTATGAGTGAGAGAGCATGAGATACTGTTAGTCTATGTTTGCCTTCTTTTAAGAAAAATAATATCATATTTCCTATTCACAGAAGGGAGCGAGAAGCTTCTTTATGGTCGCCTTCAAATTCTCATGAGCTATGGATTCCATATCAAAACACTTGGAAGGGTTGAATTCTTACTACTACACATCCACTAGGCTACGTTGACCACCACCCCTTGGATGTGCTTCCACAAAGTAGAAGTCACTTGCCAAAGCCATATAGTTGAGTTCAAAGGTCTAAAGCTTATACACTATAAATACAAACAAAATCCTTTACTTCTTAGAGAGAGTTCACTCATAGTTATAGGGTGAGTCTACACACGTGAATATGGACTTGCATTAATAAGATAGGTTGCTATCAAGTGTTTGTTTATATAACTATTTAATCTTCCATGAGTTTCTTGTAGTTTATTTATGAAAAACAAAAAAACCTATTCATGTGAGTACAAGTTGAGATAGTGTTCATGTTTTCATAGCTTCTTTTGTGGAGCTTGTCAATTAAGTACATAGGATTATGTGTTCAATACCTTCCTCAAGGGCACTACATCTTCAAGGAAAACTTGTAACTTTAGATCCTTAATAGTAGATAATGACATCTAAGAAGCCTAATAACAAAACGCTATATGCTATGATTAAAGAAAAATAAGTTGTTAACAAATTGCAACTAGAGATCTAGTATACGATTATGCTAAGTAGAACAACATCATGGATGATACTCTCTATAAACATGATACTCTCCAATGTGCTGAGCACTCTACGTACTTCCATTCTATACATAATCTTTGTGACACTCTCTCAAGGGTTTTACCCTACCTTGTGTTAGGACACAGGTAGGACTAGTAGGCCGGAGTCAAGAAGTTCAGGGGAGTCTGGACATGTGTGGACAGCCATGGCTATTTTAGCCGGCTAGGGTTCCTATATCCGGCGGTTGGGTGGAGAGTTGTCATATTCTCATCTAGAAGGTTTCATAGAGGTCGAAGGCTGATCTCGCATTGGTATCAGAGATATGCGATCTACGCGCTAACCAGCTACGCAATCCTTGCCATAATCCGCGATTCGTGGGCGAAAGAGATGCACAACAGTTTGTGGTGTGAGATAACAACCCAACCATAAGATCATGTTTTCAGAAGCATGGAGGAGAAGAAGTTGCGCGCTCCAGTCTTGGGAAAAATACGGTCCACAGTTAGTCGACAAGCGGCTCATTAGAGCAAGTTTGAGCTCATTTTAGGGCCCTCTAAGGATTTCACATGAGAATATTCTTTTAAAAATGGGGGCATGTATTTTTTTAAGCAAATCAGCTCCAAATCCGTTGAAGTTTGCATTTTTAGAACGTACTCTCTGAGAACTTTTTAGATGATATATAGCGTGATGGGGGTTGGACATGGGAAGGGAAAGATACTGAGAAGATTCCTTTCTTCACCCACGTTAAGAAGAAAGGAATCTTCTCAGTATCTGGGTGAAGAAAGGAATCTTCTCAGTATCTTTCCTTTCCCATGTCCAACCCCCATCATGCTATATATCATCGGAAAGCTTTCGGACAGTAGGTTTTGAAAATGCAAACTTCGATATATTTGGAGTTGATTCGCTGAAAATTTTCCATGCCCCCATTTTTAAAAGATTATTCTCATGTGAAATCCATAGAGCCCCAAAACGAGCTCAAACTTTTCCTAATGGTGAAGTCGCTCGCTTCTCAGACGACGACGTTTCCAATGTGACGCACGACGTTGTTTCCAATGTTACGCAGCCGGCCATAAGAGATCACAGCCGGACACAATAGTGTAAACGCTGCTGTTTACACCCGGGAAGAGGTCAATAGCGTACAGCCACGTGAAGATAACCCACCACAACAGCGCTGTTACAGTGCGAGATTTTTCATAGTTCACCTCTCTCCTATCTATAGCAACTACAGTTGCGCAAATTCTCAGCCGTCACATCAGCCGGCAAACGGGTTGCACAGTTGGCCAACACAATCTTCACACAACAGCAGCTGCCGGTTTCTTGCAACCAACAGTGACACAGCTGGCCATAGCAACCAAACGATGGCCAGACTTTAGGGGGGGGGAAAAAAAAACTTAAAAGCTGCAGTTCGCCATGGAGAGAACATACAATTGCTAGTTTTTTCATTGCTAGTTTTTTCTCTCTTTTTCTCTCTCTCTCTCTCTCTCTCGTTACTTGTTTACACGGAAGGGGCGAGGGCAATCGGCAAGGCAATCTCTCTCTCTTTCTCTTGTGTCTGCACGGGAAGAGACACGCAGTAGCAGTTGAAGAAGGAGGATTTTTGAAGAGCCACCAATACACGTCAGAGAAGAGGCTTTTGTTCTCGCTTTCGAGGAGGCTTTTTCTCGATATTTCTCTACAGCCCGCACACAAAAAGGAGACTAGAGTGGTGTCTATAGCAAGGCCGCTGACGCGAGCAAGATGAGCCAGTTTTGGTAAGGTATTCAACTTCATCTTACATTCAAATTTGATTTGTTACCATGACCTCAGAAAATTCCGAGCATCCCGGGGATCAGTAACACGGTGGTCAGCCATCTTTGGATACCAATATGGCTGATCTGGATGCAGGTGATCACGGATTTGTGGATTTGCATGCATATACCTTGTTAGAATCACGCACACAGAACAAAGTTTACTTTTTCTTTCTCAAAGTTTATAGACCATGCAAAAGACTCTTTGCAAAAGACTCTTAAGCAATTAGTCGCTAGTTCAAGGTTTCGGAGTGGGTTGATACTCTAGGGGCATCTACTCTTGGGGGTCAACTCAAGACACCGAAACGCCCGAGAATCAGGAAGTGGTAGCTATGCTCAAGAGCATGAAGCCTTTTGTATTCTGCGGAAAAGAGGAGTGTAATAAAGATGCAGTGAACACTTTTTTACAAAAGTGGATGGACTTTCACCTTTTGAAGCGTTCTCCTGATGTTGTTCGCATGCTTGAGACAAGTCTCATACTTGAGGGCAATGCCTATAAGTGGCGGATTAGCCTTGGCAAGAGTAATCGACTTGTGACATGGACTGCTTTTGAGGTACTTTTTCGAAAAGAGTTCTTACCTCTGAACGAGAAGGATCGCAACTGGGATATTTTGGACAATTGTAAGATGGAAGGTCTTACGTTGACCCAATATATTTCTAAGTATCACGAGATAATTCTCAAGCTTAAAGGTTTGGATGATTTTTTTTAAAATTGAGGTTTTTTGCGAGGTTTAGATAATGAATATAAAACTAAGGTTAAACTCAATATCCTAAAACTTTGGAAGAGGCCATAAAAAGTGTGCAGATCTTTGATGATAATATTGAGAAGAAACGCACGACCAAGACACCTTGGGTTGGAGCATCTGACTTTTGTAATTCTAAGGGGAACAATTTTTCATGTTAGTCGTTAGCAGAAACACTAGGGCGACGATGCCAATGTGGTGGATATAGGTGTTCTTGTAGATTTAATCGAGCCTCTGGTGTTACCACATGAGCCAAAGCGCATCTTGGATTATCAAGAGTAGCAAACTTGTCACAAAATTAGACAACAATGTCTAGTTAAGTGGAAGGATAAACTTGTCAGGCTAGTACTTGATATCCTACCTTTGTTTTCGAGGATGAAAACTCTTCCAAAAGGGGGGAGTAGTATCAGGACAAGGGTAAGACTAGGTGGGAGTTAGGCAGTTCAGGGGAGTCCGGACGTGTGTGGATGGCCAGGGCTATTTCAGCTAGCTAGCTAGCATTTATCTCATTCATTCATAATACAATCACCTTGTGTTGTGCCCAACTTGCTCTCTCTTACTTGCTCATGTTTTTGCTTCTTCTTCCTCCTCAACCATGGAGAGATTCCATCCTCCATAGCTCTATGGTTGATCTTTTGATTGCCAACATCATCAAGTAGTGAGTAATCCATAGAGAATACTCTTAATGAGAATGTGGAAGGGAGAAGGGAACTTCTTCTCCAACATTATCTGGAGGATTCATGGACTTAGCTTGGAATCCTAAGATATGGACATGAGCCTGAAAGGGAAGTTCTATAGGCTGCCAAGGGACAATCGAGCTCAAAATGAGAAGTGAGCACTAAAAGACCTAGAAGTACAGGACAACAACTAAGGGATGAATCATTGCCAGGGATAAGCAACCCTTAACCTGCAGTACAATACACTCCAAGAATACAAAGGGATCTTATAAGTTCACAAAGAATGGAGGCAATGTACTTCCCCACTTCCAGAGAACTACATATTAAGGAAAGAATGAGAGAAGCACAAGCCCAACTTAGAAGGATTGAACAAGAGAAGACTAGCTTAGATCTCCGGATAGGGAGTTAGCTGAGAGACGTGCTTTCAATACAGCAATACATGGAGAAGATTATTCCAATGTCAGGGGATCGAGGCTTAAAGAGAGCTTGGTTGCACGAGGCAGTGCTAAAGAGATTAAACAGGAAATGAAGGAGGGTATGCCACCTTTAGAGCCTATTCTCAAGGAGCCATAAGATGACCTAGTCGCTCTCACATCACCTCTCAAGAAAGGAGGAACTGTATGAGGGAAGTAGGAGAAAACTTTCACCAAGGCTGAGGTAGGTGCAATGTTAAGGACCCAAAAGTTTTAGAAGTATATGAGAGGCATGTTGCTACAAGAAGGGAGCCTGAGAGGAGCAGTTTTGGATGATGGTATAAACAGGAACGTAGAAATTATCCCAATACCACCTGACCCAAGGGTACATATAAACTAACATGATAGAGCCATAAGAGGCCGAGGTTGTTACCATATTATAGTAGTGATGTGTGTGAACACACTTAGGACCGCCGGGGCACTTTTTCCCTCACTAGGAGGTTTTTTCTCCCGTGCATTGTATATACGCCCATTATCTTTTAGGGTTGGTTATCTTTCATTTTTGGCACTCATAATACACTACTGTGTTGTGCTCAAGCTTCCTCATCTTCTTGAAGTTGTGTGTGCATTCCTGCAACCCTAATTCCAACAATTGGTATCAGAGCAGGCTTCCTCCTCCCGGGCAGCATCACCGGCACCTGCCGCTTCATCTCCTCCGATTGCAACGAGGTTTCACGAGCGTCTGCAGGTTAGTATATGCCGTGGGACAACCCGTAGGGCTTGGTCGTTTCAGAATTTTGATCTGAAGTCATTTCGCCCTCCGTTTTTGCATTCCAAGTACTGCGCAGGCAAAATCGTCCTACTGTGCAGATTTTCTGTCAAGATTAAAATCTGCAGGACAGGTGCCCATTCGTCTGTTTTGGGCTGTGCTACATAGCACAGGTCGATTTTATACAGGTTTACCTCTTACAGACAGCATTTACATCTAGTAGTACAGTCATTGGCCATGGCTGACAACAATGATGTATTCCGCATGTTGGCTGCTGAGGATAAGTTGGATGGCACCAACTATCCATTGTGGGCATATATGATGCGACATGTATTGGTAGCAAAGGGGTTATGGAACATTGTGCAGGGTATTGATGCACGTCCTATTGTGGCTGGGAATGCTGCAAACACATCAGAAACAGGTACTGTTGATGATGGTGCAGGCACAAGTGCTGTAGCAGCTGTTCGAGAACCACCACTTTCAGCAGAGCAGATTCGTTGGGATGGTAGAGATGCGCAGGCTCATGCCTTGATTGCGCTGTCTGTCAAACGTACCATTATCCCACATATTCGCTCCTGCAGGACTTCTAAGGATGCTTGGGATGTACTTGCCACATTGTATCAGGCAAGAAATGAGGCTCGTGTTGCTTATCTCCGAAAACAGTTGGAGAGTGAGCATATGAACGAAGGTGATTCTATGGATAGCTTTTTGACAAAGATCAAGGATTTCAAAGAGCAGCTCATTTCTGCAGATGAAATCCTGTCAGACAGTTCACTTGTGCAGACTGTTTTGAATGGTCTACCAGATTCTTATCAGGGTTTTGCTTCCACTCTTCGCTTGATGATGAAAGGCAATCCCAATGCCTTATCATTTGAGGAGTTAGTTTCTGTTTTGCTGCAAGAAGACCAGTCAAGGCAAAACAGGAATATTATGCGTGTCGCAGATCAAGCTTTCGTTGCTAGTCAGAGAAGCGGGAAAGGTAAAGCTGGCTTTTCTTCTAGTAAGCAGAAATCTGCAAATGCTGCGCAACCAAAGAAGGAAGACAAAGATGAGAAGAAGGGTGACAAACAGAAGACATTTTGCAAGTACTGTAAGTGTTGGAATTAGGGTTGCAGGAATGCACACACAACTTCAAGAAGATGAGGAAGCTTGAGCACAACACAGTAGTGTATTATGAGTGCCAAAAGTGAAAGATAACAAGCCCTAGAAGATAATGGGCGTATATACAATGCACGGGGAAAAAAACCTCCTAGTGAGGGAAAAAGTGCCCCGGCGGTCCTAAGTGTGTTCACACACATCACTACTATAATATGGTAACAAATCCCCCCTGGAGTGATGCGGTGAACAAGAGCTAGCACTCATGTATAGGGAAGTGTCTAGCTATGTGGACGAATCCACAAAAGGGAGTAAGCCCAAAGCTTTGCGAAAAGCTTCGAACTTTTCACGAGGCAGAGCCTTTGTGAAAAGGTCTGCAAGGTTATCCTGTGTTGGCACATAAGCCAAACTGATCTCTCCTGCAGAGAGTCTCTCCCTGACATAATGGTAGTGCACCTCAATGTGCTTCGTACGAGTATGGAACACTGGGTTCCGCGCAACTGCCAATGCGCTCTGACTGTCAGTGAAGATGGTGGTGGCAGATGGCTGCCCAACACCCAAATCAGCCATAAGGCGTCTGAGCCACACACACTCAACCGTAGCTGTGAAAGCTGCCCTGTACTCAGCTTCACAACTAGAAGTGGCCACAGTAGGCTGCTTCTTGCTCAACCATGATATGCATGAGCTTCCAAGCATGAAGCAAAAACCACTCGTGGACACGCGTGTGTCATAACAACCAGCCCAGTCAGAATCTGAAAAAACATGTAAATCTGGCGGCAATGATCCCCCCTTGGGATAAAACAACCCAAGATGCCGAGTACCACTCAAATAGCGAAAGATACGCTTCACTGCCTGCCAATGCTTAATGCCTGGGCTATGCATAAATCTGCTCACCTGTGAGACTGCAAACTGAATGTCTGGCCTCGTAATGCATACATAAATGAGGCAACCAACAGCTGTCTGATAGAGTGTGACATCAAAGTGATCTCCAGCATCATGAAGACTCAACTTCAAACCTGTCTCCATTGGAGTAGCAATAGGCTTGCAGTCTTCAAGGCCAAATCTCCGCAACAATGTTTCAATATACTTTGTCTGACACAAAGCAATACCTCCATCACACTGCTTAAATTGTATCCCCAAATAATGATGCAAATGTCCCAAATCTGACATCTCAAAAGAGGCATTCAAATCAGCCTTAAAATCAGCAATATGACTCTCATTTGGTCCTGTGAGCAGCATGTCATCGACATAGAGAGCAATGATTAGATGTACACCATCCACACGTTTAACATACAAAGTGCTTTCTGTTGGACTATTCTGAAACCCATGTGCAGTCAAATATGCATGTATTTTTTCATACCAAGCTCGTGGAGCTTGCTTTAAACCATATAAAGCCTTTTTTAACCTGCACACTTTGTTTTCCTGCCCTCTTTGAACAAAACCACGAGGCTGCGATACATACACCTCCTCATGCAAATCTCCATTTAAGAACGCAGTCTTTATGTCCAGCTGATGTACATTCCAACCATTATGAGCTGCTAATGCACAGATGCTACGAACAGTGGTCATACGACATGTGGGAGCAAAAGTCTCATCAAAATCAATGCCCTTCTCTTGAGCATAACCTTTTGCAACAAGCCTAGCCTTATGGCGATCCACTGTGCCATCAGGCTTACGCTTCAATTTGTATACCCACTTAGTGCCAATGGCCTTCTTGCCAGGGGACAAGTCACATAAAGACCATGTACCATTCTTCATAATAGCATCGTATTCTGCTTGCATAGCAGCCATCCAATTTTCTGAACTTTGTGCCTCATCAAATGAAACAGGCTCACTTTCATCGCACATACTAGAAACAGCCAATGCATAACAATCTGACGCATAAGAGGCACCATGAGAGCCAGAACGAGTGCGACTAGACAAAGGGGCATCCAACTTGCTGTCACGCAAAGTCTGCACCAGCCATCTAGGCATATTCCTAGAGCCCTCAATCTCTTGTCTCTCATCCTCAAGTGCATCATGCACATCTGCATCAGATATAGGCTGATCTGTGCCATCATTTAAAACCTGCATAGGCTGAAAAACTGCCTCATGAGGTATTGCACTTGACTGTGCACCACTGAAAAGAGGCAACAATGTATCATAGACATCACGTGAGCTGATATCTGTCTCCTTAGTACATGAAACCAAGGGCTGAACTGCATCTTCCACAAATACAACATCACGGCTAACCAAAATGCGCTTTGTCTGTGGATGATACAAACGATAGCCTTTGCTCTCAGCACTATATCCAACAAAAATACATTTGACAGCTTTGTCATCCAATTTTCTGCGATGTTGCACAGGCACTAATGCATATGCGAGGCAACCAAAAACACGTAAATGGCCAACAGATGGCTTGCGGCTATGCCAAGCCTCATATGGAGTGACAACCTGTAATGCTTTGGTGGGACACCTGTTTAGTACATAAGTGGCACACATGACAGCCTCAAGCCAAAAACCATGTGGTAGACTTTGACTCTTAACCATACATCTTGCCATTTCCATGAGAGACCTGTTTTTTCTCTCAGCCACACCATTTTGCTGTGGTGTATACGGCACTGTACATTGGTGTTTTATCCCACGCTCAGCCAGAAATGCATTAAATTCTGAAGACATATACTCTCCCCCTCGATCTGAACGGAGGGTGCCCATCTTACTTTCTGACACATTTTCAGCCATAACCAAAAACTATTTGAAGCACAAAAACACTTCGGACTTTGCCTTCAAAGGATATACCCATGCATGCCTGGTAAAATCATCAATGAAAGTCACGAAGTAAAGGTAGTTTCCAAATGATGGAGTTTGCATGGGACCACAAACATCACTGTGAACAAGCTGCAATCTGCGTTCAGCTCTCACTGATCCATCTTTGGGAAAGGAAGCACGCTGCATTTTACCCAATATGCAGCCCTCACAAACATGCTTGACAGGTGCCTCAAGCTTAGGCAAAGAAGACACCATTTCAGATTTCTGCAGGCGCAGCAAACTTGCAAAATTCAGATGACCAAAACGTGCATGCCACAGTTTTGCATTTGAAATAGCCTGCGTATCCATAATAGCACATGCTGAATCCTCTACACATTTGCCATCCATATTGAGCTTATACAGCCCTCGACATAGTGAACCAGATGCTACAATGATGTCACCACAAGAGAGATCATGAACAGTACATCTGTCATCCACAAATTTTACAACCAAACCTGTTTTGGCAAATGCGGAGACTGACAGCAGATTCTTTTTGATCCCTGGCACATACAATGCATCAAAAAGTGTAAAGGTGTTGCAATTTACAACATTCAGCACAATCTGTCCAACTCCTTTAACGGGATAAGAGGAGTTATTGGCACAAGTGACAGTATTCCCTGTGGGAGCAGACTCAAGGAAAGTGAATAAACTGCGCTGCGAGGTGATATGCTTAGTGGCACCACTGTCAAAGTACCATACATCTGAATCTACTGCAGACATACATGTGTCATGCAAAGATGGGTCATAACTGCACTGCGCATTGAATGCCCATTCTGTATCTTGAACAACATTAGCAGATTCATTGTTAGAAGGAGAGGCATCTGCAACAGCCATACCAGCCTCTTTCTTCTTAGCCTCTTTCGCAGCCAGCTTAGGACACGCTTTGATGACATGATCATTTCCCTTACAGTACTTGCAAAATGTCTTCTGTTTGTCACCCTTCTTCTCATCTTTGTCTTCCTTCTTTGGTTGCGCAGCATTTGCAGATTTCTGCTTACTAGAAGAAAAGCCAGCTTTACCTTTCCCGCTTCTCTGACTAGCAACGAAAGCTTGATCTGCGACACGCATAATATTCCTGTTTTGCCTTGACTGGTCTTCTTGCAGCAAAACAGAAACTAACTCCTCAAATGATAAGGCATTGGGATTGCCTTTCATCATCAAGCGAAGAGTGGAAGCAAAACCCTGATAAGAATCTGGTAGACCATTCAAAACAGTCTGCACAAGTGAACTGTCTGACAGGATTTCATCTGCAGAAATGAGCTGCTCTTTGAAATCCTTGATCTTTGTCAAAAAGCTATCCATAGAATCACCTTCGTTCATATGCTCACTCTCCAACTGTTTTCGGAGATAAGCAACACGAGCCTCATTTCTTGCCTGATACAATGTGGCAAGTACATCCCAAGCATCCTTAGAAGTCCTGCAGGAGCGAATATGTGGGATAATGGTACGTTTGACAGACAGCGCAATCAAGGCATGAGCCTGCGCATCTCTACCATCCCAACGAATCTGCTCTGCTGAAAGTGGTGGTTCTCGAACAGCTGCTACAGCACTTGTGCCTGCACCATCATCAACAGTACCTGTTTCTGATGTGTTTGCAGCATTCCCAGCCACAATAGGACGTGCATCAATACCCTGCACAATGTTCCATAACCCCTTTGCTACCAATACATGTCGCATCATATATGCCCACAATGGATAGTTGGTGCCATCCAACTTATCCTCAGCAGCCAACATGCGGAATACATCATTGTTGTCAGCCATGGCCAATGACTGTACTACTAGATGTAAATGCTGTCTGTAAGAGGTAAACCTGTATAAAATCGACCTGTGCTATGTAGCACAGCCCAAAACAGACGAATGGGCACCTGTCCTGCAGATTTTAATCTTGACAGAAAATCTGCACAGTAGGACGATTTTGCCTGCGCAGTACTTGGAATGCAAAAACGGAGGGCGAAATGACTTCAGATCAAAATTCTGAAACGACCAAGCCCTACGGGCTGTCCCACGACATATACTAACCTGCAGACGCTCGTGAAACCTCGTTGCAATCGGAGGAGATGAAGCGGCAGGTGCCGGTGATGCTGCCCGGGAGGAGGAAGCCTGCTCTGATACCAATTGTTGGAATTAGGGTTGCAGGAATGCACACACAACTTCAAGAAGATGAGGAAGCTTGAGCACAACACAGTAGTGTATTATGAGTGCCAAAAGTGAAAGATAACAAGCCCTAGAAGATAATGGGCGTATATACAATGCACGGGGAAAAAAACCTCCTAGTGAGGGAAAAGTTGCCCCGGCGGTCCTAAGTGTGTTCACACACATCACTACTATAATATGGTAACAGTAAGGGAAATGATCATGTCATCAAAGCGTGTCCTAAGCTGGCTGCGAAAGAGGCTAAGAAGAAAGAGGCTGGTATGGCTGTTGCAGATGCCTCTCCTTCTAACAATGAATCTGCTAATGTTGTGCTAGATACAGAATGGGCATTCAATGCGCAGTGCAGTTATGACCCATCTTTGCATGACACATGTATGTCTGCAGTAGATTCAGATGTATGGTACTTTGACAGTGGTGCCACTAAGCATATCACCTCGCAGCGCAGTTTATTCACTTTCCTTGAGTCTGCTCCCACAGGGAATACTGTCACTTGTGCCAATAACTCCTCTTATCCCGTTGAAGGAGTTGGACAGATTGTGCTGAATGTTGCAAATGGCAACACCTTTACACTTTTTGATGCATTGTATGTGCCAGGGATCAAAAAGAATCTGCTGTCAGTCTCCGCATTTGCCAAAACAGGTTTGGTTGTAAAATTTGTGGATGACAGATGTACTGTTCATGATCTCTCTTGTGGTGACATCATTGTAGCATCTGGTTCACTATGTCGAGGGCTGTATAAGCTCAATATGGATGGCAAATGTGTAGAGGATTCAGCATGTGCTATTATGGATACGCAGGCTATTTCAGATGCAAAACTGTGGCATACACGTTTTGGTCATCTGAATTTTGCAAGTTTGCTGCGCCTGCAGAAATCTGAAATGGTGTCTTCATTGCCTAAGCTTGAGGCACCTGTCAAGCATGTTTGTGAGGGCTGCATATTGGGTAAAATGCAGCGTGCTTCCTTTCCCAAAGATGGATCAGTGAGAGCTGAACGCAGATTGCAGCTTGTTCACAGTGATGTTTGTGGTCCCATGCAAACTCCATCATTTGGAAACTACCTTTACTTCGTGACTTTCATTGATGATTTTACCAGGCATGCATGGGTATATCCTTTGAAGGCAAAGTCCGAAGTGTTTTTGTGCTTCAAACAGTTTTTGGTTATGGCTGAAAATGTGTCAGAAAGTAAGATGGGCACCCTCCGTTCAGATCGAGGGGGGGAGTATATGTCTTCAGAATTTAATGCATTTCTGGCTGAGCGTGGGATAAAACACCAATGTACAGTGCCGTATACACCACAGCAAAATGGTGTGGCTGAGAGAAAAAACAGGTCTCTCATGGAAATGGCAAGATGTATGGTTAAGAGTCAAAGTCTACCACATGGTTTTTGGCTTGAGGCTGTCATGTGTGCCACTTATGTACTAAACAGGTGTCCCACCAAAGCATTACAGGTTGTCACTCCATATGAGGCTTGGCATAGCCGCAAGCCATCTGTTGGCCATTTACGTGTTTTTGGTTGCCTGGCATATGCATTAGTGCCTGTGCAACATCGCAGAAAATTGGATGACAAAGCTGTCAAATGTATTTTTGTTGGATATAGTGCTGAGAGCAAAGGCTATCGTTTGTATCATCCACAGACAAAGCGCATTTTGGTTAGCCGTGATGTTGTATTTGTGGAAGATGCAGTTCAGCCCTTGGTTTCATGTACTAAGGAGACAGATATCAGCTCACGTGATGTCTATGATACATTGTTGCCTCTTTTCAGTGGTGCACAGTCAAGTGCAATACCTCATGAGGCAGTTTTTCAGCCTATGCAGGTTTTAAATGATGGCACAGATCAGCCTATATCTGATGCAGATGTGCATGATGCACTTGAGGATGAGAGACAAGAGATTGAGGGCTCTAGGAACATGCCTAGATGGCTGGTGCAGACTTTGCGTGACAGCAAGTTGGATGCCCCTTTATCTAGTCGCACTCGTTCTGGCTCTCATGGTGCCTCTTATGCGTCAGATTGTTATGCATTGGCTGTTTCTAGTATGTGCGATGAAAGTGAGCCTGTTTCATTTGATGAGGCACAAAGTTCAGAAAATTGGATGGCTGCTATGCAAGCAGAATACGATGCTATTATGAAGAATGGTACATGGTCTTTATGTGACTTGCCCCCGGCAAGAAGGCCATTGGCACTAAGTGGGTATACAAATTGAAGCGTAAGCCTGATAGCACAGTGGATCGCCATAAGGCTAGGCTTGTTGCAAAAGGTTATGCTCAAGAGAAGGGCATTGATTTTGATGAGACTTTTGCTCCCACATGTCGTATGACCACTGTTCGTAGCATCTGTGCATTAGCAGCTCATAATGGTTGGAATGTACATCAGCTGGACATAAAGACTGCGTTCTTAAATGGAGATTTGCATGAGGAGGTGTATGTATCGCAGCCTCGTGGTTTTGTTCAAAGAGGGCAGGAAAACAAAGTGTGCAGGTTAAAAAAGGCTTTATATGGTTTAAAGCAAGCTCCACGAGCTTGGTATAAAAAATTCATGCATATTTGACTGCACATGGATTTCAGAATAGTCCAACAGAAAGCACTTTGTATGTTAAACGTGTGGATGGTGTACATCTAATCATTGCTCTCTATGTCGATGACATGCTGCTCACAGGACCAAATGAGAGTCATATTGCTGATTTTAAGGCTGATTTGAATGCCTCTTTTGAGATGTCAGATTTGGGGCATTTGCATCATTATTTGGGGATACAATTTAAGCAGTGTGATGGAGGTATTGCTTTGTGTCAGACAAAGTATATTGAAACATTGTTGCGGAGATTTGGCCTTGAAGACTGCAAGCCTATTGCTACTCCAATGGAGACAGGTTTGAAGTTGAGTCTTCATGATGCTGGAGATCACTTTGATGTCACACTCTATCAGACAGCTGTTGGTTGCCTCATTTATGTATGCATTACGAGGCCAGACATTCAGTTTGCAGTCTCATAGGTGAGCAGATTTATGCATAGCCCAGGCATTAAACATTGGCAGGCAGTGAAGCGTATCTTTCGCTATTTGAGTGGTACTCGGCATCTTGGGTTGTTTTATCCCAAGGGGGGATCATTGCCGCCAGATTTACATGTTTTTTCAGATTCTGACTGGGCTGGTTGTTATGACACACGCGTGTCCACGAGTGGTTTTTGCTTCATGCTTGGAAGCTCATGCATATCATGGTTGAGCAAGAAGCAGCCTACTGTGGCCACTTCTAGTTGTGAAGCTGAGTACAGGGCAGCTTTCACAGCTACGGTTGAGTGTGTGTGGCTCAGACGCCTTATGGCTGATTTGGGTGTTGGGCAGCCATCTGCCACCACCATCTTCACTGACAGTCAGAGCGCATTGGCAGTTGCGCGGAACCCAGTGTTCCATGCTCGTACGAAGCACATTGAGGTGCACTACCATTATGTCAGGGAGAGACTCTCTGCAGGAGAGATCAGTTTGGCTTATGTGCCAACACAGGATAACCTTGCAGACCTTTTCACAAAGGCTCTGCCTCGTGAAAAGTTCGAAGCTTTTCGCAAAGCTTTGGGCTTACTCCCTTTTGTGGATTCGTCCACATAGCTAGACACTTCCCTATACATGAGTGCTAGCTCTTGTTCACCGCATCACTCCAGGGGAGATTTGTTACCATATTATAGTAGTGATGTGTGTGAACACACTTAGGACCGCCGGGGCACTTTTTCCCTCACTAGGAGGTTTTTTCCCCCGTGCATTGTATATACGCCCATTATCTTTTAGGGTTGGTTATCTTTCATTTTTGGCACTCATAATACACTACTGTGTTGTGCTCAAGCTTCCTCATCTTCTTGAAGTTGTGTGTGCATTCCTACAACCCTAATTCCAACAGAGGTAGGGGATATGATGGCATGCAAGTCCCCATCAAAAGGGAGTGCTTAGGAGTTCCGTACTCCACAAGCACCACAAAGAGCAAAACCAGTCAAACCCAATCTTGTGGCAAGATTAATGTCAAAATTCTCAAGTGATGACGATGCCATACAACACCTGTAGATATTCGAATTTATGTGTAAGACTTGTGAATTGATCAGTGACCAGACCAAAATATTTGCATTTTCCCTTACACTAAAAGGGAAGCCACATCAATAGTGTCGGTCACTTAAGCAAGACGACAGGATAACTTTTGCACAACTTTAGAGTGTGTTTATACCTAGTTTAACACAAAGTGGTGATAAGTGAAGCCCTATGGCTCAATTATATAACATCAAGCAACAGGAGCATCTCTCGTTTGAAAACCTAAACTCAAGCTGTACGCCTAGGGAGAGGTTGACAGATGAGCAATTACTATCATGCTTCTGTAGGGGAGTAAGGGATATTAAGATGTATAACTGCTTGCTATTGGCCAAACCAGCATTGCTTGATGATTGTTGCAAGCTCGTCATCGATTTTGAAGATAACATACTTGAGTCACCCCAACCTAACGAGTAAAGAATATGACTCTAGATGGGCTAAACACTACAGTTCAAGATATGATAAAGCTTGTTAGCGATCACATGCACACACTATCCAGTAGGGAATACGCATGGACATTATAACAATATGGTCATTTAACCTTAGTCTAAGGCACATCTCTTTACTCATACCCCTTCATATCCTATTACGTGTATGGAGTTATAACCACTCTATCATCTTTGTTAATCAACATACAATGGCATAACCATCTTTACCCCCGTAGGGAATTGGTGTGGTGCTCTATGTGCAGAGACTGAATCACACTACCACCGAATGTCCACAATTAAGAGCAAGGCCATTACTCTATTGTGCACACTATGTAAAATTAAAAAATCATGACACTTCAATGTGTAGATATCCAAGGTTACAAGAAGTTGCATAGCTGCCGGCACCTAGAGCTCCATTGGCTTTACCAACACCACCTGGACAAATCACTCCAGCTCTGCAGGATAACCAAACTCTTCCTATTTGCCTATGGGGATGTTCAGGGTGATACATGACACTTCACCTCTACCACCACCTGTTCTGCCACCACAACCACCACAGGCTAAAATCAACCAAGTATTGATTGAAGAGCCATCAGAAGATATTGATATGGTACGTGAAGAGTACTATGAGGAAGTTGCGGAGGTCACATTTGAATTCTATGTCCTACAAAATAACACACCAGTACCGATGGTTCAAACCACGGTACAGTGGAAGGGTAAGGACATGAACTCGAACATGAGGAGAGGACCATTATAGCGTTATAGTGTTTTGGCTATGGAGGGCCACACTGAATCGCTAAGTGCTCAAACAAGAATTGTGTTCATACACACCAACCCCAACAATTGACTGCTTTGCCCAATGACATGCTAGTACTCACTTGTACTAAATGTGGTATTGATCATTTAATCAAGGATTGTCCATACCGTGCAGGTGGTTTGACCTCCACTTCTAATCAGGCCACCATTCGAACCATTAGTGTGCATAGCTTGGAAATATCACACCACTCAATGTCCTGACCATGAGCCCAAGCCCAATTGGGAGACAAGGGGAAGAATCGAACAGAGGCGGCCATTTCCAGAACTGGCCCCGCAGGAGAAGAGTGAAAAAAGTGGGTGAGGGTGACACCAGGGTCACAATCCAAGATGGATCCGAAGAAGATACGATCGACACCGGATCCACCAACTCGAGAGAAGAATTGAATCAAGGGATCAACCCCAAAGAGCAAGACCTAGAGGAGCAAAGGGAGAGGCCATCAACCCTTAAAGGAGTCAGTGAGTACCCAAACGCCGAAGAGGAGAAGGAAGCTCGAAGATGCCAGGGCCTTAGTAGAAGAATGTCAACGGCTTCATGAAGCCAAGCTAAGGGCTAAGGGCTAACTGGGTCAGGGATACAATGTATCCAAGAAATGAGCCAACAAGGGGAAGGAAATTGGACATACCTACTCCAATTCCAGAAGAAACAGACGAGGGATCTAAAGCAAATGCAATGTCCAGGATGTCTGAAGAAAATGCGCAAGGTGAGTCCATCCATTCCTTCCCTAGGGATGAATACAAGATATCCACCTGGGGAGAATCTTCAACCTTCAGAGAACCCAGAGACATAGGAAGTCTCGCCGACGGCTGTACTTTCCATGCCTGTGAAAATGCCATTGGGGGCAACTCCTACACAGTTCACCAACCCTGTGAATAGACATAAAGAAATGGGTGGAAGGCGGACTAAGGCCAGCCGACACTACAGAGGAGGTTCTGCCACCTCTGACAGAAAGAACCCTAAAACACAGAGGGGCAACTCGAGTCGCCAAGATACTAGTTAATCAAATGACACGTTAACGAAAGTGACAACACAAATACTACAATCCGGATTCATCATAATGGGTACCAAGTATTGGCTATTCTGGATGTGGTGGGACGGGGGTTAGCATCATCATAAAACGCTGCTGAAAAAACTGAGAAAAACTCGATCTACAGGCCAACGAGATTAATCCAAATGTAGGGAGGAGATAAATTGAAGAATAAAAGAAAAACCCCCCAAAAATGAGTAAATGCTCACATAAGATGAAGAGTGGACTAAGGACCAAAGAAAAGAATTAAAAAAACTGAATTTTGACACCTCGGTGTGGGGATCTCCCCTCATGAAGTAGGTGCCTTTTTCTCATCATTACCCCCAATTTTTAATCAATAAAATGAGATATTTCTATCTCTCCTCTCTCCTGTTCAAATCTAGATCCAAAAAGTAAGTTGAACTGACCAAAAAATGGTTAAAAATTGACCTAATCCTCTCCAAAGTGAATTGGTGGCCACTATTGCTTCAAACAAGAGTAGAACCCTCAATCCCTCAAACCAAAGGAGAGCTTACAAGCTCCATGTAAGTTAATTTTCTTACTTTCTTTACAAATTTTAATGAAAAATCTATGGTTCTCTTTATTTTTATGTTTTGCAAATGATTGAATTAAATTCAAATGCTATGCCTTGATGAAAAGACCACCCCCTTCTCTTCTTTACATTTCAACCTTTCTTAATCCTAGAAAGATTAACTAAGTGATTAATTAAACTCTTCTTATTGTTTATCCTCTTGAATTTAGAAAATTGTGTAGATTAGAGTTCTATAATTCTAAATTGGATTAATTAAGTTAAGTGAAGAAAGATAAAAATGAGAAATGGTCAGTCATACAAAGGAGGTTATGGCAAAATTTTTCAAAATTTTATGAAAAAGAAAGTTTGTTTTTATGTTATTCCAAAAGAGTAATTCCCACTATTTTTTGCATCTAAAAGAAATATTCTAATTACTCCATGTACATATTCACCTATGATTATGCATGGATATCACTGATATTAATTATTAAATTTGATTTCTATGCATAGAAAGATGCATAAAAAAATTATTTTTTAAATATAAAAGTGTTATTCTTATTAAATTTGATTTCTATGCATAGAAAGATGCATAAAGGAAAAAGAAAATTATCATAAAAGTGTTATTCTTATTAAATTTGATTCCTTCTTTATGGTGAAGTAGTTTTTTTTCAGCCTGGACAACGTCCTTCTTGCATAGTAGACTTGTCTAAACCATCCGTCTTGTGCTTTCTACATCAGTGCACTGCCAATGGCTACATCAGAGGCATCGACGAACACATGGAACACCAAATCATAGTTGGGCTGCCTGCAGTATGGGACTTGCTGACAATATCCTCTTGAGATTCCGGAATGCCTCTTGATAGGATCCGTTACACAAAATATATTTTGTATCCTTCACCATTAAACTGTACAGGGCCACGTTTGCCAAGAACCTCATGAATCTACTATGCCACTTTATTGGCCCCAGGAATCTTATAATCTCTTAAATATTCTTGGGCGGCTGCAGTTTCACAATGAATGCAACCTTGGCTGGGGATCCACAGCAAGCCTTTCTATAGACACTATATGCCCCAAGAGGGATCCACTGGTTACAGCGAAGGCACACTTGGCTGGATTCAGGCTCAGTGTGGCCTTCCTGCACTTTTCTAGGCACATTGTGAGGTTTGTCATTTGTTCTTCTTTCTTACTGAACACACTAAAGTCATCCACAAACACCCTCATGAATGTGGTCAGATATTCATAGAATATTTCCTCAACCATCCTTTGGAATGCAACAGGAGAATTTTATAGCCCGAATGTCATCACATTGGAGGAAAATGCCTCCCATTCTGTCACAAAAGCTATCTTTTCTTTATCTTCTTGTGCTATTCGCACTTGGTTGTACCCACTAAACCCATCCAAAAAAGAGTATGTTTCATGCCCCAACTACGACATTCAGCAAGGAATCAATGAATGGCAATGGAAACAGATCTGATATAGTGAAAGCATTCAGCTTACGGTAGTTAATATAGACCCTTAGCTTCCCATTCTTTTTAGGAACAATGACTATCAATGATGACAACCATTCTACCCTATCTGCAAGATAAATGAACCCAACCTTCAGCAGTTTGTCAATCTCTTCCTTTACCTGTTTGGCATAATTTGGGTTCATTCTGTATCTGCTCTGTGTGATTGGGGTTGCATCTTCTTTCAAGTTAATCTTATGTTGGTAGAAACTTGGATTGATCCCCTTCATATCGGAGTAGTTCCAGGAAAATACATCTTTGTAGGAATTCAAAAATTCCAGGAGCCTCCCCAGGAATTTTTGATTTAGCTTGGCATTAATTTTGACTGTTTTGGGTTGCTGATAATCGTCCTTGAGGTTCACCTCTTCGAGCTCATCTTCTTGAACTCTGATGTTCCTTTCCTTGAGCTTAGCTTCCTCCTACTTTAGGGCCACCATGGCTTTAATTCTTCTACATTGTTTTGAGTGCCATCTTCCTCGTTATGAGTGCTCTCTTCGTTCAATATTACTTCAGGATGAGCCTCTAGAACCTCTGGGTCGTACCTCTGCACAATCCTCTCTATGTCCACTTCAAACATCGACAACACATCTAGATTCTCCTTTAAGATCTGCTCTTCTTCATCATCTTCTACCCCTTCTAGGTAGCTTAGGCCTTCTGCATGCATTGGTTAGCTTGTCGGGTTTATCCCGTCTTTTCGTACAACTGAAATGCAAACTTTCTTTTTGCCTCTGTTGATTGTGATTTTGTCTATCTCCCAGTTGTGCTTTATCCTACCACTCCTGAGCCACGGTCTTCCTAGGAGCATGGGATATGCACTTGTTATTTCAGTCATCTTGACAACAATGAACACAACGGTGAAGATACATCTTTGCTTGCTACTTCTATATGATCTCTTTTGCCTGACACTTGCGTGGTTCTAGACCACTTGGAGGAGATGCGATTAATGCAATTGTACCCAATGTGATAAGCTAACACTAGTACGTTGCACCACCGATCTACCTAAGCTAGAGAAGTTGGTCATGATAGCGTGTAAGTTGGTTCCTACATTCAATGGGATCCCTGACGTGACTCTTATTCCTGTTTTCGGATAGGAGTCATGTCCAGATAGGATTGACTCCAGACCTAGATTCCAGTTGGAAGACATATCCCGACAAGCAAGTACTTATCATAGACAAGGAAGAAATTACACTATACGGTATAGAAAATGGAGATTCACTAGACAAATCATTGTATCACTAGATTGGAGGCTTAGTCCAATAGTACAACGTGGTAACACTCTCAATTGTCACTCTCTGCTCTCTTCTCTATCCTCTATGTGCTCTAGATAGTTCCCCTTTCCTCTTTTATATCGACTGAGTACTACCCATTGGCAAGATGAGTTACAAGGTGGTTACAAGAAAGAAGATTCATGCCCGAGAGTTTGTTGCCCAACGGATGCACTCGGTCGGTGGGCGAGGCTGGCGGTAAGGCTGGGTGGCAGCCGATGGCTAGATGGCCACCAACATCTGGCAAGAGCCCAACCGTCACACCCACTCATACATGCACCGCATGAAACTATCCACCATATATCAAAATGTAATGTTGATGAAGAGGTAGTAGTTACGTTGTGTGGTGGTGGCTGGGTGACGGACTCTACTACACCACCCTACAGGTACACAAGAAGAAGACATTGTGGGATTAGAACTGGGGGACACCCAAATCTCGGCTCCAAGGGCATCAACCAACATGCCTCCTATCCTCAGCCCTCCAGCTGACTCCTCTGGATACCTCAAAACCCTTCCAACCTCTATTCCTGACCCAGCTGCCTCCTCAAGCTGTCCTCCCAGGTCTAGCTGACCAAATTCACTCCCAGTTGACACAAAAATGGCTGAAATCTTCTTTCAAAATCCTCTACCAATCCCCAGTCAGAAATCTGTCCTCTAGGATCCTCTTCTAGCCTCCAAGATGAGCTAACCTTACGTACACAACCCCAAGATCTCCCTGGACCCTATGTTAACCTCTTTTTGACCCTCTTCTGATGGAAGTAGCCTGGATTTTGCCTAAGTAATCTGGACCCTATGCTGACCTCTTTTTGACCCTCTTCTGAACGTAAGGAGACTGGATTCTGCCTAAGTAATCTAACATAGAATCGTCTAACCCAGAAGCCTCTACAAAAATAGAAACCTTCCCACTTGTTTGCAAACTCTCTCTGGCCCTCAAGCAGCTCTAAACTTGAAGGGATTTCACATTATTAGCTCCCTGCTTGTTTGACAGCTAGAGGCTCACAGCTGACTCCAACCTCACTGTCCTCTCAAGGATGGCTAAACTGACATAGGCTTCCTCTCTTCTACGTCCGCTCTGAGATACTCAAACCACACTAGGATCCATCATAATAGACACTCATCTGACATCAAACACATAGCTGCGACAAAAGCACCACTAGACCCCTAACCCTTCTAACTGCCGAATGACTAACTATAAACAGTCAACTCTGACCCACAAGCACTTTCTCCCAAATTTAAACAAGATAGGGCAAGTCCTCTTCACCTTCATCTGACAAGTCTGACGCTCAGTTGACATACAACTAACTCTGGACCTTCTATCCAATGCTAAACTGAGTCAACAATGTCTAAGTACCATCTCCCCACACTAATCAGATAGACACCCACAGAGATTCACCTCGTCAAACTCTATCAAATCAACTCATTTACCACAACTCATCCTTAAAACATAGTACTCTGCAATCATTCACCTGCTGACATGAACCCAACACTTTGATTTCATCAGAAAGACAAAGATATATCATTGTCCCAACAGCCCTAAGACTTGGGGCTCAAACAAGATATGGAAACACCAAGAAAACAGAGAGATTTTTCAAGAACCAACATCAAAAGTCTTTGCAACCTGACACTGAGGGTCTTCTCCTTCAAGCATAGCAAGGAATAGTTAAGCAAAATGTTGATTTGGTCCAAGTCTCTGACAAAGCTGCATCTCATGGATCCTAGGAAACAACTCCTTCAAGATCCTCCGCTTCCCCTGTACTCTCTGCTCCTCTGGACGACTTCACGCTTCCTCATAGTGTACCATCTTACTATCTGTAAAACTTCTACAACTGCAGGAACTCTAGCCTGTAGACTGCAACAAAACAAAACTGCTCTGTAGTCTCAACTTTGGCCTTCTCTCTGGTTGTCTCTCTCCGCCACTGTTCTTGTCTATCTCCCAAAAATCTTTTTTTTTTTGAACCCGTGTCGCCATCCTTGATTCTTCTAGAATGCATCACCGCCCAGCTTCGTTGGGTTGCCACATGCTTTCTATTCTCATTTTGCGCATCTGTGCTTATCCACTTTGATCACCACGCATCGTTTTTTTTGGCAACTAGATTGATCACACCATCTTATGTACATTTCTCCTCCCTAAATACCATGTTTAGGATGGGCTCGGGTTTCCCCTCACGTATAGCCCACCCCCTAGGTGAAACACATGAAACTGCATCCTTTAAACTCCAAACTCCTCTCTTCCACCAAACACTCCACGCGACTCTATTAACAGTATCAAGAGCAGCATCCGACTCTTTAAATTTAAACCCTCCTGGATCAAAAGGATATAAAAGTATCCTCATTGATCCACCCACCGGGATTAAATATCTGCAAATACCTTACAAACATCCTCAGTACTAAAAAGCCTCTGGCTGGAAACGGCTCGCTGAAGCTCCCGCCTCCCCTCTCCCTGCTCGCGTTGCTGCACAGCGCATGTCGCCCCCCCTGCCTGCTCGCCCCCCCGTCTTCCCCTCGCTCCTCCCCCCCCCCCGCCTTCCCTGCATTGCCCGCCGCCTGTCTTTTAGCCCCCCCCTCCCCCCCCCCCCCCCCGCCTGCTTCCGCTGCTGCGCCCCCCCCCTTTTTTTCCGCCTGCTGCCGCCGCCTTGCTCTGCTCGCCTTCCTCTCCTCGGGCCCCCCTCCCCTCTGCAGCGCCTCTTCCCCCCCCTCCGCCAGCTCGCTTCCTCCCATCCCTCTTGTGCGCAGCCCCCGCCTTCCCCCCCTTTTTTGGGTTTTTTCCTTTTTTCTCCTTCGCCTACTCCCACCCCCCCCTCCTTCCTTTTTCTTGCTTCCGCCCCCCCCTTGGGGTTTTGTTTTCCTTTTTCGCTCCGTATCCCGCCTCTCTGTGTGCAACTCGGTTCCAGCAGGATCCCGCCTTCGCCTCGCCTTCGCCGCAGCTTCAGACTCTGATGGAGGCTCCTCCCGCCCCGCCTCAGAGGGACTCATCCGCAGCCCCCTCGCCCGCTCCTGAGGTCACCCCCATCAGGCTTTCTCTTTCGCCGGAAGAGGAAGCGAGCCTCACCGCAGAGGTGGAACGCCTCCAAGCTCATTCCACCATCTGCCGTATAGTCGGCACTCGCCCCAACAGAGGGGAGATCAGGGATCTTCTTCAGGCCCGCCTTCTTGCAGATGTGGGCAAGATCCTGGATGTACAGCTCCTGGGCCGGGGACATTATCAGATCGAGTTCGAGGCCGCCCAGAGCGTTGCCAAGGTCCTTGCCATGAGTCCCCTTGACATCAGGGGTGCTCGGGCTTTCTTCAGACCTTGGCAGCATGGATTTGACCCAGCAGCGGCGGAGCAGGGAGAGCGCCTCTTCCATGTTACAGTTTGTTTCCCTGGTCTCCGCCGGGAGTATCTTCCGCTCCTATCCAGGCTCGGAGCATTGGTGGGCTCGGTACTAGAGACGGGCCCCTCAGCAGCTTCAGTGGTGGCCAGAGCAGCTGGGCTACCTTCGGTCAGAGTGTTGGTGTCTGACATCTCCTCCCTTCCTAAGGTCATTCAGCTACCTAGGATAGGGGGGGGGGGTGGATAGATCAGAGAGTGGAGTTCTCGGGGCTCCCGAACCAGTGCTTCATTTGCAGGCAGGTCGGTCATCTGGCCAGGGCTTGTCCTCGCAGGAGACCCCGACCCTCACCACAGCAGCAGCAGGCTACTGATGGCCCGCCCACAGATTCGGCTCGGCAGGCTACCTCCGGGACACCTGCTCAGGCCACAGAGACCTCGGAGTGGCAGCCTGGACAGGGGCGCCGCCGAGGGAGACAGCCACAACAGCACGCCCAGAGACCGCTGCAGCAACAGCCACAGTCTCAGCCTCACTGGGTCCCCGTGAGGAACAGCTTTTCTCCCCTCCAGAGGAGACCCCCGCGGCGACGACTGAGGACCAGGAGATGCCAGCACCCCCACCTTCACCCCCCCCACCCCCGTCCCCTCCCACCGCCTCGCTTCCACCATCGCCTCCTCCCGTCTCCGCTCCGGTTTCGGCAGCGGCTCCCTCTCCACCTCCCTCGCCTCCCCCTCCTCCCCCTCCGCCCGCCTCACCTTCCCAGGAGGCCCTGGCAGTTCCCTGGCGTTCACCTGCAGTCCGGAGAGCGCTGAGCACTGACCTCGCTCGAGCATCACAGAGGAGACCTATGCCGATTAGGGCTTCACGGATTTCATCTATCCGCAGTCGGCTGAGTCGCCTTGGCATTACACAGCGCTCGGAGGCTTTTGATTATACCTTCACACGGCTTTTTGGAGCAGAGGGCCCCCATGAGCCAGCACCCATCTGAGTTCATGTAGTGATACCTCCGGCCCGCGGGGAGGAGGCACTAGACTCAGCGGTGGCCTTCTCGTTCCCTCTATGTGGCCCTTGCGACCGGGAGTGGACTCTAGAGCTCGCTCTCAGCACTTTGAAGACTCAGGCAGTTGAGTTTTCTCATCACATGAGCGATCTGGAGGTGACAGATGTGATAGACCAACTTTGGGAGTTGGCTCATTTCTTCTTGGATCCCGGGAGTGTGGATACCTCAGGGATTCGGCATTTGGTCGTGCGCATAGTGGCAGACTTAGCACGCGACCCTGGATACGTGTGTATACACGAGGTTGCTCTGTCAGAGCGGGAGGCAGTCGCCATGGGCCACAGCCACTGGCGCCTGATCCGGGATTCTTGCAGTACACCGGGTGGGCAGATTCGCAGCCGTTCGGATGGGGACTACTCTCCATCCAAGCCGCTTGCGAAGGCCCGCCGTACGGCTGAGACAGCATCCACCTCAGCAGGGCATCCATGAGGATCATCTCATGGAATGTACAGGGCCTTGGCGGAGCACACTTTATACGCTATCGCGGTCGCTTGAGGCAGGAGCTTCAGACATGCCTGGTTGGTGGCAGCATTGATATTTTGATGATGCAGGAGCACCACTTGGGTGAGAGCAGGATCCGGAGATATGGTTCGGTGATGCCTGGTAGATGGGACACTTTTTGGTCTGCAGGGTTTGGTCCTTTGGGTGGACAAGGAGGAGTATGCATGGTCATTGCAGATGTATGGCGGCAGGCCATTGTGGATCGAGGGATCATTGTGCCTGGTAGAGCACAGTATGTCATTCTGAGGATGCATGATGAGCTATCTATGCGCCCAATCATGCTAGTGCCAGAGCAGAGTTCTGGACTCAGGTTACAGATGCATTGCCAGAGGCCGCACATTGGTGTGTCGGGGGAGACTTCAACATGCTTGAGGACCCAGCAGATAGGGTGGGAGGCAGTCATGTTACAGTGCACGGCACGGAGCTTGCAGCTTGGGACCGGTTTTGCATGTCAATGAGGATCACCGATGCATGGCAGCATGGGGCTTTCTCCCGGTCTCAGGACAGTCTTAGTTTCTCTCGGTCGGATCGCCGACAGGGAGGGACTAATCTATCACGGATTGATCGCTTTTATGTGGGCGACTGGTTAGGGGAGCGAGGGGGCTCCGTCGGCATTCTCGCTGGCACCTCATTTTCAGATCATGCGCAAGTTATATTGACATTGGAGGAGGGGACACGGGAGCCCAGCTTGCAGTTGAGGATCCCAGAGAGGGTACTTACAGATCCCAGTCTCGTTGAGGACATTGAGAGGATCTGGCATGATAGTCAGTGCTCTGACCAGGATGCAGCGGGCCAGTGTGCCCAGGGACTCATCGATCTTAGCTCTTTTTACACGCTGCAGCTTTGACACGACTGGGAGAGATTCGCGAGCGGGAGCAACGGCTGAGACGCAGCCTTGCTTCGCTACAGCGCCTTCAGGAGCAGCAGCCTGCATGTGAGTAGGTGGCGTCCCAGCTGAGCCAGGCACGCCAGGAGGTTAGAGAGGTAGAGGAGCAGAGACATGAGTTTTACTATCGTCGTCAGGCCTCTCAGTGGACGCAGCTTGGTGATAGAGTGACTGGAGAGTTTTTTGAGATCACTGGACCCCGTCATGCGCGAGCAGGAGTCTGCCAGCTTGGTAGACCGGATGGATCGGTAGCTACTGAGCTCGGGGAGATCAGAGCCATTGCCACTGCATTTTATAGTGACCTGCTTTCAGCAGAGCCAGCCACTGAGGATCGAGATGTTTGCAGACAGACTGTGTGGGCCCATGTGCAGAGGAGGGTCACAGACCATATGCGTACAGTTCTAGGTGCGCCTCTGTCAGAGATTGAGCTTGCCGAGGCCTTGAGGGTCCTGCCGCGACATAGTTGCCCAGGGGAGGACGGACTGACGCCGGCCTTTTTTATGCGCTATTGGGACCTTTTGGGGCCAGGCCTCCGCAGGGGCTTTCAGCATGTTTTGGACACTGGGGTGATGCCGCAGAGCTTTTCAGAGGGCTTGATCTATCTTATCCCCAAGGGGGAGGAAGTATCAGATGATATTCGACATTGGAGGCCTATTACGATCCTCAATACTGTCTACAAGGTCTTAGCAAAGGCCTTGAGTTTGAGGATCCAGCCCTTCCTGGGGGAGTTGATTCATGCTACTCAGACAGGATTTGTCAAGGAGCGCAGTATCCTTGACAACATCTTTACTTTCTGGGAGGCGACGGTCCGAGCTAGATTTCTTGGCGAGGACTTGGTCGTGATGCTTCTCGATTTTGAGAAGGCATACGATAGAGTTGATTGGGGTTTCTTAGAGGGCACTATGCTTCGCTTGGGCTTTGAGCCAGGATGGATCAGAGGGGTGGCAGCTCTGTATTCCACAGCTCGCAGCCAGGTGCTGATTGCAGGAGGACAGGGGCCGAGTTTTGAGCTGACCAGATCAGTCCGTCAGGGGTGTCCTCTCGCCCCCTTCCTTTTTCTCTTCTTTGCGGAGGCTATGAGTATGTATTTGACGGCAGAGGAGGTTGGTTTGAGAGGACTTCAGCTCCCAGTCCGGAGGGAGGACCTGCTTGATGCTGAGTTTGCAGACGACACGGGCTTATTTTTGCATGGCCAAGAGGCCAATCTTATTCGGGCTGAGCAGTCGCTCCAGGTTTTTAGTGCAGCTTCGGGAGCATTGATCAATTGGCGCAAGACAGTGGCCGTTTGGATCAGTAGTGCTCCCACTCCGGCATGGAGCCCGGACCCCGGTTTTAGATGGATTCCTCCAGGCACAGCAGTGCGGTATTTGGGATGCCAGATTGGCCTAGATTTGTCACCTGAGCAGCAGATTGCCCCGCTTCTTCTGAGCATTCGGAAGAAGCTATTGTATTGGAGTACAGCTCGACTATCCTTGGCTGGGAGGGTGGTGGTGGCAAATCAGGTGCTGTTAGCGACCATGTGGTACATTACGTCTTGCTGGATTTTCTCGAGCTCTTGCATCAGCCAGGTACAGAGGCTGATCAGGAACTTTCTGTGGTCTGGGCGGGACGGTTAGCCAGCTCAGGCAAAGGTTGCATGGGCAGTTATTACACTTCCGCTGGCTCAGGGAGGTTTGGGCATTATAGATCCAGTCGATCAGAGTACAGCCTTATTGGGGAAGCTTATTGTTCGGGGGTTGCTTCCAGGCGCTGAGCCTTGGAAAGAGCTCCTCTTGCAGCGGCTGCAGGCTCGGGCGCCCCCAGCAGGGGGTACTTGGGCACCAGAGATTCGCTGGATCTTCATAGAGATGAGCAGGACAGGCCTCAGTAGAGGATGGGAGGACAGATTTGCTCTGAGTATCCTCAGAGCTTGGGAGCTGCTGAGACCGAGGCTCTCTCAGCGACCTCCTTCTTGTGTTGAGGAGCGGGCCAGACAGCCGCTCATCTGGAGCCCAGCGGTTCGCACGGAGCAGGGTCATATGTTGGGTTCTCGGCCTCGTCTAGCCTGGGGACCTTTAGCGGCAGGCCCAGCTCGTAGTTTTGGAGACTGGCAGGCTTTCTGCAGTCTACCAGAGGAGATCCAGGTGGAGAGGCTGAGTCACTTCAGAGGGGGGTTGATTATGAGGGATGATATTCAGGAGGCACTCACAGAGGAGTGGTTCACGCCTCTCGAGCCAGTGGCCCCACGGTGGATGGGAGCCTTTACACAGTTGGAGATCGTGATTGCTATCAGAGCTTGCACTGAGGATGGCAGATGCCTCTACTATGAGATTCAGGATGAGGGCAGACTCCAGAGAGTGGAGGTGGAGTCGCCTTTGGTTGCAGAGTGCACCTTTCAGAGGATTCGGGTAGTGGCCGCCGCTTCTCGGAAGTGGCATATTGACCCCGACCCTGATGATGTGCTCCCGGATTGGCGCATATGGGCATATGCAGCGCGCCCCTTGGCCCGGCTACAGTGGGACCCCGGGGAGTACGAGTGGCATGATCCTTATGCATCCCTTGAGGCCACAGAGATCACCTTTTTCCAGTATACTGTTCGGCTGGGGCGGCATATTTAGACGGCGAGGAGGACGGTTTCTCCAGCGGCATCGGGGCATTGGCGACTACAGGGACTCTCACAGGAGTTCCTGGAGGATTTTTGGGCTCGGCTCTGGGCTAGTCGACAGGCCCGCAGGATCTCGACTTTTCAGTGGCTGGTCGCCCACAGGGGCTCAGCAATTGGCACTTGGCTTGTTTACAGCGGTCTTCCGACGACCTGCGTCCGATGCGGCCACCCTATGGAGACACAGAGACATTGCCTTTGGGATTGCCCTCAGGCACAGCAGATTTGGCTGCGGATGCTGCGTATTCTCGCCCCCCTCTCTCCAGAGGGTATGTTTACGTGGGGTGCCGCTGCTTGGTCGACTTCGTCAGGGCCTGCTATGGGCTATGAGATGGAGCAGGGCAGTCAGGCCATCAGATTTATTAGGGGCCAGCCTCGCCTGTTCCGGCACCGGATTTCTCGTCCGCCAGCTGGACACAGGAGAGGGATTTACGATGGGAGCTCCTCAGCAACCTCACCATCTGGTTCACCTGGAGGGCCCGGTGCTTTACGGCCTTTGAGGGGAGATTGGAGCCACCAGCAGAGACTGTTCGGGGGATTTGGCAGGAGTTGATCCACACCCTGCGAGGACAGTACGACCGCATCCGGGGAGACTCGGATGAGGCGATCTTACGGCGCCAGGCCTTTCACACCACTTGGCGCTGTGGCCCCTTCTACACCTTACACACGGGATCCCCCCGCCGTTGGCACTACAGGCCACCTGTTTGGCTCTTCCCCCCTCCTATTGTATGATTTAGGCGCTCAGTTCTTTGTACTGATGCTTGTATTTTGCAGCACCTAGGGAGAGTCTCCCGGGCTGCCATGCTGTATTCACTGCTCTGTGTCTCTTATGAGCAGGAGAGATCTTTTGTAGCCCTACGGGCGTTTTTATATAACTAATGAAAGGATCTTTTCTCGGAAAAAAAAAAAAACATCCTCAGTACTTTGCCCCTATTAAAGGGCACAATCCAATCAGATTTCATGTTAGCTTTCCTCTCAATTCCTCCATCCACATACACCCTGGTACTACCATTTTGCACAGAACCCTTTCCTAGTCCAAGCACCACCATCCCACTTCCCAAACGCATATGTATCAACAAGAACAACATTCTTCTCTCCTCCGAACACATCCTTGCCATCACAAGGCTGCCCATCCAGTCCATCTCCAAAAACATTCACATGAACAAAATGATCATCCCCCGCCATGGAGTCACAAGCTTTCTCACAGCTCTCTTTGCCCTACAAAACAGTGTCAGCACAGACACCATCATTCTGCCCACTCTTTATAGCATCCTCACCTTGAGTCTTCTTCCAATAGTCTGAACCCTGCATGCAGTCACTCTCTCATCCATCTCACCATAGCCACTTGGCTGGACATTCACATAGGCCACTTCTACAGGCTCAACAACATTTGCAACATTATCCCCATCATCCACTTCAAAACTAGCATCAATATCATCTAGAAAAGAATTAACAAAACACAGAGAAACATCTTACAGCTCAACTCGTTCACATTCAGCATTCACAACATCCCTGGAATCCTTTGCCACTTCTAAAATACATTCAAATGCCTGCTTCACAGCACCATCTTCCTCCATTTCCCTTCCTGAAAACACATAGTCAGAATCCTTCAAACCTATATCTGCTTCCTCTGAAAGCATATCACCAGCACAGCTAGCTCTAAGACTGCATGTGCATCAGTGCCAGTATCTACCACTGCTGACTCTAGCAAACTCCGATCCAATTCTATTTCCTCATCTGATTCATTAGAAGACTCTGCTACTCCCATAATAGCACTAGCCATATCCACATCATCAAACTGACTCTGGAGTTGCATTTGATCCCAATCCACTCCAAGCATCTCCAACACATCAAGATTCATATTCTCTATTTGATTAGTCAGCTTCTAAACCTCTTGATGTAAACCCTCCTGTCTTCTACAAGACTCCACAAACCTGGGAGTTTCCACACAACTTTCCCTTTGTACATGCATATTCATGGGCAAAGTTGTCACTTGAGCCCTGTCAGCTTTCCTCTCTTTTCTAGCTAGTTCATGCTTCCTCAGCTTCTTTCTCCATTGTTCAGTTGCCATCCTTACTGCTCTATCATATGTGTCAGGATCTTTCAGCTCCACTCTCATCCTGATGCTCTCATGCATTACACCAATGAACCTGTCTTTTTTCAGAAAATCAAGTGGCACCTAATTCTCACCCAAAACTTTCAGAAGCTTTTTCCAAACAGCCCCAAACCTGCCCACAAAAACAGACATCTCTTCATTCTCTCCCTGATTCAGTCTACGGAGCTCTCTCTACAAGTTCTCTGGGCTGTCAACTTTCCAAAACTGTCTCTTCAAGGCTCTCTTCAAACTATCCCAGCTTTCTCTGTTAGCATTCATGGTCTCATATTCAAACCACTCCCGGGCTGCATCTTCTAATAATAAATCTGCCATCCTCAGCTTAAAGGTAATTCAATCCTTCTCAAAAAATGGGTGACATCCTCACCCTTCTGACCTCTACACACTTTATACCCAAAATCAGCCATAGGCCTTGAGTTGATCAACAAGTGATTTCCAACCTGCTTACCAAAGCCCTTAACAAGAACTTTCTGATCCTCAATGGGGGCACCAAAATTATGTGTGATGGTTGGGTGATGGCCTCTACTACACCACTTGCAAGAACACAAGAAGAAGACACTGTGGGATCAAAATTGGGGAACACCCAAATCTCGGCTGTAAGGGCATCAACCAACCTGCCTCCTATCCTCAGCCCTCCAGTCTCCCTCAAGATGACTCCTCCGGATACCTCAAAACCCTCCCAACCTCCCTATCTGACCGAGCTGCCTCCTCAAACCTGGGTTAGCACTCACCTCTAAAAGATTTGACCTTCCACCTAAGAGCCTCTCTTTACCACACTTGACATCCGGCTAACAAAATTCACTCCCACTTGACATAGAAATGGTTAAAATCTGCTTCCGAAATCCTCTACCAATCCCCAGTTAGAAATCTGTCCTCCAAGGTCAACTGACCTTACATACACAACCCCAAGATCTCCCTGGACCCTATGTTGACCTCTCTCTGACCCTCTTTTAAAGGAAGTAGATTGGATTCTACCTCAGCAATCTGACACAGAATCGTCTGACCCAGAAGCCTCTACAGAAACAAAAACCTTCCCACTTGTTCGCATACTCTCTCTATCCCTCAAACTCGAAGGGATATCACATTATTAGCTCCCTGCTGATAGCTGTGGGCTCGTGGCTGACTCCAATCTCACTGTCCTCTCAAGGATGGCTAAACTAACTCAACTGACATAGGCTTCCTCTCTTTTGTGTGTCCTGCTGAGACCTCAAGACACTCTGAACACTCAAACCACACTAGGATCCATCGTAATAAACACTCGTCTGACATCAGTTGCGACAGAAGCACCACCTGGCCTCTAACCCTTCTGACTGCCGAGACGACTAACTACAAACAGTCAGCTCTAACCCACAAGCACTTCTCCCAAATTCAAACAAGACAGGGCAAGTCCTCTACCCTCACAACGTTCTTGCTTTCTTTGTGTTTTCTGAGAGAGAGGCTATGGTAGCAACTCTGATGTAGTGGGAACTCACGTTTTCCTCATGGTATCCATGTCACCGGTCCTCCGACCTCTGTGGGGTGTCCTTTTCCCTGCCTTGCCAGGCCTCCTTTCTCTACTGAAAAATCCAACCCGAGTTCTGAAGCCCATGGTGGCTACTCCTTAGGATGGGGTGAATCTCCTGCATGAAGATCACGGAGATGCAGATCCACCTGCACAAAATGACCCTTGTAGTAAACGAAGACCTACAGCCCCAAGATGAGGGCGAATTTCAGCCCCAAAATATAGGCGAAGGCCTACTCCCGCCACAAAGAGGAGATGCCGACCTGCAGCCCTCAATTGAAGGACCAAAAGAACCAGTAGAATGCCAACTCCCGCCTCAGAGACATCAAACAAGACGGCCCACTCCTGCCCAAAAGGGGAAAGGCAGATAAAGCCCAGTAGACCCCCTGCTTGCAAAATATAATGTCGATGAAGAAGTAGTAGTTACGTTCTTGCTTCCTTTGTCTATTCTGAGAGAGAGAGGCTATGGCAGCAACTCTGATGTAGGGGAAACTCACGTTTTCCTCACTGACCATCTTCAAGCCCATGGTGGAGGGATGGGCAACCGACCGAGGGAGGCCAAGAGGTGGAAGGAATACGCAGGCGTCGGTTAGAAATAGATTGCCATGCAACCATCACAATTATAACAAAAACTTTGGAGAGGGCCAGGAACAAGAAGCATGCAGGGGCTAGCGGTCACGAGATGGGGGACTCCAACACGCAGGTCTGCACTCGGACTTTAGGTGACGGGCGCTTTTCCACGAAGGGCAACTCCGCACAACGATGGGTGGCTCTACGAAGCAAACCTGTGGCACCCAGCTAGCTTCGTCGCCGGGCAGGGCGGGGCTACAACCTTCAGCAACGGGCTTCGACAAGCGGCTCTGGACGGGAAAACGCCGCGATTCATGAGCAGGGCTTTCGGGTGGCCTAGACCTTGGAGGACACCTCCATCTCAGCGGGCGCTCCATCCTCTGGCCAGCAGTGGCAGTCCTAGGCGGCGCGGCGATCTAGCCCGTAGACGGCAGCGTTTGGTTTTGAGAGGGCAGTCCCGCGGGCCGCGGCTAGATCCAGCACGCCGGCGGGCCGTTCCTGGGTGTTCCAAGGCAAACATTTTAGCAGATTCAATTTAATTTTTTACATTACGCACTCCCACCATCCTTGGCTAGAGTGTCACCACTAGACGAGCAAAAGAATGAATTAGAGAAACCGTAGGAAGAAGAAAGCAAAAGGCAAGAAAAGAAGAGAAAACAAAGGGAAGGGGAAGTAAGAAAAAGGGAAGGGGAAGTAAGAAGAAAGGAAAAGAGCAAACAAAGAGAAGAAGTTCAAAATCAAGGAAGCAAGCCAAAAGAGGAGGAAAAAGAAGTAGAAGAAGAAAGAAAGCAAAGAAAAGAGATGGACCGGTGGGAGGAACGTAAGAGACCGGGCATAATATAGTGCACATCTCCGATGATGGAGAGCATTGTCAATAGAAGTAGAGACGACCTCGAAGCTGACAACTTTGACAACTGCTGAGACTAAAACCAATAATCAAATAGATAAGCATCAAGCTGCACCAAATCCCCTACTAGTAAAAGCACACCTTCAAGCAATGTCGGCCTCCACTTTTTTACCTCTCCTTTTACTACTTATTTGGCTCCCACTAAGTGGGTAGAGTAGGTACAAGTGGATTGTCTTGCATACATGTACACATTCGAAAAGTCCAAATACATACACCCAGAAAAGTCTGAATGTATACACCCACAAAGTCCAAATGCATATACCCGTAGATTTGGACCTACATAGACTACTCACTCCCAACCACGTGTAGTAGTACATCGATTTTATTCCAAGATCACAAGCGGCTTGCATATCACTCTTCTTCCATGTCTTTGTAATCTAATCTTCCTTTGGACGTAGCCCTCACACTTTTGATTTTTTATCTATCCTATAGTTTAACACTCCTTTTCGCTTTTTAAAAAAAACACAAATAAGTCTTCCCACTCCTTTTTCTTTAATTCTACATATCTTACCTTGTGGGATAGAACACTTTTGATTTCTTCTTTATTATACGATTTAACATCCTTAAAAAATCCTAATTAGAATCATGCACAAGCTTGACTATAAGTTAAAGCAGTCTTTGAACTTGAATTTGATACATTTAAGAAACATAAGCTTACTTACTAGAAATCATGCACAATAGACATGGAGGTGGTAGGAAGAGTGGGAAAGGGGTGGTTGTAGGGGAATTAAAGGGGGAGGGGGAAGAGGAAGAAGGTGAGAGTCATAAGGAGGTAGGAGAGGGAAATATGTTTGGGGGAGGAGGAGGAGGAGGAGAAAGAAGAGGGATACATAGTTGGAGGAGGAGAGACCATTAGAGGAGGAGAGGGATACATAGTTGGAGGAGGAGGAGGAGAAGAAGGGGGAAGGGTGGTTGGGGGAGGGAGGGAAAAGGATATGAGAGGGGGGAGGAGGGGGAGGGGGGAGGGGGGAGGGAAAAGGATATGAGAGAAAAATGGTTGCGATAAAAATTGAGTAGAGAAAAGAAAAATGAAATGAAAGGAGAGAAATGTTCACTTTCAAAGAGGCAAAAAATGAGGGAAAAGAGGAGGGGGGGAAGAGGGAAGAGAAAGGTTGTGAAAGATAAGAGGAGGGAAGAGAGAAGAAAATAGAAATGGCAAAAGATCAATATTCATTTTCAAAGAAGGGAAAAAAGGAGGGGAAATTTTCTAAAGATTAGGATGAAAGGTGGGTGAGGAAGAAATCAAATTTAAAAGTATGCATTCATGAGACTTTTTAAAATTCAGAAAGCTACATAAGAAGGTAGGTTACTATCACCGTTTGAGAAATGTGCATCCAAAAGTATGCATGTCATATCCTTGTATCTTTTTTGAAATTGAAAACATGAAGTGTTGTTGGATACAATGTCACTATCCGATTCACCTTAATGTGCATACAAAAGTATTCACCTACCACCTTAATGTGCATACAAAAGTATGCACCTCATTTTATGCATCTTTTGAAGTTATTGGATAGAAGGTCACTAACTCCTTTTTTGAGAAATGCATTTGGATGCACTCACCCCCACTCACTTTTGAAAAAGTTGCATGCTTTCATTTTTGAAGTAGACAATTCTCTTCCACTTTCCTATTCACTTTACATGAGCTAGATAGTTTATTATAACTATCAATGCTTTATATTTTCTTGCATGAAATATTTCTAATACCAATTTTATCACTTCTTCTCTTAGCTTCTATGTTATCATGTATCCCTATAGAAATATTAGTATAATTACTCTCAAACTATTTCTCATTTACATATATTCATCATGCCATTCATCAAAGATTAGAGCATGACTTCTAATCAGCTTAATTATATATTCTAAAAGTGGGAACGATATAAAATCTTTGTGAGATATTAGCTTTATATTTTCTGGCAGGAAATATTCCTAATACCACTACCATCGGTTCAATATCTCTTCGCTTCTATGTTGTCATATCCCTATAGAAACACAAATTGGCTAGATTCATCTCTACAAAAGAGAAAATCTCAGTGTGTGTAGCTTGCTCATTTGTTTATTGAGAAGTTTTTTAAGCCTTTATGGCTTACCAATTGATATTATCAATGATCGAGATCCGAAGTTCACTAGACATTTTTAGTATGAGGTATTCAAGAAATTAGACACACTAAGCTAAATATGAGTTCATTTGACTATCTTGAGTTTGATGGGTAGAAAGAATGTGTGAATCAAACTATGGAGGACATGTTGCGTGCATATGTCTCTATGAGACAATCTGATTGGGAAGATTAGTTTGCATTAGTAGAGTTTGCTTATAATAGCACTAAGCATATGTCTCTATGAGAGGCAATTTGATCGGGAAGATTAGTTTCCATTAGTAGAGGCAATCTGGTTGCAAGGAAGATTAGTTTCCACTAGTAGAGTTTTCTTATGATTGCGCTAAGCATTCTGCTACTAAGATGAGCTTTTTTATGCTCATGTATGGCTATCAACCTAAAGCCCCATGGATATTGTCTTAGAAAGAGTCTGAGTTGGTATTGTTGGCAGTTGATTTCTTGAAACGACATCAAGAGATGCTACAATTTGCAAAAGAAAGCATAAAGTATGCACATGTTAGAGCATAATTTTATGCTAATCAAGACTAATCACCTAACATCATGGAATAAGGCTAATGGATTTCCTTGAGAATTCCAAAAGATTCTCACACAATGACGACTATAAAAGTCTATGAATTGTCTCTAAGATATTCAAGTTCCTATTTGATTTTTAAAAAGATCAATGAGGTTACATGAGGGTTGCATACAGATTATGCCTCCTGAACAGTGTACGTGTGCATCCTATCTTTCATGTTAGTAGCCTGAAAGAGGTGTTGGGTGCATGAGGTAACTTGGTTTTTGATTAGGAGCTCACGAGACTTGAGGATCTATATGTCTATGTCCCCATGAGCTAGTGGCCATTGTGGATCTTAGGGATCGCACCCTTAGGAGTCGGATTATTCATGAGTGGCTGATTAGGTGGAGGGATCGTGCCGATGAAGACAATAGTTGAGAGAAGGGGCACACTCTCCCAAGTCTATAGGCTACAGGGGAGGTGGGATTGAGCTATCTCTCTCTCTCTCTCTCTCTCTCTCTCTCTCTCTCTCTCTCTCTCTCTCTCTCTCTCTCTCTCTCTCTCTTCTCTCTCTCTCTCGCCAGCAAAACCAAATGGTCCTATGCCAATGAGGTATCTAGTATCCTTGAGAAGTAGCTCCTCAAGAGGCTCAATGTCCTTAAGGCCTAAGAGTTCTTCCTCTAGGTCTCCATCTATGAGGTCTACACTAATGAGGTCCAATTTGGCTAGAACTACTTCGAATTTGCTAGCCTCAATTGATGGCACCCTCTAAGAATTTCTCCCTCTAGCAAAGCTCCTAGTAGGTAAGGGTCCTCCCCCTCTTTCGAAATCCCTCTTTCGAAATGTCCCTTTGTATGACATTGTCATACTGAAATGCATCATGGCTATGGTTGTCTCCAATGTGTAATGTATGCATCATGTATCAAATGTCTTACAATGCTCATGACTGTATTTTATCTACTATGCATATGACCATAATGAATGCTCATGGCCCTAATATGAATGTGTTTTAACTACTATGCAGCTGACATGAATGTGTTTTTAACTACTGTGCAGCTGACATGAATGTGTTTTAACTATTGTGCAGCTGACATACTGAATGAGTATTAATAGAAAGTGGGGCTCATGTTCTCCTATTTTCTAATACATATTGTCCATGGCCATGTTGGAAATTGGGTTGACAGTCATGACTTTTGATATATATATTTGTTTCTCTCAAACTTGTAATTTTATATTATATCTAATATGGGTATACAAATTGTCCATTTCAAAATGGAGCAAACTACTCAAAATAAGTATACTATCACAAAGCATGAGGTTGTCATCATTTTGAAGAAGTCTTCAATTATAAAACCCAAAAATAAGCCAATCATACCCCAGCTTCGGTCACTAAAACCACAAACTCTAGCTGAAGAATTTCTTATAAGTGTATTCTCATGGCATCTCTTGCTATGGGAGGTTGACATGAACCCAATGAATTGATTAAAAAATATTAAATACCAAGCATAAAATAGAATAAACAATTGCTCAAGACATAAGATTGGGTCGAATTTTCTCCCACATAAGAGTGAGCCCACACTTGCTCTTGGTGTACTTAAATATATTGCTTGAAATAACTTGTGGGGCTCAAAATAGTGTCCTTTTACAAATATGTTGAGCTCTTCAAAATAGCTTGCTTTATTAGATGTGCAAGCTAATATACTTCAAAAATAGATGTGAACCGAAAACCATATAAAAGTGTACATAAAAGTGTACATATCTTGTAAAATCAAATATGCACAAAGGAGCACACATGTCCCAAATAATATATATGAATGGCGCCCAAAATGAATTAATGCTGTTTGTTGTCACAAAATCAAATAATATTTATCAACACTCAAATTAATGGTGTTTTTTGTCATAATCTACTTCAAAAAAAGATGTGAACCTAAAACCATATATTTTTTTACTTATCTTGTAAAATCAAATATATACACAAGGAGCTTTCACGTATCCCCAAATAATATATATACATCGTAAATAAATATAGATGGCACCAGAAATAAATTAATGGTGCTTGTTGTTACAAAATCAGATAATATTTGTCGACATTTAAATTAATCAATTATCTCAAAATATTATTGATCACCAACTCACCTCCATTATCAATCCAATGATCTACCACTTACATCAACTATGCCAATCAATTAATAAATTAATTGATTAAATTTATAAATAACCATATGAAACTCATAACATCAAAACGATCTAACTAATACTCCCACACATGTATGGATTTACCACGTACGCGTAAAATAAGCTACGATTGCCCAGATTTAGAAAGGCGTCCCACTCTAAACCCGTCTAGGAGAATTCATAAGTAATAAAAAATGTGGGAATATAAATATTCCATTAATTAAATCCTTATAAAACATGCCCCAAGGGTGACAAGCAACTAACCTTAGTTGTCACAAAATCATAAATAATCATTATGTAGCCGGCTAGTATGAATGTAAGATACAATCAAGGAGATACATGATCAAGTAGCCATTGAGATTCTTTGATGGGGTGGTCTTTATACTTCACTACATAATTCACTACATAATTCACACTTATTTGATACATTGCAACAATGAATCTTCAATGACTAACCCAAAGATGAATGGTCAAAGAGCTAGACGAACGATCATGAAGCATGTTTTGTCATGATCCCCATTGGTAACACTCGCACCTTTCCTCCTACATTTGATTTTGTCAACTCATAAAATAATGCGAAATCATTTGAGGCTACAAAATTGAAGATGACTCGTTAAATTATCTTCAGTCTTAGCTTCCATCTGAAAAAATATTTGTTGCACTTTATACACATGTTCTTAGAGGATTATAGACTAATAAATTTCACATTTTTATTTTATACCACATAAACCACCCATTGAAGATGATAAATCTTTTATTCTAATTTTTTATTCACATAACATTCTAACAGCAAACTCATTTAATATATAGACATTCCTTTATTCAATATATCGAGAGTGTTTTCCTTTAGTGAACTCCCCAAGAGTGAGTTAAAAGTTTTATTATCAAGTGATTTGCATCTCCCTTACACTTCTCGTGTGAGAACCACTCTCTTTGTCTCAGCAACATGCATGTTCCCTATGTAGAGGACACATATTGTTTGAACAACATGCAAGTACCCCAAGTAGAGCACATATATCGAGCCTTGTCAATTATATACCTGTAGAACTAAGAGGAATATAATTGAAAAGGGGGCCCAATAGATATTGAATCTAGCCAAAACATCACACGATTGCAATGGATACTTGGCCATTGATGCCTTCTTAGGAAGTGGTTAAATATGGGTCATGAACTATATCTAATCCAACTCACACAATTGTAGATATGGCGGGCTGCAGGTGGTGGTCATCTGGAAGGAGGCTAACGCGCTTCAATAATGCGGTGATACTATAATTAGAGTTGCTGGATCTTGCATTGTTATTGAGCGAGTTGAGGGATGGAGCAGGGCACATGCAATGGTTGGGGTGGTTCAAAAGCACTTGAATGGCCCTCACCTTCTGTGGGGCGGGAAGTGAAGCACCCGGCCGTCCAATGTCAGAACCTTGGCCACTGGCGGCAGGGCTGCATCACACTACCACTATGGATACTATGTCAACAAAAAAGAAAAAAAGGAGAGTACCCTAGGAACGACAGGGTGCAAGCGCAAGGTCTCCGTGAGGGTAGCGTGTAGGTAATGCATGTTGGCGAGCGCTTCAAAATTCAAGCGATTCGCCACCTCCTCAAAGCTTAGCACCCCTGGACCAGCTGAGTTCATTGGCGCCTCCTCCCCATCCACGCCCATCACCGCCCATGTTTAAGAAGAGGATATATTACGTCTTTCTCCGTGAGGGTAGCGTGTAGGTAATGCATGTTGGCGAGCGCTTCAAAACTCAAGCGATTCACCACCTCCTCAAAGCTTAGCGCCCCTAGACCAATTGAGTTCGTGGGCGCCTCCTCCCTATCCACGCCCATCACCGCCCATGTTTAAGAAGAGGATATATTACGTCTTTCTTCTTTGTGTGTAACTCAGCAAAAGTATGCACATGCGTGCGCCCCGGTACCCCCCACACACACATCCTGCTGGACACCGACGTGGACTCAGATGACTTGTTTACATGCAACATAGAAGCTTTTGTGAGAGGAGCTAATGTTGTTGCTTGAAGAGGGCAATCGACACAAAGCTGGCCACCTCGATGCACACTTTGCAGAGGCTATCGCAGACGGTAATCTGGGCTTCGTTTGCAGCGCAGACGGTAATCATGTTAGCATCGCCATTATACGGGTACGGAGAGCCTACGCTACCGCTGCAGTTGGCCGGCTGTGCGCTCATGTTAGCGTCGCCAGGCGAAAAAGGCAAACAAACTGATCGCAAGCCCACGCTACCCTGCGGTTTTGCCTGGCCGGTCGCCAGGCAAAAAAGGCAAACAAACTCTCGTGGGACGACGGCAAAGTTGACGTGAGACGAGACGAAATGTACAGCAGACGGGAGACGAAACGTACTTGCAAATGCGTAGTAGCTCGAGGTGACTGGGGGGCGTGGAAGAGCAGGCGAGGTGGATGTTGACGTAGACTGGAATGCAAAATGTGGACGTGGACAGCAGGTAAACCTGGAGGTGGACCGTAGGCGTGAAGCGTAAACGTGATCACACTTTTGGTTGGAGTGCAGATTTTCAAAAACGAAGCACCTTCGTATTTCTCGCTAATTAGCCCTCCTTCTTTATTTTGAATTAACTCCGCTTTTGGCTGGCCACGTGGAGGGAGGGGGTTAATCTTGTATAGATGGTTGAAGGCCTCAGTCCTTGTTCTATATGCTATCAAGTTGCCGGGCAGCTAACAGGGTGTGTAAATGCTCTTGAATTGCCCCCGTGTCCCACGCTGACGTCCACTCATTTCACGGTTGGCTCTCACCTTAAATTGCTAACTTTAATAAACACCAGTCGGCACCAGGAACGACTCTATCTCTTGCACGATAACTCCTACACACAGAGCTGGAATTGTTTAGAGCAGTCCACTAGTAGCTAGGAGGTTGACCTGCAGAGGTAGTAGGTCCATCAGATATGTTGTCTCAGAGGCCGGGGCACCGCACCTTGCTCGATGGGGTGAGCTTGTGGGAGATGGTGTGGGCAGTCGGTATTGCTGTGGTGGGAGGTGCCATATGGCGAGCTTTGATAATCTCCCCAAGAGGGAACCCTACTAAGTGGCCCGTGGTGGGGATGCTGCCTGCTCTACTGCTTAATGTGCACCATTTCTACGACTGGTTGACCAAAGTGCTCGTTGCAAACGGCGGTAGTTTCCAATTCCATGGCCCTTGGTTTACCAACATGAACTACTTCTTCACATCTGACCCCCGCAACGTCGAGTATGCCCTCCGAGACCACTTCCAGAATTTCCCAAAAGGGAAGGATTTCTCAGCCATCTTCCATGACCTCTTGGGCCAGGGTATCTTCAACGCGGACCATGAGCTTTGGAGATTGCAGAGAAAAACCGCCAGCCTGCAGCTCAACTCTCGTATCTGCAGACAATTCACTGATGATACTGTGTTTGCGGCTGTGGAGAAGAAGCTTCTGCCCATCTTGCAAGATGTTTGTGAGAGGAGATTGCAGGTAGACCTTCAGGACCTCATGCTTCGCTTCACTTTTGATACTGTTTGCTTGGTGGGCTTTGGAGTAGACACCTGCTGTCTCTCTCCTGGTCTCCCTTTGGTGCCTTTTGCAAAGGCCTTGGAAACAGCTTTGGAATGTACCACGCTTAGGTTTTTCTTGCCTTCAAGCTGGTGGCAAGCTCTTAAATGGCTGCACCTTGGCAAAGAGAGGGAGATGCCTCAGGCCCTTAAAATTGTGGACAAGTTTGCTGAGGAGGTGATATCCTCTAGAAAAATTGAACTCCAAAATGAAGGCCAAAGTGAATGTAAAGCTGACCTCTTGTCTTGCTTCATGAAGATGGGGGAGTCACACAGTGAGAAGTTTCTGAGAGATGTGGTGGTTAACTTCTTGTTGGCTGGGAGAGACACGTCAGCCTTAGCTCTCTCTTGGTTCTTTTGGCTGCTGGCCAATCACCCACAGGTAGAAGAGATGGTGGCTCGTGAAGTGCGACACGTTGTCGGTGGTGCAAAGGACGAGGGTAAGCCCTTTACTTACACGCGCTGAGCTCAATAAAATGCACTATCTTCATGCTGCTCTATCGGAAGCCCTTCGCCTCTACCCATCGGTCCCGGTCGAGGTAAAACATGTGCTGATGAATGATGTCATGCCTGATGGGAACCATGTAAAGAAGGACCATAAGTTCATATACAGTATTTATACCATGGGTCGAATGGAGAGCATTTGGGGCCCTGATTGCACAACCTTTCGACCTGAGCGTTGGCTCTATGACAATGGTAGCACCACATGTACACCTGCATGCATATCACCCTTCCAATATACTGCTTTTAATGCTGGCCCTCGTACATGTCTCGGCAAAGACATGGCCTACTTACTCATGAAGGCTGTTGCATCCACCCTCCTCTTCCACTTCAGGGTCATCTTAGTCCCTGGCCACAAAGTTGTTCCCAAACTCTCCATCACTTTATACATGAAGGATGGCCTGCTTGTATCCTTGCAACCTCGTTAATCTTTGTCATCTCAGAAGACACCAATTGTGAAATAGGTTGTGGTGGTTCTTTTGTGGAAATTTGTACATACATGCATGTTTAGAGCACTTGTAATTTGAGGTTTGGTAAATCCAGCCTACCCTAGCTCAACATATGTCTTTGGTTAGGATTAATAGCTGGAGAGCTCTATAGCTAGATCTATAGCCAATAGTGAAAACTCTAATCATAAAAGGAAGTTCGCAAAGGCTTTCTACAAAGGTGTTATTGTGACAGTTGATTTGCAAGGGTTTGCTTGCATGGTGTAGAGGTAAATGCATACCTTGTCTTAAAAGTATCACTTATAGAGTCATTAAGATGGTGATCAACTAGACAAGTGGCACTTGCCACCACCCCCAAGAAAAGGAAGAGAAGCTGGTGGAAGTTCCCTAAAACCAAGGATTTGAAGTCTCTTTTGCAAGATGGCAATCGCTCGTAATGGAGAACCTTTTGGCTGAATTTCTCAGAGCTAGAAACATGCAAGGCACGTGGGCAAGCTAGCCATTAAAATATGTTATTCAAGAACTTTACAACGTTAAGAGATTTTTAATTAGTGGAAACTTGTCTAAGAAAAGGGCCTTGGATAAAACACAAGCAACAACCTCTGACTCTTTCCCCCCTTGCGCTTCCCCTACTCGCGCTATCCCCACTCTTGTCTTTAGAGCCTCATCGTGACTAGGGAGGAGTAGTTGTTAACCACTTTGGTTAACATGGTTTTGCATGCTTGTCCTATCGCAAGGCACTTCGTCATCTTACATGTATGCAATGGAAACCTATCTTTTGTAAGACAATGCTCAGCTATATGAAGTGGACTTACCCTATGCTTAACGCCAAATGAGAAGTCATTGACTTCATGTATGTACTTGCTTAAGGCTAGACAAAGTGGCCATGGATGATTTTATGTTCTGGCCGACTAAGTGTGAACACTTGCTATTTGTATGTAAGGTAAATTTGACATTAAGCAATACATAATCATTCCTATTGCTTTTGAGCTCCCTCTTCTCCCTACTCTCTTGCTTGCTTGTGTTCTATTGGATTCATGCTTGCTAGATGGAAGCTTTCTTAGATCAATTTGATTGTAGATTCCTCTCTTGCATGAGCTTTCCCTCTTCTATCCACCTCTACCTCTTTGTGAGTGAGAACTAATGTGAAGGAAACCCTCTTCTTACCTCCATCAAGGAAGTTGATGCGCTTCCTCCATAACCCATTTTTGGTGTGACAATGGAGTGAGGATACGGGTGATGTACTAGCACACCCATAATCAAGAGTTGTGAACAACGAGCTAGTAACACCTATACTCGGGAAGTTGCATCTTGTGGCTCTAAGGCAAAGCTCTTGACAAAACACATAATTCAGAAAAGGTAAGGTAAGCTCTTGACTTGAATAGCGGAGTAGGATAGTATTAACCTTATTTCTAAGATGTTCTACATAAGTGTAATGAAGGAGTTCAAAATCATGGTGTACTATAGTAAATTATTCTTTCTTCCATATAATTATGCAAGCCCTTGTATAGGATTGTAGCACAGGAAAAACTTATATCTACCCTTGTTGTTCCTTATGAGATTCAAAGGTACTGCAATTGGGGCTATTGAAAAAAGACAAAATCAAATGAGATTTTCTTCATATTGCAAATTGTTACAACATTGAAGTGCAATGTGAAAGACCTTGGTCAATGTAAGAGTATTCTACAAAGTTAAGTCTTGTGCACATCATTGTTCTTCATACATGGCCTTACATGCCCAAGCCCTCTTGATACTTACATTTTCAAGCCCATACACTTAGAGGAATTTCTAAGTGTAAGGGTGTAATGCAAATTTGAAGTGAAAGATGATACAAACACTTCGATGAATTTCTAAGTACAAAGGTGGAAGGAAAAGTTAAAGTGAAAGAATGTGTATCTATAAGGGTATAAGGTGAAGTGTAAGTGAAAGAGTGCATCCAAAAAATATTTGGGTAGTTCTCTAAAATTCTAGCCATGTTGCAGCCCTACCACTTGTCACTAAAGATAAGTATAGAGGCTTAGGATCTATCCAAGGCCTTAGAAAAAAGAGTAGAGTAGTTTTTGTGTAGGGGCTCAGGATCTATCCAAGGCCTAAGAAAAAGAGTAGTTGGAGTAGTTTTTGTATAGGGGCTTAAGATCTATCCAAGGCCTAAGAAAAGTGAGTACTTTTCGTATAGAGAATAGATGGCTTTCTTCCTTTAAGGAAGGGCTAGAAAAGAGAGTGGAGTAGTTAGTTTCTGTATAAAGAGCATATATCTCTCTTCCTTTAAGGGGTGGCATTGAAACTTTTAAGCGGTATGTGTACTTGTATAAGGTTGCCTAGGATTTGTGTTGATAATAAGAATGAGAGTGATAGCTCCATGTAAATTAATTCTTTGTTATATAAGTAGACTTGGATTTGTGTGAGGGAATGGGGAGCCTCTTGTCATGTCCAAAATGACTACGAGTGAGAGAGCATGAGAGAGAGATACTGTTAGTCTATGTTTGCCTTCTTTTGAAAAAAATATTATCATATTTAATTCACAGAAGGGAGCGAGAAGCTTCTTTATGGTCGCCTTCAAATTCTCATGAGCTATGGATTCCATATCAAAACACTTGGAAGGGGTTGAATTCTTACTACTACACATTTACTAGACTACGTCGAGACCACCACCCCTTGGATGTGCTTCCACAAAGCAGAAGTCGATTGCCAATGCCATATAGTTGAGTTCAAAGGTCTAAAGCGTATACACTATAAATACAAACAAAATCCTTTACTTCTTAGAGAGAGTTCACTCATAGTTATAGGGTGAGTCTACACACGTGAATATGGACTTGCATTAATAAGATAGGTTGCTATCAAGTGTTTGTTTATATAACTATTTAATCTTCCATGAGTTTCTTGTAGTTTATTTATGAAAAACAAAAAAACCTATTCATGTGAGTATAAGTTGAGATAGTGTTCATGTTTTCATAGCTTCTTTTTGTGGAGCTTGTCAATTAAGTACATAGGATTATGTGTTCAATACCTTCCTCAAGGGCACTACATCTTCAAGGAAAACTTATAACTTTAGATCCTTAATAGTAGATAATGACATCTAAGAAGCCTAATAACAAAACCCTATATGCTATGATTAAAGAAAAATAAGTTGTTAACAAATTGCAACTAGAGATCTAGTATACGATTATGCTAAGTAGAACAACATCATGGATGATACTCTCTATAAACACGATACTCTCCAATGTGCTGAGCACTCTATGTACTTCCATTCTATACATAATCTTTGTGACACTGTCTCAAGGGTTTTACCCTACCTTGTGTTAGGACACATGTAGGACTAGGCCGGAGTCAAGAGGTTCAGGGGAGTCTGGACATGTGTGGACAGCCAGGGCTATTTTAGCCGCGGCTAGGATTCCTATATCCAATGGTTGGGTGGAGAATTGTCATATTCTCATCTAGCAAGTTTCATAGAGGTTGGAGGCTAATCTCGCATTGGTATCAGAGCTATGCGATCTATGCGCTAGCCAACTACACAGTCCTCATAATCCGTGATTCGTGGGCGAAAGAGATACACAACAGTTTGTGGTGTGAGATAACAACCCAACCATAAGATCATGTTTTCACATGCATGGAGGAGAAGAAGTTGCGCGCTCCAGTCTTGGAAAAAATATGGCCCACAATTAGTCGACAAGCAGCTCATTATTAGAACAAGTTTGAGCTCATTTTAGGGCCCTCTAAGGATTTCACATGAGAATATTCCTTTAAAAATGGGGGCATGTAATTTTTTTTTTAGCAAATCAGCTCCGAATCCATCGAAGTTTGCATTTTTAGAACCTACTCTCTCTGAGAGCTTTCGGATGATATATAGCAGGATGGGGGTTGGATATGGGAAGGGAAAGATACCGAGAAGATTCCTTTCTTCACCCACGTTAAGAAGAAAGGAATCTTCTCAGTATCTTTCCCTTCCCATGTCCAACCCCCATCATGCTATATATCATCGGAAAGCTTTCAAAGAGTAGGTTTTGAAAATGCCTACAAGCTGTGGAATATAGAGCCGCCACTCCTCGAATCCAAATTGGCTCAAAGCCCAGGCGAAGCATAGTGCCCTCTAAGAAACTCCAATCGACTCGATCGTATGCCTTCTCAAAATCGAGAAGCATCACGACCAGGTCCTCACCGAGAAATCTAGCTCAGGCCGTCGCCTCCCCCCAGAAGGTGAAAATGTTGTCAAGGATACTACGCTCCTTGATGAATCCTGTTGGGTAGCATGAATCAACTCCCCCAGGAAGGGCTGGATCCTCAAACTTAAGGCCTTTGCTAAGACCTTGTAGACAGTATTGAGGATCGTAATAGGTCTCCAATGCTGAATATCATCTGATACTCCCTCCCCCTTGGGATAAGAAAGATCAAGCCCTCTAAAAAGCTCTGTGGCATCACCCGAGTGTCCAAAACATACTGAAAGCCCTTGCGGAGGCCTGGCCCCAAAAGGTCCCAATAGTGCATAAAAAAGGCAGGCGTCAATCCGTCCTCCCCAGGGCACTGGCGCGCGGAAGGACCCTCAAGGCCTCAGTAAGCTCAACCTCTGAAAGAGGCTCACCCAGGACTGTACGCATACGATCTGTGACCCTCCTCTGCACATGGTCCCACACAGTCTGTCTGCAAGCATCTTGAGCCTCAGTTGGCTGGCTCCACTGAAAGCAGGTCTCTATAGAACTCAGTGGTGGCAATGGCTCTGATCTCCTCGGGCTCAGTGGCTACCGATCCGTCCTGCCTCCTGAGCTGGCGGACTCCTGTTCCAGCATGGCGAGGTCCAGTGATCTCAAAAAACTCCCTAGTCACTCTATCACCAAGCTGCATCCACTTAGAGGCCTGGCGACGATAGTAGAACTTATGTCGTTGCTCCTCTGCCTCTCTAACCTCGTGGCGTGCCTGGCTCAGCTGGGACACCACCCACTCACATGTAGGCTGCTGCTCCTGAAGGCGTTGAAGCGAAGCAAGGCTACGACTCAACCGACGCTCCCGCTCACGTGTCTCTCCCAGCCGTGTCAAGGTTGCAGCATGCAAAAAAGAGCTGAGCTCGATGAGTCCCTGGGCACACTAGCCTGCTACATCCTGGTCAGAGCTCTGGCTATCATGCCATATCCTCTCAATGTCCTCAGCGAGACTAGGATCTGTAAGTACCCTCTCTCTCTGGGATCCTCAACTGCAAGCTGGTCTCCCGTGTCCTCTTCTCAAGTGTCAAAATAACTGGCGCATGGTCTGAAAAAGAGGTGCCAGCGCAAATGCCAACGGAGCCCCCTCGGTCCCCTAACCTGTCACCCACATAGAAGCGATCAATCCGTGATAGATTAGTCCCTCCCTGTCGACGATCCGATCGAGAGAAACTAAGACTGTCCTGAGAGCGGGAGAAAGCCTCATGCTGCCATGCATCAGTGATCCTCAGTGTCATGCAAAATCGCTCCCAAGCTGCAAGCTCCGTGCCATGCAATTGTAACATGACTGCCTCCCACCCTATCGGCCAGGTCCTCAAGCATGTTGAAGCCTCCCCCGACACACCAATGTGTGGCCTCTGGCAATGCGTCCATAACCTGGGTCCAGAACTCTGCTCTAGCACTAGCATGGTTGGGCGCATAGACATTGAGCACGCCAAAGAGCTCATCATGCATCCTCAGAATGACATACTATGCTCTACCAGGCACAATGATCCCGCGATCCACAATGGCCTGCCACCATACATCCGCAATGACCATACATACTCCTCCCTGCCCATCCAAGGGGCCAAACCCTGCAGACCAAAAGGTTTCCCATCTACCAGGCATCACCGAACCATATCTCCGGATCTTGCTCTCACCCAAATGGTGCTCCTGCATCATCAAAATATCAATACTGCCCCCAACCAGGCATCTCTAGAGCTCCTACCTCAAGCAACCACGATAACGTATATAGTGTGCGCCGCCAAGGCCCTGTACATTCCATGATATGATCCTCATGGATGGCCTGCTGAGGTGGAGGCTGTCTCAGCCGTACGGCGGGCCTTCCCAAGTGGCTTGGATGGAGAATAGTCCCCATCCGAGCGGCTGCGAATCTACCCACCCAGTGTGTTGCAAGAATCTCGGACCAGGCGCCAGTGGGGCTGTGTCCCATGGCGACTGCCTCCCGCTCAGACAAAGCAACCTCGTGTATGCATACATATCCAGGGTCGCGTGCAAAGTCTGCCACTATGCAAACCACCAAATGTCGAATCCCGGAGGCATCACACTCCCGGGATCAAAGAAAAAATGAGCCAACTCCCATAGTCGGCCTATCACGTCTGTCACCTCCAGATCGCTCACATGGTGAGAAAACTCAACTGTGTGAGTCTTCAAAGTGCTAAGAGCGAGATCCATAGTCCACTCCATGGTGAGAAAACTCAACTGTGTGAGTCTTCAAAGTGCTAAGAGCGAGATCCATAGTCCACTCCTGGTTGCTAGGGCCACAGAGAGGGAATGAGAAGGCCACCGCTGAATCAAGTGCCTCCTCCCCTCGGGCCGGAGGTATCACTACATGAACTCTGATGGGTGCTGGCTCATGGGGGCCCTCCGCTCCAAAAAGCCGTGTGAAGGAATAATCAAAAGCCTCCGAGCGCTGTCTAGTGTCGAGACGACTCAGCCGACTGCGGATAGAGGATATCCGTGAAGCCCGAATCGGCATGGTAAGTCTCCTCTATGGTGCTTGAGCAAGGTCGGTGCTCAGTGTCTGCCGGATTGCAGGTGAGCGCCAGGGAACTGCCAGGGCCTCCCAGGGAGCTGAGGCGAGCGGGGGGGGGGAGGAGGGGGGGGGAGAAGGGGGTGGAGAAGGAGCCGCTACCAAAACCCCGGAGCGGGGACGGGAGGAGGCGAAGGTGGAAGCAAGGCAGGAGGGGGGGTGGGGGTGAAGGAGGGGGCGCTGGCATCTCTTGGTCCTCAGTCGGCGCTGGGGTCTCCTCTTGTAGGGGAGCAAAGCTGTTCCTCACACGGGAACCCAGTGATGCTGAGACTGTGGCTGCTGCTGCATCAGTCTTTGGGTGTGCTACTGGGGCTGTCTCCCTCGACGGCACCCCTGTCCATGCTGCCACTCCGAGGCCTCTGTGGGTTGAGCAGGTGTCCCGGAGGCTTCCTGCCGAGCCGTATCTGTGGGCGGGCCATCAGGGGCCTGCTGCTTTGCGGCGGTGAAGGTCGGGGTCTCCTGCGAGGGCAGCAGGTGGCCGACCTGCCTGTAGATAAAGCACTGGCTTGGGAGCCCCAAAAACTCCACACTCTGATCAATCCATCCCCCCCATCCTAGGTAGCTGAATGACCTTCGGAAGGGAGGAGATGTCCGGAACCAAAACTCTAACCGAAGGTAGTCCAGTTGCTCTGGCCACCACCACTGAAGCTGCTGTGGGGCCAGTCTCAAGCACCGAACCTACCGATGCTCCTAGCCTAGAAAGGAGCGGAAGGTACTCACGAGATGGAGTCCAGGGAAGCAAACTGTAACATGGAAAAGGCGCTCTCCTTGCTCGGCCGTTGCTGGGACAAAGCCATGCTGCCAAGGTCTGAAGAATGCCCGAGCGCCCCTGATGTCAAGGGGACTCATGGCTAGGACCTTGGCCACGCTCTGGGCTGTCTCGAACTCGATCTGGTAGTGTCCACGGCCCATCTTGCCCACATCTGCAAGAAGGCGGGCCAGGAGAAGATCCCGGATCTCCCCTCTGCTGGGGCGAGTGCCGACTATACGGCAGATGGTGGAATGTGCCTGGAGGCATTCCACCTCTGCGGCGAGGCTCGCTTCCTCTTCTGGCGAAAGAGAAAGCCTGATGGGGGTATCCTCACGGCGGAGTCCAAGGAAGCAAACTATAACATGGAAAAGGTGCTCTCCCTGCTCGGCCGCTGCTGGGTCAAAGCCATGCTACCAAGGTCTGAAGAATGCCCGAGCGCCCTTGATGTCAAGGGGACTCATGGCTAGGACCTTGGCCATGCTCTGGGCTGTCTCGAACTCGATCTGGTAGTGTCCACGGCCCAGTAGCTGAACGTCCAGGATCTTGCCCACATCTGCAAGAAGGCAGGCCAAGAGAAGATCCCGGATCTCCCCTCTGCTGGGGCGAGTGCTGACTATACGGCAGATGGTGGAATGTGCCTGGAGGCGTTCCACCTCTGCGAGACGAGGCTCGCTTCCTCTTCTTGGCGAAAGAGAAAGCCTGATGGGGGTATTCTCAGGGGTGGGCGAGGGGGCTGTGGGAGAGTCCCTCTGAGGTGGGGTGGGAGGAGCCTCCATCAGAGTCTGAAGCTATGTCGAAGGCGGAGCAAATGCGGAGAGTCCTGCAAGAACCGAGCTGCACACAAAGGGCGGAGGGGGAAGCCAGAAGGCAAAAAAAACCCCAGGGGACGAAAAAAACAAAAAGAAGGGGAGGGGGGTAAGGCGGCGAAGACAAAAAAAAAACCCCAGGGGGGGCAGAAGCAGTGTGAAAAGGGGGGGGTGGGGGGGAAAGAGAGGGCGACGGCTGGCGGAGGGGGGCGGGGCACTGAAGAAGGTAGGGGGCGTGAAGGAGAGGAGCAGGGGGAGGCAGCGAGTGCTACAGCGCTGGGGCACGCAAGCAAACCAGGCGGGGGAGGGGGAACATACGCGAGGCCAGGCGCGGGGGGGAGCAGATGCATGGGCGGGAAGGGGGGGAGGGCGTGTAGGCAGCAGCGCGAGTAGGAGGGGGGAGCATGAGCTTCAGCGAGCACTGTCCATTGTAAGAATTAACGGGTTGTATAGTTGGCCAACACAATGTTCACACAACAGCAGCTGCCGGTTTCTTGCAACCAACAGTGACACAGCTGGCCATAGCAACCAAACAATGGCCAGACTTTAGGGCCAAAAAAAAACTTAAAAGCTGCGGTTCACCATGGAGAGAACATACAATTGCTTGTTTTCTCTCTCTCTCTCTCTCTTTTTACTTGGTTACACGGAAGGGGCGAGGGCAATTGGCAAGGCAATCTCTATCTCTTTCTCTTGTGTTTGCAAGGCAATCTCTATCTCTTGTGTTTGCAAGGCAATCTCTATCTCTTTCTCTAGTGTTTACACGGAAGGGCAATTGGCAAGGCAATCTCTATCTCTTTCTCTTGTGTTTGCACGGGAAGAGACGCAGTAGCACTTGAAGAAGGAGGATTTTTGAAGAGCCGTCAGAGAAGAGGCTTTTGTTCTCACTTTCGAGGAGGCTTTTTCTCGATATTTCTCTACAGCCCGCACATAGCAAGGAGATGAGAGTGGTGTCTATAGCAAGGCCGCCAGATGATATACTACCGACGCGAGCAAGATGAGCCGGTTTTGGTCAAGTATTCATCTTCATCTTGCATTCAAATTTGATTTGTTACCATGACCTCAAAAGATTCCGAGCATCCCGAGGGTCAGCAACAAGGCAGTCATCCATCTTTGGATACCAATATGGCTAATCTGGATGCACGTGATCACGGATTTGTGGATTTGCATGCATATACCTTGTTAGAATCACGCACACAACGTATTGAACAAAGTTTACTTTTTCTTTCTCAAAGTTTATAGACCATGCAAAAGACTCTTAAGCAATTAGTCGCTAGTTCAGGGTTTCGGAGTTCCCGGTTGATACTCTAGGGACATCTACTCCTGGGGGTCAACTCAAGACACTGAAACGCCTGAGAATCAGGAAGTGGTAGCTATGCTCAAGAGCATGAAGCCTTCTGTGTTCTGCGGGGAAGAGAAGGAGTGTAATAAAGATGCAGTGAACACTTTTTTACAAAAGTGGATGGACTTTCACCTTTTGAAGCGTTCTCCTGATGTTGTTTGCATGCTCGAGACAAGTCTCATGCTTGAGAGCAATGCCTATAAGTGGTGGATTAGCCTTGGCAAGAGCGATCAACCTGCAACATGGACTGCTTTTGAGGTACTTTTTCGAAAAGAGTTCTTACCTGAGAACGAGAAGGATCGCAACTGGGATATTTTGGATAATTGTAAGATGGAAGGTCTTACGTTGACCCAATATATTTCTAAGTATCACGAGATAATTCTCAAGCTCAAAGGTTTGGATGTTTTTTTAAAAAAAAACGAGGTTTTTTGTGAGGTTTAGATAATGAATATAAAACTAAGATTAAACTCAATATCCTAAAACTTTGGAAGAGGCCATAAAAAGTGTGCAGATCTTTGAGTACTACTTAGTATTCAGGGACATGAAATGCACTTAGATTTTCAAGTTATGCATATTACGAGAGCAGATGTTATTTTAGGTCATGAATGGTTGTTTCATTTAGGACCATCCCTTTCTCGTAGTTATTTAGATAATACTTTTGATTTTGAGGTCAATGATAAACAAGTTCGTTTTCAAGGTGAACGTGCCCCCATCTCCACTCATTTGTTTTGCTGAAGTGGATCACCTTGTACATGCTCATGAAATAGAAAATATCTTTTTATGTTACACGTCTCCTTCAGTTTTGTCTCATGATGATATTAGTCGTGGTGATTTTAATTCCAGTTTGAATATTGAATCTCTCAATTCTATCATATGTGAACAACATGTTAGTGCTATGCATAATAATGAACAAACTAAAATTTTTCCTAAGCTCACTCAACAAGTTTCTAATTCTTTACAAAGTCTTTTGCATGAATTTCATGATGTGTTTCCAAGCAACTTGTTGTCTGGTTTCCCCCCTGAGCGCAATGTCCAACATGCCATTGAAGTGCTCAAAGATGCTAAACTAGTCTGCAAGCCGCTGTATAGGCTTAGCACTAGTGAAGCAAGTGAGGTAGAGCGTCAGCTTGCTGACTACCTCACTAGGGGCTTCATTAGGCCGAGCAATTCACCATGGGCGTCACCAATTTTATTGGTGAAGAAGAAAGATGGGTCTATGTGTTTATGCGTGGACTATCGTGGTTTGAATACACTCATGATAAAGAATAAGTATCTGTTACACGCGAGTTGATGAACTTTTTGATCAATTGCAAGGTGTGCAATATTTTAGCAAGATTGACTTAAGGTTAGGTTATCATCATCAAGTTCGCATCCGCATCCATGAGGTATATGCCTAAGATAGTTTCTTGTACCATATTTGGGCATTATGAGTTTTTAGTTATGTCGTTTGGTCTAACTAATGCTCTAGATACGTTTATGACACTTATGAATAGCATCTTACGCCCGTATCTTAGTTGATTCGTTATAGTATTTCTTGATGATATTTTGATCTTTAGTCATACTGAGGAAGAGCGTTTACAAAAATTAAGATTAGTGTTTGAATTGCTAAGGCAAAATGCACTTTATACTAAACAGAGCAAGTGTGAGTCCTTTGCCTCAAAGATCTATTATTTGGGTCACATAATTTCGGCAGAAGGAATTCAGATGGATTCTGTGAAAGTAGAGGCAATCCTTAAGTGGCCTCATCCAACCAATTTGGAGGAATTATAGATATTCCTTGGGTTGGCAGGGTTCTATCGTAAATTTATCTGAGATTATGCTAAGTTAGCGGTTTCTATGATGAACCAATTAAAGGCTAAGGGTCACAACTTTGTTTGGGGTGTTGACCAACAACAAAGTTTCGATCGCCTTAAGGTTGCCATAGCTACTACATATTTCTTGGCAATAGTAGATCGTAATCAACTATTTGTTGAAACGGATGCTAGTGACCATGTAGTTAGTGTTGTGCTTCTTCAAGGAGGAAGACCAGGAGTTCTGAGAGCAAGAAGTTAGATAGATCTTAGCAGAAATATTATGCATATGAACATGAGCTTTATGCCATCATTTATGCTCTAGGCAAGTGGAGACATTATCTCTACGGTGCTAAGTTTGAGATTGTTGTTGATCATGAGAGAATCAAATGGTTGACAACTCAAACTGAATTGAAAGGTCATAAAGCTCGGTGGGCACAAATCCTCCAATAATTTCTTTCAATTAAGGTATCGCAAGGACCAGTACAATGTCATAGCTGATGCCTTAAGTTGTATGCCACCTCAAGTCAACTCGTTGAGTTTCATGGGGTTGAAAAGTGAATTTTTAGATTCACTCAAAGGCAAGTGCGAACATGATCAGTCATATGCACATGTGTGGAAAGTTGTTACACGTAGGGATCCCTCTCACACTCCATGTAGTCGTGAGTGTAGATGATAGTTTCACACCCAAATCTTCTCTTTCTAGGGACAAACTTAATCGTTTTGAAGCATTTTTCCATCGATAATGGGTACTTGTTACACAAAGGAAGAGTGTGTGTACCCTCGGACTCTGACACTAGGCACCTATAATACTTTATGAGTGTCATGATAGTCCAAGTGTAGGTCATCCTGGAATTAGGAAGACCTATGCCTTAGTGAGAAGGAAATTCTATTGGGATGGACTTCATAGGGACATCCAAGAATATGTTTTGCATTGTCAAAAATGCATGGTCAATAAGGCTGAGCATCTTAAGATAGGCGGGCTGTTACAGTCATTAGAGATCCTTGATGGTAAGTGGGAAAACATCTCTATGGATTTTATTGTGGGTCTACCTACAACTAGCATAGGTCATGATGCCATGTGGGTTGTAGTGGACAGGTTGACCAAGATGTCTTAGTTTATTCCAACTAAAACAATGGTGAAAACGCCAATATTCGATCGACTTTTCATTGAGAATATCTTTCGACTCTATGGGCTGCTAGCCAATATAGTCAATGATAGAGACCAAAAGTGTAATAGTCACTTTTGGCGAGCAATGTTTAAAAGGTTGGACACAATGCTCAGTATGAGCATAGCTGACCACCCCCAGAGTGATGGTTAGACAGAAAGGGTCAACTAAGTACTCGAGGATATGCTAAGAGCATATGTGAGTAAATGGCAAATGAATTGGAAAGATTACTTACTAATTTTAGAATTTGCCTACAATAGTGCGAATCATGTCGTTAGTCCTTTCATGCTTATGTATGGGTTTCAACCCCAATCTCCAGTAGCTGTGGGGTTATCTATTCAAAGAATTCAAAAGGTTAAATATTTCCTGCAAGATCATCTCATGATATGCTGAAGATTGCGAAGGAAAATGTTAAACGGGCCCAAGATTGTTACAAGCATTATGTAGATGAAGACCACAGAGTGGTCACATTTGAGAAAGGTGACCAAGTATTTCTCAAATTTCCCCCAAGTTCGGAAACTTTGAAGATGGGAAAAGTGCCAAAGTTATCGTCGAGGTATTGTAGAACATTCTAAGGTTCACCCAATTTTTCATGTTAGTCGTCAACGTAGAAACACTAGGTGAAGATGCCAATGTGGTGGATATAGGTATTCTTATAGATTTAATTGAGCCTCTGGTGTTACCACATGAGCCAAAGCAAATATTGGATTATCAAGAGTAGCAAACTTGTCACAAAATTAGACAACAGTGTCTAGTTAAGTGGAACTTGTCACGCTGGTACTTGATATCCTACCTTTGTTTTCGAGGATGAAAACTCTTCCAAAAGGGCGGAATAGTATCAGGACAAGGGTAGGACTAGGCAGGAGTTAGGCAGTTTAAGGGAGTCTGGACATGTGTGGATGGCTAGGGCTATTTTAGCTAGCTAGGGTTCCTATATCCGGTGGTTGGGTGGAGAGTTGCCTTATTCTCTTCTACCAAGTTTCATGGAGGTAGGAGGCTAATCTCGCACCTTGAATGTTAGTGACTTGATCTCTAACAATTAAAAGTTTTTCTTGTCTCACAATGGCACTTGATTAATGTCTCTCTTCAAAGAATGCTTTGCTCCTTCCTACCTTCTCTATAGGTTTAACTTTACACAAGATACATGAATTCTAGACAAATTTTCTTTTACATGATAAATGATAGGGCTTGTTGAAGCCAATAAGCTTCTATTTTACTAAACATTATGATATTCAAGCTAGTTATGTAGGCTCGGTTCATGGAGATGAACTAGAAAAATTGCTACGCAACTATGCAGAAACCCCACCTCCCATGGCCATTTAGGCTCACCTTGAGTCCCATTTGGACCCCACAATGTCAAGAAAAGAGTAACCCACTGTCCCAGAGCCACCCTTCTCTCTCTCTCTCTCTCTCTCTCTCACACACACACACACACACACACACAATGTCAAGAAAAGTGTAACCCACTGTACACTCCCAAGTGGCAGGGGTATGGGAGATGTGGGATTCCACTGCCCCCTCCGCGCACCGGATTCCCGGTTGCTAGCAACGGAAGTAGCTTCCTCTTGCGCGGGGCAGGGTTTCCCACTCGGGGCCTCGCCCTCGAATGTCCGAATATGAGACTAATTTGGTGGTCATTCCAAAACCGAAACCGAGAAAATTTCCCTTGCTCGAAAAATGGGGATGATTCCACCTTTTTGATTTCCTTAACTAATTTTCTAACGGGGCCAAGAGATTAAACTAACCTTCACCTGATTAAACCAGATAGAAGGAAAACTATTACAGACTTAACTTGAAGAAATTAACACTTTTTTTCTAACTGAATCAGGCAGCACAGGCATAACCGTTGATCTATTCATTTGAGAAGTCTTTATGCTTTTATTTAACTACTCGAGTTCTAAGCATATTCCTATTATTCAATTTTTATTATTAAAACTCTACTAACTCCAGCCTCCCCATCCGGCCCATGGGTTAGCCACTGCCCAACCACTGAAATTGGTAGAACCAGACAATTACTCACCCACCCATAATTGAATGCCTTTCTTAACTTTTACTTTCAAATACATATACGCACACACTCCTCTTTAAAACTATAACTTATAAAACAATCCTTTGGCAAACAGTTATTGATTACACATGTCATAACTCAAAATTTCCATCCAATCCTTATTTCTAAAAAAAACAGTATCACTCTGGACTCTCCGTTGAGACCAGCTGGTCAGCCAACGAGATCCAGTAACAGATTATAATAATCATTGGTCCATCATACAATATCTTCCATGACATACGCATGGGTGTCCTAGGCACCGCAAGCCCGTGCATCACCTGGCCAGAATCCTCCAGGATTCTCCTTAGGTGTCCTGGCACTTCACTCAGGGACCGCTTCGTTGGCCCTCGTTTATCGTATAGGAAGTGCACCATTTTAACCATACCGAGGCTGGTCAAGACCTGGGCAGGCTTTGCCACGTGAGAGCTGTCCTTGAACACTCCCCGCGCCAGTTATTGCAACCGAACTTCCCTTAGAAAAACACATATACCAAATGCTCCCTCTAGCATTCTGGCATAAGACAGTCCTTTTTAAGAAAATAGGGTTTCTATGCAAGTTTTCAGTTTGATTTTCTTTTGAATACAATGAGTATATCTTGAATCGATATTCCCAAAACTTCTGATCATAATTCTGAATTTCATAACAGAATTCCTCAAATTCTATAACTTGATCCACATATCAATTCAAAGGGTCTCAAACTTAGTTTTAGGTTTGGCGGGATATTGGAGTGTATTTTTCTGAGCTGGTCACATCTTCTTTTCTTGCAACTGATGAAGAAGTTTGGTCTTGGTCATAGTCTGATTCTGGGTTCGAGTCTGATAAGGTTCTTCTTCCTGAACTATTTTTCTCAAAAAGTGGGTGATATTTTAGTTTTACTATTTTACTGAATTTCATAAATTGAATATTCACTTAACTGATTTCTAGATTAATCATAAATTTTGATGAGGAATAATTTAATCATTTATCTGAATATTTTGACTTCAATAGATTTCTTAAATTTTCTCTTTACAATCTGAGTGAATATAAAATAATAGAAATTTCTCTCTTAGAGTATTTATTCATTTATCAAATACTCGTAGAAATTAAACATAGAATTTAAGAGAATCTAATTTTGATATAAAATTTTCTCTATGCATCTATTTATGTATAAAATCCATCTTCAATGGAAATAACACTTTTATATAAAAGAGAATCCTTTTATGCATAAAATCAATTTAATAGGAATAACACTTTTAAAATAAAAAGAATTTCTTTATTCATCTTTTTATGCATAGAAGTTTAAATTTAATGAAAATAACACTTCTATAATAAAAATTTTCTATTAATTGAATTCAATGAAAATAATACTTTTATAATAAATTTTTTTATTATGCATCTTTCCATGCATAGAAATTAATTTCAATAATTAATATCAATGATATCCATGCATATTCATAGACGAATATGTACATGGAGTAGATAAAAATATTTCTTTTAGAATGCACAAACGGTGGGAATTACTCTTTTAGAATAACATAAAGATAAACTTTATTTTCCAAAAAATTTAAGAAAAGTTTACCATAACCTCCTTTGTATGGCTGACCATTTCTCAATTCTTAAATTCTAATATCAATCTAAAATTAATTCCAATTTGAAGCAAAATGCTCTCGTCGATTCAATTTTCACTTTCTAAAGAGTAAACAATAAGAAAAGTTTAAATCAATTGATTTGTTACATATATTAGGATAAAGAAGGGCTAAATTCTTAAGGAAGAGAAGGGGGTAGCCTTTTCATCAAGGCATTATCATCAAGATTCACTAAAAAAGCAAAGAATTCAGAAAATCATAGATTAGAAATTAAAAAGTAGAGTTTTTAACTTACATGGAGTTTTGTGAGCTTTCCTTTGGCTTGAGGGATTGAGGGTTCTACTCTTGTTTGGATCAAGAGTGGCCACCAATTCTTTTGAAGAGGATTTAGTAAAAAATAATTGAATTATCAAGTGAATTCAATGTATTTGACTTGGGGAGGAGTAGAGTAACAGTGCATAAACACTATTAAGCTTTCACAAAGGGGGAGGCTTTTATTTATAGGAAAAGTGAGCCTCAAATCAAGCAAACTAATTCTAGAATTTTTCAAATCAGTTTGGTTAATTTTTGACGATTTTTGGGTCAGTTCAGCTTACTTTTTGGAACTAGACTTGAATTAGGAGAGAGGAGTGATGAAATATCTCATTTTATTGATTTAAAATGGAAAGCAATGATGAGAAAAAAGACACCTCCTTCATGAGGGGGAATCCCTACTTTGAGGTGTCAAAAATTTATTTTTTTAATGTTTCCTTTGGTCCTTAGTCCACTCTTCATCTTATGTGAGTATTTACTCATTTTTGGGAGTTTTTTTTATTTCTTTAATTTATCTCCTCCATACATTTGGATTGTTAGAAAACATGGGAGCTCAAGGATGGATTGAGCACATGATTAGAGCAAGGATTAAGAACTAGGAAGCAAGACTATGCTTAAGCATGGCAAGATTAGCTAAAGACAAATCATATGAGCATAATGACAATGTGAATAGGGCAAAAGCTTAGTGATTCCTTCATTAGATGAGGAGCCTTTAAATAGGCTGAAGTACAAAAGGATTATGGAGGAGATTAGGATTTAATCCTAATCAAGATACTTAACTTGCCTAGAAGCGGGCACCCAAAGCCTAGAGTAGAGTGCAAGATGTAGAGATTCTCCACTAAGGCATATAAAAAGCTGAAAATAGAACCATCCAAAAAGGAGCTACTAAACCTTAGAGAAATAATCTACTAAGGTCCACTACTAAAGCCATGTAGAGGGGCCATAAATTCCAATACCCTCCCTGGACCTCAACATGGCCAAGAAGTGTAAAGGAATACCAAAATACCCTCCCATGTTCCAAACACTAACTATGGGACTATCCAAGAAGATTTGCCCTCCCAGGAGGCAAATGTCTAAAACGTTACATGAGCTACATCATGTGGTGCTCAGAGGTAACCTACAAAAGTCCCACTACTACTACTAAAAAAGTTACATGAGCTACATCATGTGGTGCTCAGAGGTAACATACATCAAAAGACTTCAAAAAGCCCAATCAGAGTCAATAGAAGCAAAATTTGCTTCATCTTTCTTTGCCAAAACTTCTTTTTCCTCAACCAAGTGTGCTTTATCCTTCTTTTTAAAGCAAAAATTCTCTGAATGACCTTTAAGACCACAAAAGCTGCATATCATCTTCAAACTGCATGTGTCAACTTTGTGTCCTGACTTTCCACAATGGGAGCAGGATACTTTTGATTTGCTTACTACCATTGCATTGTCAACTTGGAAGTGACCTTCTTTGCCCATTTTTCTTTCTTCTTCCAGGATAGAAGATTCTACCTTTTTTAAGGTTAGATCTGGTACATTCTTTAAAGTGGTGATCAAAGTGCTGTAAGTGGAAGGTAAACTTTTAAGCAAAACAGTAATGACTATTTCATCTTTTAGAACTTCTCCTTCACCGGCAAGCTGAGAGAGAAGGCTTTTAGCATTATTGAGGTGAGTTGAGAAACTTTCATTAGCTTGCATCATTATCCCAAAAAATTCTATCATGAGGTTCATTAAGGTGCCTTTCCCTTTGGCTCCAAATAACTCCTCCAATGTATCCCATGCTATTTTGGAGGTGTTGCATGCACTAATATGATGAATGAAATTATCATCCATACTCAGCACTAGAAGGGCAAGTGCCTTTTCATCTTTAGTTATCCATTCTGCTTTCTCATCTTCTTTGTCTTTGCCATTTGGACATTTGTTCTTACCATTGATAGTATTCCAAAGTCCCTTCTTTATGAGAAGGAATTTTGCCTTGACTGACCAAGTAAAGAAATTAGTGCCATCAAACTTAGTAAGCCCTTTATCCTTGTGTTCTGACATTGTGAAAAATGACTCACTCAAACAAATTACATGCATGGGAAATCAAAGTTGCCTTCCCCATATAAATGTAATACTTCAAGATAGGATGATGGAATCCCAGAAGTGGGTTTGTTTTTGGCATGAACTTTGTTGATGGATTTGACTTTGGCTTTCTTCACGGCTTTAATATATTTGACATACTTTACATTGTTGGACTCACATGAAGAGGGCATGTTGAGCTTACAAAAAATAGTGATTAATATCCACTAATCACTCATTAGTGATTGAGTTCACTATTTTGGAAAACCAAAAAACTGGGCCACCTTGGAGTGAAAGAATGGATGTCTTTCACTAAATATTTTCAAAAAAGCTTCAACATGCTTCAATAGCAATGTATCCACATGATAATCATCACCCTAAACACTTGATTAAGTAAAGAAATCATTACTTAATCTCTGTTTTGACCAAGGTACCTTCTGTAGTTGCCACAGTGCTGGAGGAGCTATAAGCAGTCATTTTTAGCCAATTCTGATGCTACAGACGCATTCGCCATGCCCGAAAAACCCTGGGGCTAAAGGGAATTAGATCAATTTATACTGGTTGACTCAATTTTTGCAAAAAATCAGATTTTTCTCTTCATGATGGCGACGACAATTTCGCCTACTAGCGAGCTACATTTTGCTTCATGCCTTCACGTGGAGGGTCGCCTAGAAGATAGCTTGAAGCCCCTAAGAGGGCTTGATCATTGGTGAAGTGGTTTGTGCACAGCAAGGCAAAGTTCAGCTGTGGGTGCAGATGAGCTATGGTGAAAAGAGGTAAAAGTGACTTAATTAATGAGGGATGATTAGCAAATGAGATTAGGGATTACACATAGCTTGAGGGTGACTAACTTGGCTCTGATACCATGTTAGAAAACATGGGAGCTCAAGGATGGATTGAGCACATGATTAGAGCAAGGATTAAGAACTAGGAAGCAAGCCTATGCTTAAGCATGGCAAGATTAGCTAAAGACAAATCATATGAGCATAATGACAATGTGAATAGGGCAAAAGCTTAGTGATTTCTTCATTAGATGAGGAGCCTTTAAATAGGCTGAAGTACAAAAGGATTATGGAGGAGATTAGGATTTAATCCTAATCAAGATGCTTATCACTTGCCTAGAAGCGAGCACCCAAAGCCTAGAGTAGAGTGCAAGATGTAGAGATTCTCCACTAAGGCATATAAAAAGCTGAAAATAGAACCATCCAAAAAGGAGCTACTAAACCTTAGAGAAATAATCTACTAAGGTCCACTACTAAAGCCATGTAGAGGGGCCATAAATTCCAATATGGATTAATCTTATTGGCTCCTCAGAACCTTAATCCGAAATTTTCAGAAAATCTGGACCCTTAGCTAAGGCCTTTTGAGCAGATTATAATTTATTTCTAATACACCTTAGGAAATTCTTTTTAAACTTCTGTTTCGGGGGAATTCAATTCAATAAGAAAGAATATTTTTTCATCCAAAGATATCTAAAAATCGAGTTATCTCTCTCTAGAATATTTTCTCTCTCTAGGCCAAAACAGGTAGAAACAAGATCTTTTATTATTCTGAAAAGGGGATTGATTGTAGGGGAAGAAACTGGACATCTTGGGGGGCTGGGGAGGAATCTTACAGGAGAGAAAATTTTTATTTTATTTTATTTTTCCCTCCCCCCACCCATTCTCTATCTCTCTCTCCCCCCACCCACTCTTTGTCTCTCTCTCTCCCACCCTCTGTCTCCGTCTCTGTCTCTGTCTCTCTCTCTCTCTCTCTCTCTCTCTCTCTCTCTCTCTCTATCGCCTTGCTCCACTTCCTATCCCGACTCTCTCTCTCTCTCTCTCTCTCTCTCTCTCTCTCTCTCTCTCTCCCCACGCAATGTTAACTCCATTTTGGGTTAACTTAGCATCTCTCCATTATATATGAGGGATAGCACAATAAGTGTCATGAAACAACACTTTAAATGTTGTAATTATGAGAACAGCTAACTATGCCAAAAAATTATGTAACTTCATTTTTCATGACGTTTTGGGCACTCAAGTGTAAATTCTTGGTGCATGTTCCTCTTATGCTTGGATTATTTGAGTGTGAGAGTAGAGAGTAGTGAGTGTCCTTGTGGAGAATGGAAACCTCATGGTGACAACCTAAGAAGAAGACAAGAGAGTGGTGCTAACTACCACTAGCAAAGCTTGGAGTCTACCAAGATATACGACCTTGGATAATAGCGGCAAGTTCTCCACGATAACTTAAGGTGAGCATTGTCCATTACACTAGGAGAGGGATGGTGTATCCTATAACATTTTTGGCACTGTGTTGTGCCAAGGAATCACCGGTCTTTTCTACTCTATTTGCACTCCGTGTCATTTTCTTAACAAGTCTCTTTTCCCTTAATATGGTTGTTTGAAGGTGTCTGGTTAGTAGAGAAGAGAATAAGATATGGATAAGGTTGTGAAGAAAGAGAAAAAAAGAGGCTAATGTTTTGCATTGTTTTAGCATTTCAAGTAAAACAAGAATTTGCATCAACACTTACATGGTGAGAACTCCATTATGTAAGAAACACCTGTACTTTCACAAATCTTGAAAAATTTAAAAAAATCAGGAGCCATTGATTCCATTGCTTGATGTCATTTGTATATTCATGTTGCAAAAAGGAACAATTTGGAAAATTTGAACTAGAAAATTAAGATTTTCACCCCTTTAATCATTGATTTTTGGTCGATATCTAGAGAATCACACCATTGTGATTCTATAGTCTACAAAATCATGGCCGTGATTTTCGTTCACAATGTGGTTTTCTAACAAACTCATATGTTCCACAATTTTTGGGATTACGCATTAAAAGCACCTTATCTCTGAAATATTCCATCTTATCCAATTGTGATCATGGATGATGAATCATGGCCCATGATTATCAATCACGCCCATTGACTGCTACATCATAAATCATAGCTCGTGATTGCAAATTATAATTGTGATTGATCGGCGTCACTCACCAATCACGTCGTCTCTAAAATCATGACCCGTGATTGTGCCACTTCGTGAATCACGCTTATGAATTAAACCCGTGATCACTGATCATGTTGTGATTACCATGTCACCAATCACGGTGACATAACTTGACCATTAAAGATTTGAAATAGTTACCAGAGGTATCACGAAACTCATTTGAATAATCTTTGGACTGGTTTGGGTGAAGTCCATTGCCGTGGTTGTGCCACATCATGGATCAAGCCCATGATCACTGATCACGCTATGATTACCACATCACCAATCATGGTGATAGAACTTAACCATTAGACATCTGAAAGAGTTACTAGAGGTATTAGGAAACTCATTTGAATTATCTTTGGACTGGTTTGGGTGAAGTCCATCACTATGATTATGCAAACAATCATGATCGTGATTCTCACCCTATAAAAATCATGTCAGCTTATGTCTTCAAAATTAAAAGGATAAGTGCTTAGGGATGTTTCTAGGAACGTCTTGACACTAGTAGGGGAAGTTGTGAGCAGTTAAGAACAAGCTGTAATTTCAACTTGATCTCTAGGAACTTCTTGACACTAGGGGAAGTTGTGAGTAGCTAGAATAAATTGTAATTTTGACGTGATTTATGTTCATGATCATGCATGTGATTTCTAGTCACTCGACTTGTGATTCTACAAATATTTGTCATGATTCTATTAAAAAACATCTATTGCAGACTTGATAATTCCAAGTGTATCATTAGGGAAAATTTGGACTCAAATTGGTCCCTTTAAGGATTTGTACACATTCTCTCTCTACAAAAATGGGCTCATGGTGAAATTTTTATAAATCAACTCAAAAGTGAGCAAACTTTGGACATTTGGAATCTACTCTTTGAGAACTTTCTAATGATATATATCATAGTGGGCAATTTTGTATATTCAAGAAGTCCCCAAATTTGGCAATCATGCTATATATAATTGGAAAGGTCTCGAAGAGTAGATTCCAAATGTCTAAACTCCACTCACTTCTGAGTTGATTTGTAGAAATTTTACCATGAGCCCATTTTTGTAGAGAGAGAATGTGCACAAATCCTCAGAGGGCCCAATTTGAGTCCAAATTTTCCCTAATGGAAAATCTAAAATTTTGATTGGTTAAAACCATTTCATGTGCTTAAGGTCAGGAAGACTTGTTGATGATGACATCGCATGACGATAGTGCATCTAACCAACTAGGATCCTCCTACTAGAGAATCTTATGGTCACCTCGCATGCACAGCACACAAAGGAGTGTGTTTTCTTTGCGTATAGGTAGAATTCTTTTGAATCATCTATTAGAAATACACCAAAATACCATGTGACATTGGGGATAGGGGCATCCGATCATTATGTTTATAGCCAACTTGGTGTAAACACTCTAGGTGTTAACAATCTCTTAGTAGCTAGAGTCAAAAGATAAGGTTTGATGCCTATAAAAGGGCATTGTACTTGGTGGTTCATTTATCTCAACTCATTCATTCATAATGCAATCACCTTGTGTTGTGCCCAACTTTCTCTCTCTTTCTTGCTCAAGTTCTCTCTTTTTCTTCCTCCTTAACCATGGAGAGATTTCATCCTCCATAGCTCCATGGTTGATCTTGTGTGATTGCCAACATGGTATCAGATCTATGCTTCTCAGTGATTCATGCTTAATCCCTAGTCATCATCACATATACATGATTAGTGAGTAATTACCCATTTTTTCTTTTTCCACCATTTTTCCTCTTCCATGCAAAATTCTAGCTTTACCCCCTCTCAAAAAATCATGTCATTCTCCTTCTCCATTGAATATCCTTATAAAACCTCTTAGGAGCATCAACCTAACTCTATTGCTACACTACAGCTCAAGGGATTCATAAAAAAATGTCTCAAATTGCCAGGCAGCATCGACGCTTATTTTTGAAGGTTTTTCATGAATTCGTATTTTTTGCTTCAAACTAGCCCAATTCCTCTTAGTTGTAGCTACTATATGGTATAAGAAACAAGCTCACAAATATTGGGCTCTTTTGGTTCACAAGAGAATCCGAGAGAAGCGTATCACAAAACGCCCAACATATAGCTTTTAACAAAAATCAGCACCTACAATTTATTTTGTTCTAATTGCTCTTGGGGATCATTATTGAGTCAACCAGCTACGCACAACCCAAATCTTGAAGCAAAATGATCTAAGAAGTAGGAGATTCAAATCAAATCATCATTTTAGCTCTCTATCATTAAGTAGAAAATTAGTGCTAATTACATTCATTAATTGGTGTCACCAAGGGTTGAATCATACCATTGGGGTCTTGCTCTATTGCTTTCCAAAGCTTCATATTGAGAAAGCCCCTTGATTTTTCCCTCCGACGATGCTATCCAAATCAGGGTATTTTTTGCTCAAATACAAAAAATTGATTTCACTAAGATCTTGATTAGTGCTAATCATCTGAGATTTTATAGGGCCATTAATGGTTCATATCTCACATTCAAGTGTTGCTAAAACTCTGTAAAGCATCAAATCACATTTTTCCCTTGATTTGAGTGGTCAATTTGTTAATCCAAAATTGGGTTTAAATTTATATTAGCATTGGTTTGGGAACAGTGGGATTTCTGAGCTTATATGCCTCATGTATCCCACATATCATGCTCATAAATCAGTTATACAAGGAAAAGACATTGGTGTCCCTGTCGTGATAAGGAGCACGAGAGCTCTCAGATGGCCTTGTATGAGGATGGATGGGGAGAACTGTAAGGATATGCCATGTTCAAGGATTGCTTTAACAGAAACAAGAACAAGCATCTGGTCGTATCTGTACCACAATTGACAAAGGGTATCAAAATCCCTCGGCATTATTGTCAGCATGTGGGCATTATTGTCAGCCTATGGGCATGAGCGGCAAGAAAGTAAGCATCTTCAAAAAACTCAATGATCTAGTCCTCAATGATTTCTTGAAGAACAATAATGCGGATGATTGCCACCGCATGCCAATACTCCATTGCTCACAAATTTCCCTCACAATCCTCTAGAAAGGGAGCCTAGATATCGCAGGCTGCATGTGTCGCTCAATGCGACGAAGCTCCTGCTGTCTGTAAAACTACCCTATGAGCTTGATACCTTCTTGTTCTGCCTTGCGCCTCTGCAGTGACTCGGTAGGTCTTTCAAGCCTCCGAGCAGTTGTCTTGGTACGAGCCATCTAAACAAATAAACAAAGCGTTATGAGAAATGCATTTAAAAAAGTCAATACCAAGCGATATAACAGAAATAGGATTCTAGAGTACATTGTATCACTTGGTACTGACTCCATGACCCCATGACTCACAGTGCGGTCGGTATGAAGCGATATAAAGCAGATAGGATCCCCGAGTCCTTTGTTTCGCTTGGTACTAACCTCGTGACTCACAGTGCGTTTGGTACCAAGCGATATAAAGGAGACAGGATCTCAGAGTCCTTTGTTTCACTTGGTACTGACCTCGTGACTCACAGTGTCGGTACCAAGCGATATAACAGACAGGATCCCGGAGTCCTTTGTTTCGCTTGGTACTGACCCCGTGACTCTCAGTGGGGTCGGTACCAAGAGATATAAAGGAGACAGGATCCCAGAGGCCTTTGTTTCGCTTGGTACTGACCGCATGACTCACAGTGGGGTTAGTACCAAGTGATATAAAGGAGACAAGATCCCAGAGTTCTTTGTTTCACTTGGTACTAGCCCTGTGACTCACAGTGGGGTCCATACCAAGCGATATAAAGGAGACAGGATCCCGAAGTCCTTTGTTTCGCTTGGTACTGACCCGATGACTCACAATGGGGTCGGCACCAAGTGATATAAAGGAGACAGGATCCCGAAGGCCTTTGTTTCGCTTGGTACTGACCCCATGACTCACAGTGGGGTCGGTACCAAGCGATATAAAGGAGACATGATCCTCTCGGAGTCCTTTGTTTTGCTTGGTACTGACCTCGTGACTCACAATGGGGTCGGTACCAAGAGATATAAAGGAGATAGGATCCGGGAGGCCTTTGTTTCGCTTGGTATTGACCCCATGACTCACAGTGGGGTCGGCACCAAGCGATATAAAGGAGACAGGATCTCGGAGGCCTTTGTTTCGCTTGTTACTGACCCCATGACTCACAGTGGGGTAGGAGACAGGATCTCAAAAGTCCTTTGTTTTTCTTAGTACTGATCCCATGACTCACAGTGGGGTCGGCACCAAGTGATATAAAGGAGACAGGATCTCGGAGGGATTTGTTTTGCTTGGTGTACTGACCCCATAACTCACAGTGGGCTCGGGACCAAGCGATATGAAACGAAAAGGAGTGCAAGAGTCCAGAGGTACCAATATCGCTTGGTACTAGACCTACGGGAAACGTGAGCCAAGGGGGTCAGTATTTAAGCGATATGGGACCAAAAGGACATCGATGAAACCTTGAGCGCTTTGTACAGACACTTTTATCAACATTCACAAAAGAGACAGTAAAACATTAATAGAGGGTCTGAAAGAACTTTGAAATACCTGTAATGAATATAGAGGCTGATGGCATTTGGCTCAGTTTGGGGGGCGTTGAGGAGGCTGATGCAGTTGGAGACTCAGAGGATGATGGATGTAGCAGCGATGGTGTTTGGCTCTTGCTATTTTGTTGGAGACTCCTCAGGCGAAAAAAATGAACACATGCAAGAAAGTCGATGAGTGAGCTTATAGTACATACCATATTCACGCGTCGATAATGCGGCCGGCCTTTTAAATGTCCGCACAAGTGGTATGAGTCGATAACGTCCAAAAACTCCTCGTGTGGTACTAGAAGGAGTTCTCAAAAGACAATGCAAAATTCTCTTTATTCGCATTCAAAGTACTATCCAGGTTTTGTGGTGGACACGAAGTGCCTTTAAATGCTGAGAAGGTGGTGCTTATCGAGAAACAGTTTACACTGCCAGGCAGGGGTATGGTTGCCAAGCACTAAGATGCCCCTACTACCTGTCAGGCAGGGGTATGGTTGCCAAGCACTAAGATGCCCCTACTACCTGTCATATACAACGCATGCTATTGTAGCGGGAATTACAGACCCAGACACATTGCATCCATAGATATGTATATATATATATATATATATATATATATATATATATATATATCATGTTTTTAGTAATAATACCTTGTACTCAGTCAACTCTTCATCTTATGTGAGCATTTACTCATTTTTGGGTATTTTCTTTTATTCTTTGGATTTATCTCATCCCCACACTTGGATTAATCCTATTGGTCCATAGGAATCTTAATTGGACCATAATCTAATTTTTTTTAAAAATCTTGATCCTTAGGCTAAGGTCCTTTATACACATTTTTAATTAATTCCAAATGCACATTGGAAAGTTCTTTTTGAATTTCTGTTTCAAGAAAAACCATTTTAGACAGTAGGAGGATTTTTATATAAAAAAATATCTCAATTTTGGATTATCTCTCTCTAGATATTTTCTCTCTCCATGCCAAAACAGGGTAAAATAGGATCTTTCTTCTATTTCAGAGAGAGGGGAATAATTATAGGAACATAAGGGGAGGTTCTTACACCTTTACACCTCAAAAGCTAGAGGGAGAAATCTTACAGACAGACATGTACCTTGATGGCTGAAAAGAATATGCCACATTATTTTTGGGCAGAAGTAGTAGCAACTACTGTGTACATTATGAACATGACACCCTTTGGAGTTACTCATGGTATGACACTTAAATAGAAGTTTAGAGGCATAAGACCAAATGTGTCTCACTTGAAAGTGTTTGGCTGTATTGCATAAGACCAAATGTGTCTCACTTGAAAGTGTTTGGGTGTATTGCATATGTGAGAACAAAGTGTTTGGGTGTATTGCATATGTGAGAACAACGTTGGATCCAAAGGCATAGAAATGCATCTTTATTGGTTATACTATGCAGCAAAAAAGTTATAGATGTTACAACCCTACCACTCATTGCTCGTGAGATGCGAGTAAGCAGAGATATTGTCTTTGACAAGATGAGTAGCTGGTATGCACTAGCAGTGAAGGCAACATAAGATGCATATGTAAGAAATGCTCATGTTGCACCCATGTAGAGTAGCAACCATAGGTGCCTTCGAGGAATGTAGGATCGGGAAGATGCTTCAAGGTAGTCATAAGGTTATCACTCACAGGATTCTGGCATGCTCTTCAAGAGCACCACAATAGCATCCTCATGTTCTACCTTTGCCTAAATGGATACAAGATGAGTTATGATCCCTTTCATCTTTTGGTCTAGCCAATGCTCTTGCTACTTCTATATTTAGAAAAATTTGTGGTGGTTTGTATATTGATGATATATTATTCTTTAGTTAAAATGAACAAGAACATATTGAGCACCTTAAAAAAGTATTTCAATAATAGAGGAAAAAAATTATTTATTAAAAAATCTAAATTATTTGAAAGTAAAAGTTGAAAAAAGCTCAAAGTAATTTTTCAACTTATGAAAAAGAACTATTTGCAATTGTGCATGCTTTTTTAAAGTAGCATCATTATTTGTATAGTACCAATTTTGGAAGTATTGTCTACTAACTATGAAAGTCTTAAATAGTTAAGTACTCAAAAGGAGTTAAAAGGTAGGAAGACTAAATGGGCTGAAATCCTACAAGAGTTTGATTTTCAAATCAGATATAGAAAAAGAAAATTTAAGGTTGTGGGGAAATAACTCTAAGTTGAGCACCCATTTTACTTAACTAGAAAGTGAGTTGCTTGCTCACTGAAAAAAATGTGCTAATGATCCTAGCTAGCAAGGAGTTTGGCACCCATTTTACTTAACTAGAAAGTAAGTTGCTTGCTCACTGAAAAAAAATGTGCTAATGACCCTAGCTAGCAAGTAGTTTGGAATTACTTGAATAAAAGAGATAACTCATGTAGCTGCTAGTGATAAAAGGGTATCACTTAAAAAAGTGGTTCAAAGGAATCACTTAAAGAAAGGTCAAAAGTGGAAAAGATTGTTAATGCTTGGTAAAGATAGTTAATGTCTGGTAAAAGCGTCATGTCTATCTATAAATAAGAGTCTAAATCCTTTGAAAAGAGGTCTCATGGTGGTGATATAATAAAGTGATGTTTGCTTTGGCCACATCGTAAAGGTATGAGTATGTGATTGTAAAAGAAAGTAATGACATGTACTCATTTGTGAAAAGAAAAGTTGACATAGTACAAGGAACCATATTAGAAAGAGGCATTATTATGAGTGGTTATGGATTCCATAATGGTAGACATAGTACAAGGAACCTTATAATTGTTTCATCTTAAAAGAAAAGAAAAAACACAAGATAAAAGTAAAAGAGAGATATCTTACCTTAATGGGCTTGTAAGCCTTCACTTAAAGATGTAGAAGGAGACCCTACAAAATCAAACCAAGATGAAAAAAAATGGCTATATAACTTTAAATTAGTAGTAAACAACATTTTATTACATGATAAATGGCTCGGGGGGATGTACTACTAAGAAACCCTATGTATTATGTGTGTTCAAGGGGTATTTAAAAAACCCCTTACCTATGACTTTTTCATGCATAAGATGACCCATTTTTCTTTATGGGTTTATGGATTTTTTTTTTCAAAATCGATTAAAAAAACCCCTTCTCTAAATGTTATTTTGTAAATTTACCTTAAAATTTCAAATTAAAAAAACCCTTCATTTGAACTCACGTGCTATACTTACATATAACTTTTTGATGAACTCCTCGAGATAAATGGAAGACAAGAAGAGTAAGAGGAGAAGAGAATAAGTCTTTCTAGCCCTAACCCTAATAGAAAACTTATGGCTTATGTAAAACCCTAACCTTAGCTTCTAAATAGAAACCTTAATAGAGAGCTTTCATGGAGAGCTTTTCATCAAAGCTCTCTGTTAGTGTTTTTATGTAGGAGCTAGGGTTAGGGATAAGCTTCAAGAGAGAGGGGAATATCTTACAAGAGAGGGGAAAGAGAAGATTTCATGGAAAGCTAGTTTGCATAGGAGAGGAAGATGGAGATGGAGATGAAGCTTTCATGTTAAGCTTGTATGCATATAGGAGAGGAAGATGAAGAGCACATACCTTGCTTGAGTATAGTATGGGAGAGGTGAAAGAGAGGATGACATAGATGATGAGGAGGAATGGTATAAGATTTCCCAGAAAGCCAGCAAGAAGAGGAAGCACAGAATAGATGAAGAGATGATGCCTGACCCCCCAGAAGAGGTCAAGAAATAGAAGGCAGAAGAAGAAAGAAAAATGGAGCTGGAGGAGAGACAGAAGTAGGAAGCCACTAGCGAAAGCTGAAAGAAGAAGAATCTTGAAGAAGAGGAAAAGAAAGAGGAGGAAGAAGAATCTTGAAGAAGAGGAAAAGAAAGAGGAGGAAGAAGAAAAGAGAAGGAAGGAGAAAGAAGAGAAGAAGAGGAAAGAAAGAGAACAATAGAAAAAGAGAGAAGAAGCTCAAAAGAGGAAGCTGCCCACAAGAACAGAAGTGGTAGCCTTATCTAACAGAATTGATCTGACCAAACCCGTAAGTCCCATAATCAGATCAGGAAAAAGATTACACTTGGATCATAGAGACCAATGCTTTTTTCCTCATTGAGAGGCACAACCGTTGGTTCTTTTCCATAGAACAATTTTTGTCCGAGATCTACTTCATCTATCGTACCATAACAGAATTGAGTCTCAATTTAGGGATCCATCAGTCATCCAGCCTAACCCCATCCAGTCCCATGAATAGCGCCCAACCACTGTAGTGATGGGATACAATTAAGAATTTGGTTAGGTTTTGTCCTGGGTACCATGGAAAAGAGTTCCTAGGCCCCCTAGCTAGATATTCATGCAAACTTAAAACTAGTCACACCACTTACACACCCAATATGAAATTGCCTTTTTCTTAGCATCATCTATCTTTAAAAACAATCATTTAATGAAACCATTGTCTCACTGATCATAATCCTCAAAATCTCTAGTTGAATCCTTATTTCCAATCATTCCTTCATCAGTGTATCTATGGCATCATTGGAAACCAGAACGCTCACCACACGTGACCACTTAGGGGCCTTTTCGATAGTTCCTAGCTCATAGTAACCGGCAATATATTCATATATTAAAATGGAAACTCCGTTGAGAATCAGCAAGATCAACCAACGGATCCATATAAAATCGCCATGGACTCATCCATTGAGGACCAGCAAGGTCAATCAACCAGATCCATGCCCGAATTCAGAAAACAACTCTTACTCCTTGTTCCAATATCTTCCATGATGCACGTGTGGGTATCGTCGGTGACCCAAAGCCCGTCGAGCACCGTATGGTCAGCACCCTCTAGGATCCTTCGCAGGTAACCTAGCACTTCACTCATAGGCCGCTTCCTTGGTCCCTCATCCACCGTACTGGAAGCTCACCATTTTAATCAAACCGAGGCTAGTTAAGACCTCGGCTGACCTTGCTACGCAAGACGTTCTCCGTTGACTCTCCGTGCAGTTGCAACTTTATCAGCTAGGTCTCCACGACCTTAATCACAAGACAGTCAAAACGCTTTCCCAACATTCTTGACAAAAAACAGTCATTTAAAAACAGGCCATAAATACAGTTTCTATAAGGATTTCTCGTCTTTCCATAATAATCCACATTCATTTCATATAAATTTCCATTCTCATTCAATCGCATCATTTTTTGTCTCATCACTTCTTTTCTTAAATATCCTCATCAGATCTCCATTACCCATATCCACATCTCATCACATCATATTCATTCACATCTCATCCATTCATATTTACCCGATTCGCATCACATTCATCACATCTCGATTCACATGACATCACATCCATTCTCATCCCATATCATTCATTCACATCCCGATTCACATGACATCTCATCCATTCACATCCCATATCATTTATTCACATCCCGATTCACATGACATCACATCCATTCACATCTCATATCATTCATTCATATCCCGATTCTCATGACATCACTTCCATTCACATCCCATATCATTCATTCACATCCCGATTCACATGACATCACATCCATTCACATCTCATATCATTCATTTGTTGCCATATATATAGGCAGTGATGTGTGTAAACACACTTAGGACCGCCGGGGTACTTTTTTCCTCCTTAGGAGGTTTTTTCCCCCGGCTTGTATATACGCCCACACCCATCATTCTAGGGCTAACTTATCTTTGTACATTGACACAATCTAATACACTGTGTGTTGTGTGCATTCTTGCTTCTTCTTCTCCAAGCTTTGTGTGCTTTCCTGCAACCCTAATTCCAACAATTGGTATCAGAGCAGGCATCGGCTCCCAGGGCTACGCCGCTAGCACCCTTTGAATCACGTTCTCCGATTGAGGTGAGCTTTCACGAGCGCTTGTAGGTCCCTATACTTTGCGTTCTCAAAAATTGCATCTGAGGTCGTTTCGGGCTCCATTTTTGCATTACAAGTTCTGTATAGGTGTTTTCGTCATTTTGTGCAGAAATTTCGACAGTGCAGTTTTCTGCAAAACAGGTATACGTATTCTATTGTGGACCGTGCTACATAGCACGAGTTGTTTTCTGTTCAGTCTTTGCTTCATTAGAGGTAGCTTTTGCATCAGTTTCAATCAGTGGTGGCCATGGCTGATAACAGCAATGATGTATTTCGCATGTTATTTGCTGATGACAAATTGGATGGAGACAGCAACTACCCACTTTGGGCATACATGATGCAGCATGTTTTGGTTGTAAAAGGAGTGTGGAACATTGTGCAGGGTATGGATGTATGTCCAGGTTCTATGGATGTAGGATCTGTGGATGTAGGATAAGTTGAGCATGTTGTTGCAGGTTCTAGCAGCTCTACTGTTGCTTCAAATAGTTTTTGCTTATGGTTGAAAATGTATCCAATTGTATTGTGGGCACCCTCCGTTCTGATCGAGGGGGAGAGTAGTACATGTCTAAAGAGTTTGATGCATTTCTGGCTAGTCATGGGATAAAACACCAATGTACAGTGCCGTGTATCCCTCAGCAAAATGGTGTTACTGAGAGAAAAACAGGTCACTTATGGAGATGGCACGATGTATGGTCAAGAGCCAAGCTTTGCCACATGCGTTTTGGCTTGAGGCTGTCATGTGTGCTGCATATGTACTTAACAGGTGTCCCACTAAGGCCTTGCAGTCTGTTACTCCATACGAAGCTTGGCATGGCAGGAAGCCTTCTATTGGTCACTTGCGTGTCTTTGGTTGCTTGGCCTATGCTTTAGTGCCTGTGCAACAACGTAGAAAATTGGATGATAAGGCTGTCAAATGCATTTTTGTTGGTTACAGTGCTGAGAGCAAGGGTTACAGATTGTATCATCTGCACTCAAAGCGTATCTTGATTAGTCGAGATGTTTTTATGGAAGATGCTGTGTAGCCTTTGTTATCATGTACCAAAGAGACACGTGAGCTCACGGGATGTATTTGATACGTTGTTGCCTCTGTTTACAGGTGGGAATTCAAATGTATTTGATACGTTGTTGCCTCTGTTTACAGGTGGGAATTCAAATGTAAGTCCTAATGAGGCAAATATTCAGCCTATGCAGATTTCAAACGACATCATAGATCAGTCTATTTCTGATGCAGATTTACAGGATGTAATTTATGAGGATAGGGCTGAAAATGAGCAAGCTAGAGGTATGCCTAAATGGCTGGTGCAAACCTTGCGTGATAGTAAAATTGATGCATCTATTTCTAGTCGTACTAGTTCAGGTTTTCAGCATGCCTCTTATGCATCAGATTGTTATGCTTTGGCTATGTCTAGTATGTGTGAAGAGGAAGAACCTCTTTCATTTGATGAGACACAAAAATAAAAAAATTGGTTGGCTGCAATGCAAAGTGAATATGATGCTATAATGAAGAATGGTACACGGTCTTTGTGTGATTTGCCTATTGGTTGGCTGCAATGGAAAGTGAATATGATGCTATAATGAAGAATGGTACACGGTCTTTGTGTGATTTGCCTATTGGTAAAAAGGTCATTGGATGTAAGTGGGTTTTTAAGTTGAAACGAAAGCTAGATGGCAATGTTGATCGCTATAAGGCTAGACTTGTTGCAAAGGGTTATGCTCAAGAAAAGGGCATTGATTTTGATGAGACCTTTGCTCTCACTTGTCGTATGACTACCATTCGTAGCATTTGTGCATTGGTAGCTCATAATGGTTGGAATGTACATCAGTTGGACATAAAGACTACGTTCTTGAATGGAGATTTGCATGAGGAGGTGTATGTATCGCAGCCTCGTGGTTTTGTTCAAAGAGGGCAGGAAAACAAAGTGTGCAAGTTGAAAAAGGCTTTGTATGGTTTAAAGCAAGCTCCACGAGCTTGGTATGAAAAGATACATGCATATTTGACTGCACATGGTTTTCAAAATAGTCCAACAAAAAGCACTTTGTATATTAAACGTGTGGATGATGTACATCTAATCATTGCTCTCTATGTCGATGACATACTGCTCACATGACCAAATGAGAGTCATATTGCTGATTTTAAGGCTGATTTGAATGCCTCTTTTGAGATGTCAGATTTGGGGCATTTGCATCATTATTTGGGGATACAATTTAAGCAGTGTGATGGAGGTATTGCTTTGTGTCAGACAAAGTATATTGAGACATTGTTGCGGAGATTTGGCCTTGAAGACTGCAAGCCTATTGCTACTCCAATGGAGACAGGTTTGAAGTTGAGTCTTTATGATGTTAGAGATCACTTTGATGTCATACTCTATCAGACAGCTGTTGGTTGCCTCATTTATGTATGCATTACGAGGCCGGACATTCAGTTTGCAGTCTCACAGGTGAGCAGGTTTATGCATAGCCCCCAGGGTCTCAGTATTGGAAGGTAGTTAAACGCATCTTTCGCTACTTGAGTGACACCATACATCTTGGGTTGTTTTATCCCAAGGGGGGATCGTTGCCGCCAGATTTACATGCTTTTTCGGACTCAGATTGGGCTGGTTGCTATGACACAAGAGTGTCCACAAGTGGTTTTTGTTTCATGCTCGGTAGCTCATGCATATCTTGGTTGAGCAAGAAGCAACCTACTGTGGCCACTTCTAGTTGTGAAGTTGAGTACAGGGTAGCTTTCACAGCTACAGTTGAGTGTGTGTGGCTCAGACGGCTTATGGCTGACTTGGGTGTTGGACAAGAGTCTGCCATCTCTATCTACACTGACAGTCAGAGCGCATTGGCAGTTGCGAGAAACCCAGTTTTTCATGCTCGCACAAAGCACATTGAGGTGCATTATCACTATGTCAGGGAGAGACTCTCAGCAGCAGAGATCAACTTGGCATATATGTCAGGGAGAGACTCTCAGCAGAGCAGAGATCAACCCAGTTTTTCATGCTCGCACAAAGCACATTGAGGTGATTATCACTATGTCAGGGAGAGACTCTCAGCAGGAGAGATCAACTTGGCATATATGCCGACACAGGACAACCTCCGATCTTTTCAGAAAGGCGCTTTCTCGTGAGAAGTTTGAAGCTTTCTGCAAAGCTTTGGGCTTGCTCCCCTTTGTGGACTGATCTACTTCGGGCATGGCACTTCCCTATACATGAGTGCCAGCTCTCGTTCACACCATCACTCCCAGGGGAGATTTGTTGCCATATATATAGGTAGTGATGTGTGTGAACACACTTAGGACTGTCGGGGTACTTTTTTCCTCCTCAGGAGGTTTTTTCTCCCGGCTTGTATATACGCCCATCATTCTAGGGCTAACTTATCTTTGTACATTGACACAATCTAATACACTGTGTGTTGTGTGCATTCTTGCTTCTTCTTCTCCAAGCTTTGTGTGCTTTCCTGCAACCCTAATTCCAACATCATGCACATCCCGATTCACATGACATCACTTCCATTCACATCCCATATCATTCATTCACATCCCGATTCACATGACATCACTTTCATTCACATGACATCACTTCCATTCACATCCCATATCATTCATTCACATCTCGATTCACATGACATCACATCCATTCACATCTATCCATTTTATATCATATCACCTCCATCCATTCACATCCATCACATCACATTCAATTCATATCCATCACATTCATATCCACATATATTCCTTCACATACACATCTACATCCGTTCTTTCACAACATCCATTCTTCTCATACACATTCACATCCATTATCATCACATATATTCACTCATATCCCATATCATTCATTTACATTCTGATTCACATGACATCACATCTATCCACCACATTCTCATCACTTTAATTCATATCACATCCATCCATCCATTCATTCACATCTATTCTCATCACATCTCATCACATCTATTCTCATCACATTCGTTTAAACATAGAATTTAAGAGAATTTTTAATTTTTGATATAAAGATACTTTACGTATATATTTATGCATAAAATCAACTTCAGTGGGAATAACACTTTTAACAAAATTCTTTTATGCATCTATTTATGCATAAATTCAATTTTAAGAAAAATAACACTTTTAAAATAAAAATAAATCCTTTATGCATATTTCTATGCATAAAATTAATTTTAATAAAATTAACACTTTTAGAATAAAAATAATTTTTCTTATGCATAAAATCAAAATTAATGAGAATAATTATTTTGAAATAAAAATAAATTCTCTTCTATGCATAAAATCAAAATTAATGAGAATAACTCTTTTGAAATAAAAATAAATTTCCTTATGCATCTTTCTATGCATAAAATCAAAATGAATGAGAATAACTCTTTTGAAATAAAAATAAATTTTCTTATGCATCTAATCAAAATTAATGAGAATAACTCTTTTGAAATAAAAATAAATTTTTTAATGCATCTTTCTATGCATAGAATCAAAATGAATGAGAATAACTCTTTTGAAATAAAAAAATAAATCTTATATGCATCTTTCTATGCATAAATTCAATTTTAATAAGAATAACACTTTTGAAATAAAAATAATTCTTTTATGCATCTTTCTATGCATAAATTCAATTTTAATGAGAATGACACTTTTGAAATAAAAATAAATCTTTTAGAATCCACAAACGGAAGGAATTACTCTTTTAGAATAACCTAACGATAAACTTTAGTTCTACAAAATTTAAAATTTTTTTACCATAATCTCTTTTGTATGGCTGACCATTTCTCAATTTTAACATTCAATTTATGAATTGAATTAATCCAATTTGAATTCTAATATCTCTAATCTACTCCATTTTTTAAAAATCAAGAGAGTAAACAATGAAAAGAGTTTAATCAATCTTTTAATTAAACTTTCTTGGATTAAGAAGGGCTAAATTGTAAAGAAGAGAAGGGGGTGGCCTTTGCATCAAGTCATAGCATCATATTTTAATTCAAACATTTACAAAGTATAAAATTTAAGAAAATCATAGACTAAAAATTCACAATAAGTAAGAATTAAGCTTACATGGAACTTGTAAGCTTTCCTTTGATTTGAGAGATTGAGGAATTGAGGGTTCTTCTCTTGTTTGCAACAAGAGTGGCCATCAGTTTTTTTGGAGAGGATTTAGTAAAAAACAATTGAATTATCAATTGAATTCAATGTATTGACTATGGGGAGGAGTAGAGTAACAGTGCATAAACACTATTAACCTTTTACAAAAGGTCAGTTTAGCTCACTTTTTGGATCTAGTTGAAACAGGAGAGAGAAGAGATGAAAGTATCTCATTATTTGTGAGTTTAAAACTCATCCACACATGTGAAATAGGTACCTCCTTCATGAGGGAAATTTTCCACACTGAGGTGTCAAAAATGCATCATTTCCTCTAAATATCTCTTCTTTCTTAACTAATAAACCTTGTTTTTAGTCAACTCTTCATCTTATGTGAGTATTTACTCATTTTTGAGAGATTTTTTTTTTATTCTTCAATTTATCTCCTCCCCCTACATTTGGATTAATCTTATTGGTCCCTATAGGAACCTTAATCTAAATTTTTTAGAAAATCTGGACCCTCAAGCTAAGGTCCTTTTTACCTATTTCAATTTATTCTAATTTCACACTGGAAAGTTCTTTTTGAATTTTTGTTTCAAAAAAAATTAATTTAATAAGAAGGGATATTTTTTCATCAAAAGATATCTAGAAACTGAATTATATCTCTCTAGAATATTTTCTCTCTATAGGCCAAAACAGATAGAAACAAGATTTGTTATTATTCGAAAAAAGGAATTGATTATTACAGGGAGAGAAATTGGACGTCTTGAGGGGATGGGGGAGGAATCTTACATCATCCAAGGACTGAAGGATGAACTACTGGATAGCACAACAGCGTTGGCAATCACCCAGTCAAAAGCCCAAGCCGCCCTGAAAAACCAAGAAGAGGAATAAGTTATGTGCCTACCACTTGAACTCGGGATTCAGTAGTAAACTACTAGGTATAGTTATTTTTATGTGTCCAATTAATCTCGTCCTTAATTCCTATTTGCTAGAGCTAGCGATCAAACTACTGAATAATCATGTTGCTAATTGTGCAACCTTTATCTATATCTATTTATATATACATATATTGTATATAAGATCTATGTAAGTGAAATATATAAATTGTATATATATATATATATAATTTATCTATTTTTATATATATACGCACTACTCATGTACCTGAAATACATTAGAACTAATATATATCATGCGGTGGCTAGAAGCCTATGATTTTAAAGTTCATGAAAGTACTCTATACCTCTCACATGGAATTCTAAAGTTTCATCAATTATATTTACAAATATATTGATACACGCCTATATCTTAAAGTTCATGAAAGTACACATGAAATAATTTAGCAATTAAAAAACAAACCTCGGCTTATTGTGGTCTTGGACGTCCCCACTTTCTCTTGCAGAAAATGCCTCCACGTTGCCTCTACATCCATGATTTTGAATGGTACTTCTTTACAACTGGGCAGGCAAGATGCATCTATAAAAGGTAATTGCAAACTCGTCAGTACATAGTAGCTCACCGTTTTTCTGTGAATTTCAAGTAGATTGACAGTGCTATACATGAAAGAAGCGATGAGGTTGACAAAACCATCTTGAGCTTTGCATCTGACGATGCTTAACCACACCACAACTAAGCACATCCAAATTCATAAACATGAAATGGCAGTGAGCTTGTGTACGTATAGCCAGCAGGCCCGCGGGTGGCAACGGTGGGGTTGAAGGCAGTCAACGAGGGCGGGGCTGCAAGCATTGACACAAAGAAGGGTTGTCCGACGGAGAGAAGAAAGAGGCAAGGCAAGGGTGGGTGGGGTACTTTTTTAAAGAAATATTTAATTAAAGAACGATAGCCACTTGCAATAGAAGTTTTGACTGCATCTTCTTTTTTTGATATTTTTTTACAAATTGCGGCTTTGGTTTACTAGGTCTCGTATGCACCAACAATGGTTATACCTCTACAATAATCAGGGATTGTGAAACAATATCACACAAGACTCATCGCACATCATTGACTTGACTATTGTTGGTTGACAAAGGTATTCCTATTTTCTCTCTTTTATAAACTAACAAACTAATGGCCACTTTCAACACGAAAGGTGTATCTTTGGTCCGCTTTCGATACCGAGAGTGTTATTTGGGAAATGAGGGAAAGGCGTGTTCCCTTATGTTTATAAAATTTTGGGGAGGACTGTCAACTCCCCGGCATATTTTATGTATGGTTTTTTTTTTTCACTCGCACAAACAAGCATAAAATCCGTATGACTTGAACGACGACATGTAACTCAAATTCATATGTGCTAACCAATTTACAATTATCCTTTTTGTGAGGTGCTTCACGATCTCCATCGATCATAAGCGTAGGTGTGGTTCATCGATAGCGGACGTTCCGCTAGCACCCTTTCCAAGTTTCATGTTTGTTTCGATCACTGGGTGAAATTTTTGGAATTCTGACGATTTTAAATCCTAAATGGCATAAAGTATGGGGAATAAAGAGCTCATCCGGTTGTAATGGAAGCAGAAGAAAGCTAACTATTTGAAAGGTTCAAAAACCCTCAACGAATAGACAATCTTCAAGGACAAAAGGGGACTCATGTAGGACTTTGGCAAACATAAATCAACCAATCTTAAGTTCCTAACTCATAAATCTCTTGAACATAGTAGTCTTTAGCGGGTGTCTCCTCTCCAATGTGATTAAGACCTTATTAAGAGTTTGAATGTTTGTATCAGTTTCATATGTGTCATTTTTTATTTAAAAACTTGTGTAAGAGTTGGTAGTGAAATTAGATGCCATTAAGGGAGATGGGAAGTCAGTAGAACTTCCAGCTTTGGAGGCGTGAGCGCTACCATTGGGCTATAATGATTTAAAAAAATACAGAGATCAATTTAGAAAATAATCAACCGTTTAAAAATGATAAGAGAGGGTTCCTATGCAAGCATCAATACCCTACACTAAGTGACAACCATGACTGGACTGCATACCTCTTATCATGCTACTATCGAAGAATTGGAACCGGCTCCAAACTATTAAACACGGTCTTATTGTGTTAGAATGTTACAAGAATACAGAAACAGTCTACCCTAGCCAAAGCAAAGGAGGTAGAGGACAACATCAACAGAATCATGGAAGCCCTTGAAACAGAGGTAAAAACTCAAGTTAAGGATTAGTTAAAGCACAAGTCTCACCTCGGGGAAAATCGTCTTGAGGAGTTTACCAAAAGGGTGGTACAATGAGGAGGTAGAGTATCAAAAGGGTGATACAAGTAGTAGGTAGAGTACTATGGAGAAAGAGTCATCGAGGCAACATGGACTACCAAATGGAAAAATCAAGTTGCACAAACCATACAATTTTAACTTATACAACCACGGGACACCAACTTGACATGTTCAAGCAATCAAACAAACTCCAAGAGCACTAAGCTTTGGATAGCAAACAAACTCACATCCACACATCCTTCAATACAAAAAGGTTCATCCAAGAAGTCAACACCCCCATACCAACATACTTTTACTCTCTACTTAACGTAGCCCCCAGTCTTCATTCGTTGACAAGTTCTCTGATGCTGAATCTATACTAGCTGATTAGTAGATTTTCTTCTCATTTCCTCTATCTGATCACTGTCAAAGTCTGATGTACTCTCAATCCTTAACTAATGGACTTGTAGCATATGCATTTGCGTACAGCCATTTTTTGGCCTCCCATAGACGTTTTTTAGTCTTATCTATGCATCTCTCTCTAGGGAAATTTATCTCACATCTATTTGCATCATGCCACAATTAAACCTAGCTTTTATAGACAAGCATTTCTGACTTCTAACATGAAGTAGTCAATCCTCTGTTTTACATTTTATTAACATGCTTTCACACCAATGTGGATTGCTCAAGACATATTACCCAGGTCGTAAAGACCGCTGACTTTGGTACGGCATTGACATAATCTCTCTCTCTCTCTCTCTTAGAAGACTGCATTCTATGTCACTTCAATATGCAAACAGTTTTGAGAGTTCTGGCTAGCTCAAAAATTTCAGCATCATCCAACTGGTCCATTTCATATGTTTACGAATTAAGTCAATGATTATATTTGACTACTCAAAATGATAGTAGCATTTTGAACATAATTTTGAAGGTCTAAAGTGCATGCCTACTTTCCTTAGTAGCACTTACATTTACAGTGTTTTATTTAGAAGAACTAACCATTGATGGAAACTTAAGGTTGCAATTTGTGCTCTGCTATTTAGCAGGGTTGTGCAGACCGAGGTATTTGCACAAACATCCCACATGCACTTGAATGTTTGAGATGTGAGGTGCTGCCACAGTCGTGTAGCATTCACAGGATCTGGCAACCATGCAAGATAAGGGGTAAGAGAACTGTGAGATCAAGGGAAAATTTCTTGTTTTGTAAACTTTAGCATCCAGAATAGATGTCATTGCTTATCCAGAAGAGTTTCCAGTCCTTATCACAGTTCATTTGACACCCCAATCCAAACACCTCAAAGAAACCAAGCTAGAAAGAACATTTGATCGCTTCAAAAGGTAGACAATTGGACAGTGCTAGAAGAGAAGAGCTCAAGAACTCCATAGAGAGTCATCAGCAGAAACACTTGTTTTTCTATTGAGCTTACGAGCTAGAAAATAATAATTTTCAGAGCTGATTGACCTTTAAGTTTCCAAATATATTTTGTTGTAAATATTGTGCTATTATAAATGACCTCCATGGTCCAGGTCACAAGTCCAGCTGCTGATGTTTTGAAGGGGCTCACCAATGGAGTAACTGTTCCTCATATTCTAAAGAACTTGAACCATTTACCAAGTCCAACACAACAAGGTTGAAAAGCACCAGAAGAAATACATGTATTCAAGTATCCTCCTCACAAACCTGGTTCACATATTGCTTCACCTGCAAAAATGCTCCCTGACTCGCACCATCCGGCTATTATATCTGAGTCGGTACACTGAGACAGTGTGCAATTTATCCTCAATTCTCTACGGTAGACTCACTGGAAATCGGCATACAGCTACATATGCACGCACACAAAGGTCAAGAAAGAGGAAAAAGAATACATGCACATACCTTACTGAGTCCAAGCCACCTAGAATCACCACGAAAAGCAAAGTACTGCCTCTTTGAATCACCTACTCCATTGTTCCATCCACCACAAACCACCTGCTCAAACGACCTTCACATCAAGCTTGCATAGTGCAGATTTGTGAACCTAAGAACAAAGCCTCCTCAACAGCCTTGCTTTTAAAATCTCAAATGTTATGACATTATCTTCACCTCATAGTCCAGCCCATGCACGTAAAGGATATTCTGGTCCAGAGCTGAAAAGGACATCCCTGTAATCTGAAGAGTATTCAACATCAACTTGACGGCTAAGGAATCCACAGTAGAAAAGGCACAAATGCAGAGAAAGTAAGGTAACCCTATAAATAAAGCAGGTTCAATACATACTTCATACTTCAAGCAATTGGTCCACCTGGATATGGCTGTCCACCTACAATTCAAAATTGATAATGGCTTCACATAACAGCGAGTCATTGAAGTGAAAACAGAACTAGCTACATGCAATGACAACATGACATCACTGCTCAAAATAGTTTCAGCTTCACGATCATGATGGTCTGAAGCCTTCATTGTGTGACTACAGTTTGAGAAACACGAAAGAAGATAACGTTGGTTAAAAACTAACTTTCTCCTGTCAAAGATAACAGCAGAACGTTCAGCTCCACCAGTGCCAACGAGTCCACTGGAAGAGCTGCAGACAGCATACAAAGGGTCCAACGTTGCTGAACCCAGTATACGTTGCACACAGCCATCATTCTCACCTGCTCTCAGATCCCAGAAGCTAAGCTGCAGCACAACCAATCAAAGAAACATATCACAAATTTTGGTAGACCTGAAAACAGCATTCAAATATTTGAACAGATTTCAATGTGCATAACCTGAGGACCTTCCGCGATCACCAGTATTGAGGATGCCTCATTTCCAAGAGTGTGCCTATCAAGGAAGGTCATGGCAGTAGGGTGCTGCAGCCTATCACAAACATTGCACACTCATAAATTTAGAACTCAATGCAGTAAAATTGACAGAATTTTTATGAGGCTTAAACAGGCTACAGAAGACCTTTGACTGCAAGCTTGCAATCCAGTTAAGATTCAAAAGAAGACTTCGCTTTTAAAAGGGGCCTTTGAAGCTCAGCATTAGTAGGGTGCATGAATAACATCTCTTAACCTTTCAAGCCCTGCTCGCAACACCTGCAAGATGCTAAAATCTACTCGGTACCAAACTCTCGTGATATTTTAAAATACATCTAATAGCCTTAGGTCTCAGGACGTGTGTTAGTCACATGCATCAGCCCCTACCGCCATTCTAGATTGCACGTGTCATACTAGTGACATAGCTAGGGCAGAATGGGAATGGTGTTCAATGGCATCATTGAGCGGTGCAAGCTAGCTCACCACCCAACCGTAAGTAGACCTCCCCCAAGCCAGAGGCTAAGGCTCCAATCCCACGAATCATGCCAGTCAGCACTAGTATACTACCAACGCCTGCGTGCTAAGGCCCTCGGCATGACCGTCTGCAATCCGTCAAATCCAATCATGTCCCCAAAGATAATCCTGGTCCATCACAGACCACAGAGTGAATAACTCTCCGCGAACAATAATAACCTAAGTCTCACTTATATAGTGGCTACTTCTCCTATAAATAACTGTCCAGTCATAAATACCCAATATACTGCCTTAGCTGCCTGTATCAACTTGCTTCCTCCGATCCCAAGGCTCCCCTAGCCTTGCTCGATTAGACCACTAATCCTAAAGATTAGTACTAGGTACGTAGGTTTGCGAATGTGAACCTGCAGTTGGGTGGTGAGTTAACATGCACCCCTCTTAGGGGGTTTGTCCTAATCACTCATGTTTTGCATTTAGGAGATCCGTGGAGTTGTAACGTATATGCCATGTTCACCGGGGCACACTAGGCCAGCAAATCATAATTGTGAATGACACAAGCCCTCAATGTAACTGCAGATAGGCCGGCACACAGATTTTTAATTTATTCTTAGGAAAAGGAAAAATATATAAGCTAATAAAGCAGACACATCTGTGCACCTCTTTCAAAACGAGGAGAAGAAGGCATCAGAAGTACAAAGTTCCAACTGCAAGTTATATCGGCTAGCTATGTTTAGTTGGGTTAAGCTTTTCATGCTACCGCACACAGCATTATTATGTAGGTGCATGTATCTGAAGGGATTCCATAACTCACAGGCATCTGCAATGTGAGAGTGTTTGGCAAGGAGCAGAATGCTTATACAATTTTTTCACAATAGCTTTTCATGGAAGCGTTTACATAATGTATTGCTTGAGAAGTAAGCAATGTAAATTTCTTCAACCATGATCAAGATTTCCGGCTTGTTAAGACAGCAGCAACTGTAAGCAAATGTTGCAAAAACGTGAGACATGTCACCTACAGTGGTGCCACATGGCAGCCTCCAGGTACTGGTCATGGGCAGCGCACAATAGAAGTCCGCCATTGTACAGGGCAGCAGGGCAGCACAGTGGGCAGCCAGGAAGGGCCTGCACAGGGCAGGCAGCCCATACGTGTGAACATACAAGCAGTTATGCTCGTCGTGGGTATTATTAACACACAGACAATAGCTAAAACAGGCCGACCAGCATTAATCAAGCATATATATACATGGGATGGTTAGCTATCAAAAACATTCAGGGCTTGGCATCTACAAAGCAATTCTTTACCCATTATTAGCCCTACACTATTAATTATAACCTCTTAGCCAATCTAGATCTCATCCTGATGAGGTCCTTAGCCCACGTGTGAATCCACTAGCTCCCCACCCCCTGCTTAGCCTTAAACCTAATCTTGGGTTAATCCACGTCCCTTGCCCCCCTAGGCCTGTCAGGACGTAACATACTTCCCTCCTGGTGTTCAATTCACGTCCTTGAGAATGCAATAAGGAGACAAGCCTATGTGAGCGAATCCCCGGATCTGGACATCTGTCCATAGCATCTACTCAAGTCTACTGCCTCTTCCCTAGGCCAGTGTAAGACTCATCTTGTAGACCTTGCTACAAAGATCCAATTGCTTACTGTCAATCCAACTCTTTGTCAGAATGCACAGCCGAAATGAAGACAACTGCTGTAGAGAGCAATACACAGATGCAAGAGAGAGAGAAGCTAGTGTAACTCTGCTATATACACCAAAGAAATCCCGGAATACACAATGAACAGTGTGGGGGGGCAAGGGGCCATTTTATATGGCCCCAGGCTGCTGGTCGGGCCAGCACAAAACAGGCCGACAGCAGCCCACGATCTGCTCTAGCCAAGTCGGCCAGCAAATGTGCAGTCGGCCAGTAGATCAAGCAAAAATGGGAAAAAATACATGGAAGTGAGGAAAAAATGGGGACACACCAAAACTGGGCGGGCACACCCACAACAGAGGCCCTGACATAGTGTACAGACAGGAGATGACTGCTAACACCCCCTCTCAGCTCCTGGATGTGGAACCAACCCCAATAAGCTGGAGTGCCGCCGGAGCATAGCCTGAGGTAGAGACTTCGTGAAGAGGTCCGCCGCATTGTCCTCCGTGGAACAATAAAGAAGCAAGATGTCACCAGCCAAGATCTTCTCACGAACAAAGTGATATTGTATCTCTATGTGCTTGGTCCAGGCATGGAAGACCGGGTTCCGAGCAATAGCAATATAGCTCTCGTTATCGCACTGGATGACCATGGGCTCCTTCTGTGGAAACCCAATCTCGCCAAGCAACCTCCACAGCCACACAACCTCGCAAGCAGCACCACAAGCAGCCCGGTACTCTACCACTGTTGATGACAAGGCAATAGTCGGCTGTCTCTTGCTGCTCCATGAAACCGCTCCTGAGCCAAGGGAAAAACTGTAGCCTGATATGGATCTCCTCGTGTCTGGATCTCCTTCCCAATCTAAGTCACTCCAACCTTGGAGTCGAACTTGTTCCTTCGTGTCACCTCCAACGGTGTCGAATAGTCCAAGATCCTTTGTACCTTGCAGATACCACAAGATCCGCAAACCTGCGTCCCAATGAGACTTCAACAGCGTCTGCATGAATGAGCTCAATAGCCCCACAGGAAAGCTCAAGACCAATCTGGTGTTCAGCAACCAGATCAATGAACCAACCAACTTCCGGTATAGAGAGGCATCAACTGGCTCACAAGGATCATTCACTGTAAGCGTCGTGTTCGGGTCCATCGGCGACGTGATAGGCTTGCAGTTCTCCATCCCAAAGGCCTCAAGCAACTCATGAACATACCAATGCTGAGAAACAAAGAACCCCCTTTGGGTCTACCAGATCTCCAATCCCAAGAAGAAGTGGAGTAAGCCTAAATCGGTCATGTCAAACTCCTTTGATAAGGCAGCCTTCGTCACTGCAATGTGCTCCAGATGGTCGTCGGTGAGAATGAGGTCATCCACATAAAGAATCATCAACGTGACCATGCCGCGTTCTCAAAAGAGATACAAGTTGGAATCTGCAACCGATCTCTAAAATCCAGTCTGTAGAAAGAAGGAATCAATCTTCTGATTCCAAGTCCTGGGAGCTTGCTTAAGACCATACAAGGCCTTCCGCAACCTGTAAACCATCCCCTTTGATCCTGGAACCTCAAAGCCTGGAGGCTGCTCAACATACACCTCCTCCTGCAGGTCACCATTAAGGAGCGCAGATTTAACATCCATCTGATATACGGGCCACCGCTGAAGCAAGAGCAAGAACGGTCTGAATCGTGGTCATCCTCGCTATCGGTGCAAAGGTATCCTCATAGTCGATGCCAGGCCGCTGAGCATAGCCCTTAGCCACGAGTCTGGCTTTGTGTTTGTCCACCGACCCATCTGACATATACTTGGTTTGAAAGACCCACTTGACACCAATGACAGACCGTGAAGTGGGCTCTTTGTCCCGCATGATACGAGACATCAAAGCATAGTTTACCTATAAAAGCTCCGCTGAATGACTTTTGTCACGAACGAGGTTCATCCTCTGTGGTCCATTCGGAGGGAAGCTCCGTGACACCTGACTCCCGAAGGGTGTCCACCAACCACCTGGGTACTCGAACAGAACGCGGAGCCTCTTGCTGCTGTGCGGGGGCTCATCTCCAACTGCAAGCTCAACCTCCTCAACTGACTAAGGCTGTCCAGCTGGAACAATAGACTAGGAATCATCATAAGAATCTTCTGGGTCTCCAAGAAGTGGCGGCTCATCAACAGTGGAAACCGGAACATGCTCATCAAAGACCACATCCCTGCTGACAACAACCTCGTTCCTCTCTGGATCATACAACTTGGAAAGAGAGTTATAACCCACAAAGACAAGCGTTTGGGACTTTGAGTCGAGCTTCCCCCTTTGCTTCTTCGGAATGTGAACATATGCATCGCTCCCAAACACATGGAAATGGGAGACATCAGGTTTCCTCCCAAAATATGCCTCAAAGGGAGTCATGTTCGGTACTGAAGTCATCGGAGAACGGTTGAGAATATGGACAACCGTAGCCACAGCCTCTCCCCAAAGTGAACGAGGAAGATCACGATGCTCCAGCATTGTCCTCGCCATCTCCACCAGAATCATGTTCTTACGTTGAACTACTCCATTCCCTAACAGCGAACCTGTATTGGCCAGCTCCCGCTTGCAAAATCTCACAAAAGCATTGGAAGAAAATTCTCCTCCTTTGTCAGCCTGAAGAGTCTTCACTTGCAAGCTAGACTCTTTCTCCACCATCATATGCCACTGCTTGAACCGAGCAAAAGCTTGGTCCTTCTGTGAAAGGAAATAAACCCATGTGAATCTGGAACAGTCATCAACAAGTAGCATAAAGTACAAAGAACCTCCCAAGGATGTAGTTTGCATAGGTCCACTCAAGTCAGTGTGTACCAACTCCAAAAGTTTCGAAGCCTGCCTGAAAGCCTGCTTCAGAAAAGATTTCTTGTGCTGCTTGCCACAAATGCAAGAACTCCAGCATCCTTGCCTGCTACCAACATCTGGCAAGCCAACCACTATCTGGTCCCGGATCGCTTGCCACAGTGCATCCACATTCAAGTGGCCAAACCGAAAGTGCCACAAATCACCAATCTGAGAACCGGTCAAAGAGGACAGTGTGGAGAGTTTGTATATTGCTGCCTTCCCACACAACCTGGCCAGTCTCACGGTCCCGTAGAGCAACAGAATGCTCCTCAAACTCCACCCGAAAGCCAGTCCTGCACACCTCATGCACTGACAACAGATGAAAACCAAGTGCTGGGACGTAAAGAACACGAGAGGAATGCTTCTCCCCTCTGCCATTGGGAATGATCTCCATCCGGCCCTCACTGTGTATTGGTATGGTGGAGTTGTCGCCAATAAAAATGCGGCCTGACTGCCGTTTTAGATCCTGAAAGAAGTCACGGGAAGGAGTCATGTGCATGGAAGCACCACTATCAAGAATCCATTCCCGAGTATATCCTTTGCACGGTGAAGCCAACTGCCTCCTCGCTCGAAGAAGATGAAGCATCCGTGTCCAACACCTCAAGTGCACAAGGCTGGAGTCTTTGCAGCTAAAGCCGAAGAATCAGCACTCTTCCCAATCTGCTTGGGACACTTCCTCCAATAGTGGCCTTTCTCACCATCATTATAGGTCCTCTCGGCCTTCAGTTTCTCTCCATCTGAATCAGGCTTCTTCTCAGAAGACTTCTCCGATGAAGCCTTCCCTTTGCCCTTGTTGTTGTTATTACAGCCTTTTGACCGTTGGCCGGTTAAGGCCTCAGAACCTCCGCCCTGTGAAGGGTTCGTGAATCGCTCCTCCAAGTCCAAGACCACGGGCACAAGCTCCTCCTATGTGATGGTGCTGAGTCTTCCACTGGTGATCAACGAAGAGTAAAAGGCTGAGTACTGAGAGGGCAAATGTGACAGCAATGTTATGGCCATATCCTCTGATGATATCTCTTTCCCTGCCTGGAGAACGAGCTGAATCCCAATAGGACATCCAATCTTAGTGCACCAAGCTTTACCAACCGTACTAACCCTAGCACAACCCACAACACAACTCAATTGTCATACCAAATGGCATCTTCCATAGTTGTCGGCAAACACTAGTCCACTTAATGCACAAACAAGTCCTAGTGCCCTTCCAATACAATATTTAGAAAACAGGCTGACAGCCTTTATGCAAATTGACTAGCAGGTGGAAACATGTGCTGAAGGCAGCATAGCGCATAAATCATCTCGTTCTCTACAAGTGATGAAATTCCATGGCTGTAGACCAGCCAAAAGAAAGGCCAAAGCTTGGTGGAAACGTGCAGAACAAGGGATTAGACTTCACGCTGACAGGTGTCTCAGCCAAGGGAGCTGTCCAAGTCAAGTCAGTTCAGTCCAGGCTATTTACAACCAAGATATTGTCATTCTACTCATTCAATAAAGCAAATACACCATACGTGGTGGGGGCCCTTCAAAGGGTATTTGGGACCCAATACTTGGGTATTTCAGAGTTAGTCTGGACACAACCTCTGCGCGTTTTTTGATATTGCTGCCACTTGTGTTACTTTGCTCTGCATTGTTCTCTCTCTTTGCGCTCCACCGCCTCGCTCAGCCACCCCCGAGCGGAGCACTGCCAACTCCGCCTGCCCAATTGGGTGGCGCTAGTGCGCAAGTTGCCACCGCCCATCCGGGCGTTAGTGCGGACAGCTGAGCAGCCTAGTTCCGCCATTGTCTCAGCCACACTGCAGGTAGCTTCTCAGCACTCCTGCATTCTCATTTTGTGTGTGTCCCTCGCAGCTCCTCTTCATGGCGAGTTTGGGCCACTGCCTGCAACTTCACAGTTCCTATTGAGGCTTCTGCTGCCCCTGCAGCAAGCCACATAGAGCCTGTTTCTTCATCAACGCACCAACTCCGCAACTGAGACCAAGCCTCTCTTGGCACCTCTCCTTGCGTTTTCTGAGCACCGCCAGCTCCACCTCGTGGTGCTCCTATACTCTTGAAGATTCTGCAGCATCACATGTAAGCAAGGTACTTATATCATGAAGGAGCTCTTCTTTTTCCTCTGGTTCCTCTATCTTGGCTATCTTGCCTAAAAGGATTGTAGCCATCTGTACTACAAGCACCATCACGAAGCATCTGATCCTTGCATGTACACGTCCCACAGTTGACCAGCAAGTGTCGGGATTGTGGAAACGTCGACACAAGAAGACGACATTAGATCATCATCGACGTTCTACCGTGCGGGAAGTTTGTTAACTTCTGAAAATCTATCTATTCAGTTGTAAGTGTTGGAATCTCTGGCCAGGAAATCTGAGTTATATATTTTAGGATCCTTTTGGCTTTTGTAATGTCTTGTTTTCTGTAAAAGGCTCCTCACGATTATCCCCTCTTTGCCCTAGGCACTCCGCCCGCAATGTGTGTGTGTGTGTGTGTGTAGGGGGAGGGGGGGTTGTTTTGGTATGCCGATGTAGGCTATCTTTGTCCCCCGGGCAGGACATGATGTCATGTGCATGCACATGGACATGCTTAATCCCAGGCATAGTCACAACAAACGTTTCAAGGTTTTTTTCGTTTCGAGGTTTTTGGGGTTTTGTTTTGTAAGCTTTCGTCCCTTGGCTAAGAAACCACGAGGTTTCGAAAAAACAATATTTTCATTAATTCTTAAATATTAAAAAAACTTATAGAAGCTACCTAAAACAATAGTGTAATGATAAAAAAACACATAAAACATAAACTTTAAAACATTCCGCCGTAGCCGGACGTGAGGGTGCTCCACCAATAGCCATAGAGAGTGAAGCCGAAGGACCACCAACTCCCACATGTGATGTTGTATGGCTACCACCGCTGGATGCATGAGTACCCAGTGCCCACATTTGATGTGCTTCCCGGTCGTGAGGCCGGTGCTTCCTCTCCCCCACAATTTTTTGAAGCCTCAAATTGCCTTGCCTTTTCAGCCATCTCTTCAATCCTCTCTAGGGGTAATGAACTGCACAAAAGTGACCGCACTTCATTAAACTTTTGCTCCGAGCCACCATGTGTGCCCTCATTCACACAATAGCAACCATGTGAACCATGCTAGCAACCATGTGAACCTTGCTTTCCTTCCCATGAGAAATGAGACCTCACCCGTGTGCTACTACCTCGCAAGGTATATCTCGATAAGCATGGTTTTTCAGATTCACCCTCGTGGTTACATTCTCATGTCTGAGGTACAAGTAATTGTAACCCCAGTCTTGAATCATTTTGAATTGGCGCATGAATGGCCTTTCTAGGATCACTTCGTAATTTGTGTTCTTGCCAAAGTCTACGATAGCAAAGGTATGTCCGTACTCAATGCCACATGACTTGACTATAACGTTCTCAAACAATCCTATGGGACTCTCTAGATTTCCGTCTGCCAATTGCAAAGTCATCCTTGTACTTCTAATTGCAGGTTTTCCCCACATTTCCCATACGGTTTTTGTTGCTATACTCACCCCTGCTCCGCTATCTAGACTAGCTATAGATTCAATCTTGTTAATCTCCACAGGAAGCGTAGTATTTCCTTCGTCGTCTTCACAATGCTTGCCAACTTTGTTCACAGGAACCGGAATTATTTGCTTAAGCATTAGCCCAGAAGCCTTTGCCTTCAACAACTCCTTAACCTGGATGTTCTGATTCCACAATCCTTGCTCAGTTAATTGTGTAGCCACTTCTCCCCACAATCTTGGCCTAAGCTTTAAGAACTCTGCGAGTGGAATGGTACACGTAACTGGTGCCGACATTAAAGCTTGTAAACTCCCTATGTCTCGTTCCTGATGAGGTTGTCGTGTCATTGATGGTACTCGCATGATTTGGCTATGTGCTTCGTACAGTCCTAAATATGAGGGCAGTGTCTTGCAAGTGAGCTTGTTGCTCCGAGCTGAGACAACAGTCTGAGCATCATCTGGTAAAGATAAAGCATCAAATTCTTGAACCCTTTGATTCGAGAATTCTACTATAGAGAACGGTGGTGACTTGTCAGAAGATGCTAGATCCTCAACTTGTTTTTGCACCGCTTCCCACATCTCCCTTGCTACTGCTTCCTCTATTTCAAGAATTTCATCTCCAAAATCCGCGGTAGTCAATGGTTTTGACTCGTCTGTATTGGTATGAAGCAAATCATCTCCTTCAGGCATTTCTGGGAAATGTAGAGATACAACTTCACTTCCCTTTTCCATGCTTGGCGTGGCTTCTGGTATCGTCTCTAAGTTAGGCTTCAGAGAAGCAGGTCCTCTTGCGTACATAGGTGGTGGGCCGTCTATTAGAGACTGAGTATCCCTAATCAACTGCTTATGGATAGTCAAGTTGATTGTCTCTTCACGAGGATTGGGATATTCTTGCAGCTTCTTAGGCAGCTCGGTCAGAGCTGTGATCCTACTATTATACGCTTGAAGTGCTGCATCTAAAGGCTCATACACCTTGTCCACAAGGACTGATCCTCCTGAGCTTTCCTCAGACTCGGATGCTTTTCCCTTTTGCTCATTTTGAGTTTTCTCTCCGATTTGTTTCGTTTTCAACATTCCTTCTAGCTCTTTTGGGATAGAGTTTCCTCCATCAGAGCTCTTCTGCTCCTTCGACTTCTTACTCCCCTTGCTGTGTGGTTTACGTCGAGTTGATTTCTTTCTCTCTTTTCCATCTTTGGATAAAACCTTAATCTCAAAGGGTTTCTCAACACCCTCTTTGACATTCTTTTGCGCTTGGGTTCTAGTCACTACTCTTAGCAACACTAGTTCATTCTCCTCCTCAGATGTCGTGGGTGATGGAATCACTTCAACATAGTTGAGAGGCGCTTTAGCTTTTTGTGCTGCCGGATCCGCAGGCTTCAACAAGCAATCCTTTGGTAGATGGTCAATGCTACACCCTTGGCAAAACCTCTCTATAGGTGGAAACGTAGATGTTGTGCCTATGTTAGCTAAGAGGGGTCGTTTCTTATTTGGACATTCTCTCGCCCAATGTGGTCCACCACATTCGTAGCATGGTCTTGTTTGTTGCGTGTCTCTTTGTAGGATACGGTCCTGGATAACCTTGAGTCTTGGTTGGCTGAGATCCTACAAGCATCAAAGAGCTTGGGTCTCCATTAAAGTCATGAACTAGGCTTGGTCCGGTTAGGTTCTCAAAGTAGGGTTCGACAAGAGGATGCTCCACTTCGATGTAGCATGGTTGAGAGCTAACCATCTCCATACCTAATTCAGGATTCTCATATTCCACATATCTAAAGGATGCTGTGCGAGGTGGAGGAGGTTGAGCTCCTAGCACCGGCCGTGCTTGCTCTTGAGCAACTAAGGTTCTCTCATGGTTCACAACTTGCTGTCTAGGTGCAGAGTTGGCTGCTTGTTCCCTTTGTATCCTTGCAATGTGATTGCAGTCCGAAGTCACATGTGTGTAGTTCCATTTACAAAGCTGGCACCACTTCTTTGTTGGTTGATTGCCAACCAATGGTGAGAAGGTTGGGCACTGCTCGGTTTTATGGCTACCTCCACATCCTCCACAGACGTAAGGGCCTGTAGGTACAGTATGCATGTATGATGGTTGGGGTCGGTAGGAAGGTCTGTAGTATTGCCCCATCTTTTTCAATACTATCTCGGCAATCTGATCTGGATTAACCAATGGCACACTAGAGTCAGAGCCCTTCCCAGAGCTACGTTTATCATCCGGATGACTATCTTGGTTTCCCATGCTAGTCATGTCAAAGTTGTCATCATAATCCATGGCATCCATGCAACACTCATTGAAGATGACATGCTTCTTTGCGTACAAGTGAGCGTGAAGCGTCTTGTTTCGTAAGCCTTCCAGGAAGATTGAAATTAATCTTCCTTGGCTTGGCTTCTCATCGTCAGGGCATCGATTGATGTACTGCTTTAGCCTATTTACGCAATCCCGTACAGATTCTTGATCTTTTTGCTTAAAAGCGTAAATTTAAGCTACCGCATTGTGCTTAATTCCCATTTTTGAAAACGCAACTATAAAGCTCTTTTCCAGCCCATCGAAAGACCGCTTTGCCTCAGGCTCTAAAGTCTGAAACCATGATAAAGACTTACTCTCTAGCGTCAAGCCAAATCCTTCGATTTGCGTATGCGTATCCATGACTTGCTCCGCATGTATAGCTTGCTTAAAAGCTGCTATATGGTCATATGGGTCTCCGGATCCGTCATACTTCTTGACAAGCTTTTGCAGTGCAGATGGTCTCACTTTTCTAGAATATTCATTGTCATGTCTCCTATATGAGTCCCGGCCTCTAAATCTAGGCTCTTCAAATGTCAGTTCACTTGGTCTATGGGGTTCTCTTGGAGGTACATATCCACTTGCTCGTGGTCTTTCTTCTCCCCTAGATTCTCTAATAGCCCCGGGTCTCCTCGTAGGATCAATCGTTGGAAAGACTGGTCCTTTAGCAGTTGTTCGCATGGAAGGTGCTGGTCGAGCCACACTTGGGTTTCTAGCCCATGGTGGTGCTAGTGTTTCTCCTCGAAAGGCAGATTCGTCTGGACGTGCCGTGTCTAAGGGAGACACCTCAGTGAAAAGGGGCCTTCCTTTCCATGTCATTTCCCTAACCTCTGGCCATTCAAGGGTTCTAAAGTCGTTCCCCCATCTATCATGAACACGCTTAGTGAAACCTTCTAGATGCTCTACAGTTATTGTATGCGTGACTGGAAGCTCTAAGCTCGGGTGCTTAGTGGTTGCATAGTAGGTTTCTACCACATCCCTATACACCTCTTTAACTGGGTCGTCCTGATAGATTTTAACTACTGGAATTTCTTTTACTATGTCCCATGGGTTTTTCTTGGTCTCTTTTTCTTTTCCCGTTCTTTCTCTATCCTCCCAATTCCTGTCGGAAAATAATTCTTCAAGTAAAGAAATGGGCGTACCAGGTCTGCGCGATGTTCCTCGCACATTTGGGTCTGATGGAAGCTCCTTCTTTTGCTTTGCTTGTGCGCTAGGTTGAAGTACTCCCAAAGCATCCACTTGTTCAGGATTTTTGGTGACCTCGTAGCGTACTCCATTTCTACCCATGTACATATCGTCTTGGTAGTTTACCCATGGTGTTGGTTCAAATGCAGAATGAATGTCTGCAATTTTAACAATAAACCGGCTCATTGGATCTTTGTAGATCTCACCGCCATGCGCGTTTGTATACAAGAAATGGAGTCTCATGTTGTCAATCAGCTCCCCATCTGGGATTTCAAATGGATTAGCAGAATCTGCCATACCAATGGGTGTGGATGGTCTATTCATGCCAAATGACTCGTTTATGTCCATTGAAATATCACTCTCGGTTCTTAAGAGGCTCTCTGTTTGAGACTCCGAAGATGTCTCGAGAATGCTCTCCAAGTTGCCATCAACCGATTGAGTGCCGCTCCCTTGAGTGGTTACCCTAGATGATACACTAGTGTTACGTCCCCCTAGTATAGTTCCCGAGCGTAGATGTATACGCTATTTTTAGCTCGTATAGAAGTGTCCAAATTTTGAATTTTATTTATTATTTTTTTATTTTATTTATTGTTTTTTATTTTTAACATATATATATATATATATATATATATATATATATATTATTTTTTATAAACCCTACCTAACCACTAAATGCAACTAACATGAATGTGTGTAAATACCTTTTTTATTTTATTTTTATTTTTTTTATTTTAATAATTACACAAAAATACGAATTATGCTAAAAAATACTAATTATGCAAAAAAAAAATTTATAAAAAATTAAAAAAAATACAGAATATGCAAAAAATGTGGACTCCTAAGAAAACACATAATTTATAGAATTTTTTTTCTTTTCTTTTCTTTTTTTTTTAAAAAAATATTTTTATTTATTTTTATTATTTTATTGTTCTTTTTTTATTTTTATTTTTATTTTTATTTTTAAAAAAAATACAAAGAACATGAAAATTAACAAAAAATAAAAAATAAAAAATAAACTAACCTTATCTAACCTTATCGCCTCCGGATTTCTCTGCTGCGGCTACGTCTCCTTTGCTTCCTCACGTTCTCTGCAGCGTGGTTTCGCCTTCCTCACCTCCTCTCTTCTGCTACAGCCAGCAGCCGCCGCCCTTCACAGCTGCAGCCGCCTTTCCCAGCTGGACCTCCGCCTCCTTGCGGCCACCTAACCTTCGCCGGCCTTTGCTTCCTTGCAGCCCTTCACTCCTTGCCTACACACCTCCGACTCGCCTTCCTTCTCTTCGCCTTCTGCTTCGCTCGCCTCCTCAGCTGCAGCCGCCTCAGCTTCTCTCCTCCTCTTCAACAAACTCAGCTAGTGTCGAGCTCCCCCTCGCCGGTGCTGCTGACGGCGACACAGGCCACCTCACCACTTGGCACCCACTCCTCTGCAGAGGTTGCGCCACCTTACCTCCAGGCAGCCAGTCCGCTTCGCCGCCCTTGCCTTCTTTTCCTCCTCCTCTGCGCTTCAACTGTAGCCGCCTCCTTGCCTTCTGGCCCCACCGTCGGCTTCGCTAAGCTCAATCAGAGGGCTCTCCTCTTCATCTCTCTTCTGTGCCGAGTGCCGTCCATCAATGACTACCCGAATAAATTCTTTCATGCGCTGAATACTGCCCGAATAAATTCCTTCATGCGCTGAGACTCTCCCACCCCCAACCTGATTATTTGAGTTTTTCTTCTTAAATAATTCTTTCTATTCAGTTCCTGGCTTTCATCTACAATTCTTTCTCAGTTATAGTGGTAGTAATGCAAGCTTCTCAACCGGTTTTGAGTCTTTTCCCCGGCAGCGGCGCCAATGGAGAGATGGAAGACTCTCTACACTTGTAGCAAGAGTAGCATGATCCGTGTGTAGCTCAATCCAATGGGATTTGCATCCCTTTCGGAGCTAGGGATTCAACCCGTACCGGTGTACGGAAGCTTATCCACAAATGGAGAGAATGCTATGAACACCACTACCTTGACATAGACTTTACACACAAGCTCAATCTTGCCATAGCTCATTCACTCATCATCCCACTCATTCATGCATCTAATACAAGAAGAAAGCTAAGCTAATGCATACACAAGCTCAAAGCATACTTCATTCTCAAGCACTTACTTCCCTAACATGCACACAAACCTTGAAGCTTAATGGAACTTGAAATAAACATGCATTCTCATTCACTACTCAAGCAATGCCTTGCCCATGGATAAGCTACAAGCTATGGAGAAGCTTAAGCTTGAATCCACTACCACACAAAGCCTAATAGAGAATCCAAAAGCATCAACAAAGAAGCATGCACACTAGAGAATAGAGATGAGAAGAGAGAAAAACATCATCTCATTGCATAGAATTAGAAGAGCATTGCTCATACAATAGTGTAGATGGGGAGAGAGAAGAGCTTGCACCTCTATGAACAAGAGGGAGAGCTAGTCTCAAGAGAGCTCAAACATGAGTGTAGCCCAATGTGTCCATAAGCTCTCAAATGAGCCACTTTTTATACTAAAACTCCTAAAACTCCCAAAACTTCCCATGTGGGATTATTCTCAAGCCCACTCCCACACTCACCTACAACTTGGAACTCTCTACAAGAGTCCTAAATAAGAATGTCAAGTCTCTTGTTTTCCTGCTTCCATCTTTGTGTTGCATCCTTGTATTGATCACCACTCGTCACTCTTGTTCTCCCGATGCTTCTGAAGAAGCGGAATCAAACTCATCCACAGGAGAGTGCGTCACATCTCGATAAGCATGGTTTTTCAGATTCACCCTCGTGGTTACATTCTCATGTCTGAGGTACAAGTAATTGTAACCCCAGTCTTGAATCATTTTGAATTGGAGCATGAATGGCCTTCCTAGGATCACTTCGTAATTTGTGTTCTTGCCAAAGTCTACGATAGCAAAGGTATGTCCGTACTCAATGCCACATGACTTGTCCTCTTGTTGAACCCTACTTTGAGAACCCAACCGGACCAAGCCTAGTTCATGACTTTAATGGAGACCCAAGCACTTTGATGCTTATAGGATCTCAGCCAACCAAGACTCAAGGTTATCCAGGACCATATCCTACAAAGAGACTATACCCCACACAACAAACAGGACCATGCTACGAATGTGGTGGACCACATCGGGCGAGAGAATGTCCAAACAAGAAACGACCTCTCTTAGCTAACATAGGCACAACATCTACGTTTCCACCTATAGAGAGGTTTTGCCAAGGGTGTAGCATTGACCATCTACCAAAGGATTGCTTGTTGAAGCCTGCGGATCCGGTAGCACAAAAAGCTAAAGCGCCTCTCAACTATGTTGAAGTGATTCCATCACCCACGACATCTGAGGAGGAGAACGAACTAGTGTCGCTAAGAGTAGTGACTAGAGCCCAAGCGCAAAAGAATGTCAAAGAGGTTGTTGAGAAACCCTCTGAGATTAAGGTTTTATCCAAAGATGGAAAAGAGAGAAAGAAATCAACTCGACGTAAACCACGCAACAAAGGGAGTAAGAAGTCGAAGGAGCAGAAGAGCTCTGATGGAGGAAACTCTATCCCAAAAGAGCTAGAAGGAATGTTGAAAACGAAACAAATCGGAGAGAAAACTCAAAATGAGCAAAAGGGAAAAGCATCCGAGTCTGAGGAAAGCTCAGGAGGATCAGTCCTTGTGGACAAGGTGTATGAGCCTTTAGATGCAGCGCTTCAAGTGTATAATAGTAGGATCACAGCTCTGACCGAGCTGCCTAAGAAGTTGCAAGAATATCCCAACCCTCGTGAAGAGACAATCAACTTGGCTATCCATAAGCAGTTGATTAGGGATACTCAGACTCTAATAGACGGCCCACCACCTATGTACGCAAGAGGACCTGCTTCTCTGAAGCCTAACTTAGAGATGATACCAGAAGCCACGCCAAGCATGGAAAAGGGAAGTGAAGTTGTATCTCTACATTTCCCAGAAATGCCTGAAGGAGATGATTTACTTCATACCAATACAGACGAGTCAAAACCATTGACTACCGCGGATTTTGGAGATGAAATTCCTGAAATAGAGAAAGCAGTAGCAAGGGAGATCTGGGAAGCGGTGCAAAAACAAGTTGAGGATCTAGCATCTTCTGACAAGTCACCACCGTTCTCTATAGTAGAATTCTCGAATCAAAGGGTTCAAGAATTTGATGCTTTATCTTTACCAGATGATGCTCAGACTGTTGTCTCCGCTCAGAGCAACAAGCTCACTTGCAAGACACTGCCCTCATATTTAGGACTGTACGAAGCACATAGCCAAATCATGCGAGTACCATCAATGACACGACAACCTCATCAGGAACGAGACATAGGGAGTGTACAAGCTTTAATGTCGGCACCAGTTACGTGTACCATTCCACTCGCAGAGTTCTTAAAGCTTAGGCCAAGATTGTGGGGAGAAGTGGCTACACAATTAACTGAGCAAGGATTGTGGAACCAGAACATCCAGGTTAGGGAGTTGTTGAAGGCAAAGGCTTCTGGGCTAATGCTTAAGCAAACAATTCTGGTTCCTGTGAACAAAGTTGGCAAGCATTGTGAAGACGATGAAGGAAATACTATGCTTCCTATGGAGATCAACAAGATTGAATCTATAGCTATTCTAGATAGCGGAGCAGGGGTGAGTATAGCGGTATGGGCGCCAGGCCTTGCTACCCATTGGTGGACACAGATAGGGAGACCACAGGCCCTCATGATGGCACGCATGATACGCAGCAAACCATCAGTACCTCATGACATTATTCGAGCAGAGTTTGCTGCGTCTCCTATGATGGTAGAGGCCATATTTCAGACTATATGCCTGCTAGACAGATTCAGAGAGATGCCACAGGACAGATTGTCATACAGAGCTTTTGAGGCATCTAGACAGCTGGCTGAGGCAGGAGACAGAGGATCATGGTATGCACAGGTCACACATTGGTTCTCACAGCATGGCCTAGACATGGATCATCTACCACCATTCCAGTATGACAGGGATGCACCACATATCCGTCTCTCTCATAGTGAGAGGAACAGAGTATTGAGACAGGATCTATGGCAGCTCTATACACGAGAGACATGGATATCGCCTACACAGCCTCTTCCACCGAAGATGCTATACTACAGAGATCACTTCATGAGTATCACTGATGATGGATTTATAGAGAGGCCTAGATATATGGAGGGCTTTTTACCACACGGCTCTCGAGTGGCTAAAGGTCAGCTCAGAGTTTCATCACACCGACTGGAGATTGAGACTGGCAGAGTAGCACGGATCCCCCGAGAGGAAAGGGTATGCAGATTGTGCAGAGAGGAGGTGGAGAGTGAGGAGCATTATGTATGCAGATGCAAAGCATATACAGCCATCAGAGAGAGATATCCCATTTTATTCAGAGAGCCACATTCCATACGCCAGATCTTTGAGGCAGCAGACCAGCGCATACTGGGGAGATTCATTCTAGACATACAGCGCCACAAAGAGACATTATTACAGGCTCAAACAGCTCCAGAGGGGGGGCGACAGACACAGATTACTACATTTTTTCAAAGATCCATCCCCCTCCCAGTCCCTACACGGCAGGGAATTACTCTCCAGAGAGCAGAGACACTTAGACCCCGCAGGAGACAGAGGACACCTGGCTTACTGGCTCGCTTCAGAGCACACCCAGGCATGTTCTTCAGGGAGCTGTGGACACCCCTTTCACTGATGTATACCATTTTATACCCCCAGTATGGTACAGGATGGAGATAGCTAGGTTGCATATCATGATTGTATACTCCATGCATATAGCTTTGCATTCTCCTAGTAGTAGAGCTCCATCCCCTGCACACCTAGATTCAGCTTTTTTGTTCAGTACTTTTTCATTTTGTTGAGATGACAGAGGATACCCCATACAGGTACTCCGATTTGTCTCATAGGCCGAGTTCGGTCTTTTGGAAGACGTTAATAAAATCTTTCTTTCTTTCTTTCTTTCTTTCTCTCTCTCTCTCTCTATGCTAATTGTTCTTGCATCAAGAGTTCCTATGCAGTGCTTATTGCTGAAGGAAGAGTCCCAGAGCTTCGACATGTGACACATGACCTCTAAGCCCTTTGCATTGAGACATGCTTTATGAACCTATGAGCCATGCTTTTAGCCTCTGAGCCACTGAGCCAATTGTGGGATCCATGTCTAGTCATTTCTTGTGTTGGAGTACCGGAATATTGAAGGTTATGCATGCAACTCCACCATCACTCCGAAGAGGGGTTTGTCGGGTATTTCGAAGTTAGTCTAGAGTCTGGTCAAGTGTCCTTAGTGGTGTGAACACCCTCTTATTTAGGGTCAAAAGATAAGACCTTGGTGCCTATAAAAGCATGTATTTGGGTGGATTCATTATCATAGTGAATATCATTTGAGTGTGCAAACTTGCTCTCTTGGCTTGAGTCTCTCTCTCTTGGCTTGAGAGAGCCTATTGAGAGACAGGAGGTCAGTGGGACCAGAGCCGCCTAGACAGAGAGCCCTCACAGATTTTTTCAGAGCCAGCTTGTAATCCCACCTGCCTCTACTCCCCCATCTAAAGGCCTACTTGGCAGACCACCCTCCAGAGGAGTCACCCTGGACAGAGCAATTGCCATCTACAGAGCGAGACGCCCACAACCACGAGGATCGCGTCCACGACTCCCTCACCATCGGCAGATTCGAGCCATCATTGTCCACCACCGGAGGAGTTTACCACGACGATTCAGCGGTTCAGCTTTCAGCTCTTAGCTCCCTTAGGATGTTACTATTTTCATTCTTTCCTTTAGATTTGTTATGATGAGACATCATCATCATCAGTTGTACCTTGTTTTGGTCTCATGGGCCATTTCGGCCTTTAGGAGACGTTAATATATCTTTCTCTCTCTCTCTCTCTCTCTCTCTCTCTCTCTCTCCTTGCTTCATCTCGCTTCTACACACTCCACCACGATGATGATATTTCATCTTCCATAGCTGCATGTGTGATCTCCTAGATGCCAATAATATTGTGTATTTGCCTTCTCTCTCTCTCTCTCTCTCTCTCTCTCTCTCTCTCTCTCTCTCTAGACTCTTATCTTCTCTACAATGTGCTATTCCTCGTCAAGAACCAAGGACCGAAAGTATTTATCAAAGTATAATCCTTGTATGTAAGCTTTTGCATGTTATAGTGGTATCAGAGCTTTGCCTTTTCCTAAAGAAATTTAACCAAGAAAAAAAAATTTGTGTAGTTGGTTTATAGACGTCGATAGCACTCCCTATTCCGGTGTGACTCATGTCTCTCGAAGGACGGTTAGTTTATAGCCTCCGGAAGCGACCGGGAACGTCTCCCACCCACAAAGTGGATGGTTTATTTGTGGTCGGGTCCCACTATGGCAAAATCTGACTTTGTGAGAGACCATCAGATCTCTGAAGAAAGTATTACTTCTACAACGATTGCATCAGGAAACCATGTTTCCAATGGACATATGCAAGCAATGTTCATGCAATTTATGCATCTCATGATGCAAGGGGAACAACCACTTGAGCAAAAGACTATGATTTAGGCCTTCAAGAAAGCGGCTCTCTTTAGGATTCCTCGTCCCTCCCACCCCCCTCTACCTCGCCAATTCTTACCGAGATTGTTACGGACTGAGTGCTAATCCTCGAGATTAGTGGCCTAACCGACAAGATTAGAGAAACCCTCAAATTAGGAGGAAGCACGCTAATACACGCAACTAAGGTTATTGTTAATAAATCCATGTGTATTGGCTATTTATAACAGTTTAGTTCTTTATAGCAGCAGTGGACACTATACAAGTGAAGCATGGGTTATTGTTGTCCTAACCTCACTATTGGTCAGAGTTTGACCAAGACTCTGGCTATGTGTGTGGCAGAGCATAGATCGATGGCATGGGTTTGTGGGAGTCAAACTTTAGCCCCTGTCTTGCGGGTTCTTCGAAGCATAGAACCTATGGTTGGGAGGTGAGCTAGCCTGCACCCTTCTTAGGGGGTTTGCACTGATCGCTCGTGTTTTGCATTTAGGAGATCCATGGGGTTGTAACACTTGGTATCAGAGCAGCCTAAACGCGGAAGGTATCGTGATGCAAGGGTAAAGGTCTCAATAAGCTTTCCATTTCGCTTTTCATGGATTCGTAAGGTCTAGGTATTCTCTACGCTTTTGTGCAAAGGTTGATTTGATGCATACTCGTTGAAGGTATTTCTCTATGCCATGCCTAAGTTTTCATCTTAGGAAAAAAGTTTATGCTTTTTAGGGTTTTGCTGACATGTTAGGTTACATGGGTTCTTGTATAGGGGGAATATGCAAGATTATGCGTATGGAGGATGTGCAGAGTAGACCCCATGGTAAAACCCTAAATTCTCTCTGGTTTTTCTCCCGTTACGCTGAGTTTATGCTCACGTATCTGCCCCTTTACATGTGGATCGGTGTGTAAGCATAGGGGGTGGAAGAGGGTGAGTATTGAAGCTTTTGCTGTTTTTCCAGCCTGCACCGGGAAGAAATCCTCTCTGTATGTGTGCAAAGCATGGCACACAAGCTTGTTGTGTGGACAACCAAGTATAGGGGAGAATGCACAAGTAAGATGACAGGAAAGTGGACCTGATCAGGCAGTTGGCAGAGCTGTACACAGCTTGCAGTTCACAGCCTGAGATGGGGAGGAGGAGGGGCTGCATGAGAGAAGGCGCACACACACACAAGTGATAGGCTGTGCGCAGAGATGAGGAAAAGGCACAGAGTCGCAGGCTTCTTTTTTTTGGCAGAATCACAAGAGGCGGATTGTCCCCATTTGGGCGTGGCGTTTTTCATGATGGGCTGTTTTTTTTAATGTAAACCACCAGAAAAAGCAGAAGGCCGTGTGTGAGCTGAATCAGCTGGGCGCACTATTCGAGGCCCAGAGTGAAGGAGATAGCACAAGCGGAAGCATAAAGAGTAAACATATGAGAGAGTGCAAAGGAGATTGAGAGAGTTGGACAAGATCACCTTTTATAACAGCAGTAAAGCTTTACAATGGCAATGGCCAGCAACTGAGTGTTGAACTATGTGCAAGGAAAATGGATGAATGAGTGAATAATTGGGAACTCCTTATATAGTGTAGTAGGGACCTAGCCGACTGCCTCTAGAGCTGGCTGACTGGCCCTGGACAAATAAATAGGAGAAAAATCCAATAAAATACCAAATAAATGGTAAAGCCCCAGAACACTGAGATGCACAATTCTAACACCCCCTCTGCAGTTCATAGTGTGCAAGAGTCGTAAGAAGATAAGTCGATGAAGATGCAACCATGGACCCTCCAGCACCGCGAGTACTAGAATCACCTTGGAGCGAGCACCCACCAACCTGTTTCCTCGAAACGAGATGCAACCACGAATAGCAAGGAACTTTGCTTGGCCACGAATTCCTACACCTACACAAGTGTGCAGTGAACTCCAAAAATAGATAATGAGCTGCTGGACACACCGCGCCCATAATCCCCAACAGTGGACGGAACACATCACGTCCCAAAAGCCTCAAACAATGAACTTGGCACAGATCCAGTTCATAGTCTCTGCTGTATCAAAGATAACCATGTCCTGCCACATGTCTAATGCTTGGAACTCCGAAATCACGGTCCCCATGCACCAGTAGGTGAAACTGTAATCAGCCCCCTCTCCCGCCCACAAGCAGCCTCTTGTCACATGCACTCTGCACTGTAGTGCATGGTGACAAACTAGCTCATCATCATCAGTGCAACATTGTATCAGTATTAGGACCATTCAGGATGATATTTGTCGTACGCCTTGACCCCATTGTATATCCTCAGTCCAAGATAAGTCAGGCACGCTACGTGGTCATTCTCAACCATAGCAAGTCAGTCAGTCAGTCTAAGTCCCTTACGGGCAGCCCAAAAGAAAAGGCTGTTTCTTTTATCTCTGACCACGATCAACTCAGAAACAAATCTTCATCACGTACAGCAGTAACCCAAAACACGGGCATCATGATCATCACTTCAATCCAGCAAGCCGCTCCTCTAAATGTATTGCTGTCGGCGTCTTCTTCACCTTCTTGCCTCCCGTCACAAGTCCGCGGCTGTCTTCAGTCACAAGCAATCCCGTCTGTCAGCATCATGAACTTTTTGTCATAGTGAATCAAGAAATCGTGATGTTCTTCTCTAGTTCCCCCTTCCTTCAGGCATGCGTACCAGCGTTTTATAGAGCCAGCAGACTTCATGCAAGGTTAGCAAGTTAAATGCATGTATTCCACGAAGAGAATCGTGATCATCCAGAAGTAACACGCTGCCAGTCGTGGTGCCACCACATCTTCATTTTCTATCTCTGTCTTTTCCTCGTGTCCATTACAAACTGTTTTCCAGCCACCTCTTCATTGGAATTAAACCACTCCCCCAATCTACTTAGAAAAAAACCTCACCAAGGCATAATTTTAAAAAAAATCACACCCCCTAGACTCACATTTTCTCTTTCTTTTACATAGCCATATTTAATACATGCACCCCCTTGGGGTTTCAAGGAAAGCCCCATGGCTTGGCCCAAGAAAATTTACATTCTTCACATCTTGCGAAGGAAAAAAATATGTACATAACACCCTCTCACTAACTTTAATTCCACATACCCTATTTACAAGCATGAACCAAAAAAAGTCTACATTTTTTGTCCTATCATTTTGCCCATCCCCCAAGCTACAGACATTAATGTCTAGCAGTCAAAAATCAAACATGGTTATCATTTCGGTGGAGATATCCTCATCCATGAGGTCTTTTATCTGTTTGGTCTTCATGATGACTGGTCCACAAGAACTTACCTGCATAATTCTCACAATATACTTTTTTAATCTCAGACCATTTACTCTATTCTTATGAAGACTTCCATCCAAATCCGCAAGCTGGTATGATCCATTGGCAAACTTTTGGACCACAAGGTATGGCCCTTCCCATTTAGTCACGAACCGAGTTTTAAATGTTAAATCCAGCCTACTGTCATATCTCATCACCAAGTCTCCCTTATTGATCTCTTTGTCTTGGAATTTCTGATTTGCTCTCCATTGATTCTTTTCTTGAACCTGTGTGTAGTGCTCCACTCCTTTCATTCTGTCTAGTTGTGCTTCTTGCATATCCAATAACCTATTGGTATAGGTTAAGTCTGGGTTCTCATCTAATTTCATCAACAATTGCAAGGCAGGTATTTCTACATCCAACGGTAGAAGTGCTTCCTTTCCATAGACTAAGTGATAAGGAGAGAATTTAATGCCTTCTTTCTCTACTATTCTGAATGCCCATAATGCCCAAGGTACAACCAGATCCCAACTCTAATCTTCTTATACCTTTCTCAAGACATACCTTTAAGCCTTCATGTAAAGCTGAATATTCAGCTTCATTGTTGCTACTAACATTGAGCAGAAAACTTTTCTTTTGAACTAGCCTCCCCCCAGGATCATATAATACCATGCCACCCTTTGCTAAATTTAGACTTTTCCTGAAAGAACCATCAAAATGAAGAACAAAAGCATTGTCCAGCATCTTTTCTTCCAATGGAACTGTATGATCATCAACCTCCTTCACCAATATAGGACCTTCTTTATATGTAAGTAAATCTGCCAGTGAAGCTCTAGTAGACTTTTCAACAAGGAAAGTAAAAGAATACTCTTGAAGTTCAGGTATCCACTTAACCATACACTTTGAAAGAGCAGTGTTATTCAGCAACTGAGGTAGGAGGGTGCAGCTAGTCAAGACAACAAATGATTGAGGAAGTAAATAAGATCTGAATCTTCTACAAGCAAAAAGTAAACTGGCCATTATTAATTCAGCTGCTGTGTACCTTCTTTCAGCTTCAGTTTTGACCCTGCTAGCATAATACACAGGTCGCATATACCGAGAATTTTCTCCCTGCTGTAATAATACAGCCCCTATTGCATCCACTCCAACTGAAGGATTCACATAAAATGGCTTGGAAAAGTCACGAGCCTTCACACTGGAAATCTGTCCTAACATTTCTTTTACTGCCTCAAACACTTCTTCACTTTCATCAGTCCATTTTAAGGGATCATGTTTTACTACTTGCTGAAGAGGATATAATGCATGTGACAACATGTGAATGAACCGTGACAAATATTTTACTTTCTGTAAGAAAGTATGCAATTGCTTTGTGGTCGAAGGAGAGGGTAGCATCATCAATGCCTTAATCTTGTCCGGATCTGGCTCTATTCCATTCTCAGACACAATGTGTCCAAGAACCTTAATTCTTCCTTGTGCTAGATGACACTTTCTTGGGTTCAGCTGTCCACCACTTTCATCCAATTTTTGAAAGACTTCATCAAGCTTCTGACTATGTACAGCACGATCACTATAGACACATATATCATCAATGAAAACTTTACAGAACTTATCCAAGAATGGGGCCAATACCTAGTCGGAGTTTTCCTGATAATGAGATGGTGCATTTTTGAGCCCAAAGGGCATTCTTTTGTAGCTGAAACAACCCCACGGTGTAAGGAAGGTAGTCTTCACTCGATCTTCTGGAGCTATGGCAATCTGGAAGTAACCAGAATATCCATCACACAGACTATACATCTGATGGCCTGCTACCCGATCCAAAATGTCATCAATATGTGGAAGAGGATAATGATTGGCCCTTGTTGCTGCATTTAAAGGTTTATAATCCACACAGATTCTCCATTTGCCATCTTTCTTTGGCACAATAACCACTGGGCTGGCCCAATCAGAAAGACCAACAGGAAAGATGATATCAGCCTTAAGTAATTTTATTACTTCCTCTTTCAAAACTGAAATCTGTTCAGGATTCAACCTCCTCATCCTTTGAAATACTGGCTTTGCATGCTCTTTTAATTCAATTCTAAGTGGCTTCCCTTTGAATCCTCTTATTTTCTCACAAGAAGTGATGAATAAGTTGGGATATTTCCTCAGCACTCTGCAATATTTCTCTTTTTCTTCAGGAGATAGGCCAGGAGATAATGACTCTTCCATTAGAGTTAAAGATGACTCTGCATAGTTTTTTGGTTGCAAGAACCTTTCCATCTCTTCAAATCTATCCTCTTCCTCACTATCATTGATGGTTGTACTAATCTTCAACCCCACCTACAAATGCTACATCAGCTATATCACTCTCAGAAGTTGTACTACTGTCTTCCTCACTACTGGTAGATGACTCATCTTCTACCTCTCTCTTTTCAACTTCAGAGATTTCAATCCGATTCACCATATCAAAACTCATTTTTTTCCCTGAAGAAGCATGTACAGTAATCACTCCATCTTTCCAATTCTGAATAGCCCCAACCTTCCTTAACCAGGGTCTCCCCAAAATCAAAGGATAAGCCCCTAATCCCGCAGGCATGACATGACAATCCACTTTACATAGAGTACTGAATACTTCAACATTCAAATCAGCCACCATTCCCAAGCATTTTACCTTTGCATGATTAGCCATCCGTATTCGGAAAGTTGAAGGGGAAGTTACCTTCAAATTTAGTTTCTCCGTTCTAGCTGTAGTCCCTCACTTACGAGGTTCTCCCCTCTTGCTCGGGACATGTATTCCTTTTGGTGATGATATTGAGAGCAGGTTCTCACCTGTATTTCCTCTCCATCTCTCTCTCTCACTCTCTCTCCTGTATTTCCACTTTCCTTTCTTCCGCTGCACATTCTATCAAGAATGTCATTGAAACAAAGTGGGTGTACAAAGTCAAAAGGAAGTCTGATGGTACTATTGATAAGTACAAAGCAAGACTTGTGGCTAAAGGCTACTCTCAGAAAAAGGGAATAGATTATGAGGAGACTTTTGCTCCTACTTCGAGAATGACTACAATAAGATCAGTGATTGCATTGGCTGCACATAAAGGATGGAAAGTGCATCAATTGGACATCAAAACTGCATTCTTAAATGGGGATTTACAGGAGGAAGTATACGTAAATCAGCCCATCGGTTTTGTAGTTCCTGGTGAGGAACATAAAGTATGCAGGTTACACAAAGCATTGTATGGGTTAAAGCAAGCTCCAAGAGCTTGGTATGATAAAATACATGCTCATCTAACCAACCAAGGTTATGTGAATAGTCCAGCTGAAAGCACATTGTAGATGACATGCTCATAACAGCGACTAGCAAAGCACAAATTTCAAATTTCAAGGGTGATTTGAAAGCTGAATTTGATATGTCAGATTTGGGGCCTTTACAGTACTATCTCGGCATACAATTTATGCATAAAGATGATGGCATTGTTATTCAGCAAACTAAGTACATAAAAAGTTTGCTAAAAAGGTCTCACATGGATAATGTAAGCCAATTTCTACTCCAGTAGAACCAGGTGTACGGCTTACTATGCATGATATTGGAGAGCTTTTTGAGGCCAGTATTTATAGCCAGGCAGTGGGATGCCTCATTTACTTGTGTAACACGAGGCCTAACATATCTTTTGGGATGTCTTTGTTGAGCAAATTCATGCACAGCCCAAGCACAAAGCATTGGCAAGCAGTCAAACGCATTTTTCGTTATCTTTAGGGTACCCCGGATCTTGGTTTGTTCTATCCTAGGGGGGCAGCTTGCAGCTTTATGCATACAGTGATTGAGATTGGGCTGGTGATTATGATACCAGGCGATCCACCAGTGGGAATTTTTTTTTTCTTGGCAGTTCATGCATATCTTGGTTGTGCAAAAAGCAACCCACTGTTGCTACATCTACTTGCGAGGCTGAGTACAAGGCAATCTTCACAGCTACAGTAGATTGTGTATGGTTGAGGAGACTATCGGCTGATCTTCGTGAGTGTCAGCAAACACCCACCACCATTCTCACTGATAGCCAGAGTTCTATGGCCATGGCACGAAATCCCGTATTTCATGCACGTACCAAGCACATTGAGATTCATTATCACTATGTCAGAGAGAGGTTACATGCAGGGGAGATCAGTTTATCTTACTGTCCTACACAGGATAATGTTGCAGATCTATTCACAAAGGCTTTACCTCAAGAGAAGTTTGAAGCTTTCCGCAAAGCTTTGGGCTTACACTCATACAAAGAGTGATCTACTATCTTGTATAGGTTCACACTTTCACTACAGGGGGGATTTGTAGGCATATGCTCACTTATGGTAGTGCTACATGTGAACAAGGCTTAACCAAGGGCACTTTTTCCCATGTGGTTTTTCCCCGTGTGAAAGGACACTCTATCCCTATATATTTGTACTTCTATATTATATGGATGTGACACACATGCAAGGGTTGACTTGCATTTTGTGATCAACACACATTTTGTGTTTGGCTCCCTCTCTCTGAGAGCTGACAGTGTGAGGTGTATGACTATGATGACATGGAGATCCTCCACCCTGTGGATCCAGAGGAGATAGGGGCTAGTCGGGCATCAAAGGACACTGGACCAGACAAAAGGCATTATGGGGACCACTTACTAGAGTTGGGAGCCAAGCATCATCTCGTTATTTATAACGGGATGCTACAGTGGCCGAGATCAGGAGGGCTGACATGCTTCCCACATGGGGGTCATACACGGACCGGAGGCACGATGGTGGACTACATTATTGGGTCTTTGGAGGCATCACAGCTTAACACCTCATTCTCCATCCCACCTCGTCCTATTGGGACAGATCATACATACTTGGCATTTTCACTAGCCGGATCACCAGTATCACTAGTCCCCCACATACCGACGCCACACACTACCATCTACTTCACACATGACATGGTAGACATATACACTGGCAGAGTAGAGGATGGGCTCCTACTCATGGATCCCTTGGCACCTATGGATACCATTACAGCCCAGCTGGCATCACTCCTACACACGGCTGCATTACAGAGCTTCCCACATCGTGTCCACTCAGGAGAGCCTGCGAGATCTGGGACTATGCCCCAGAACAGATGGTATGATGACGAGTGCAGAGCCCTATACTCATGGCTCCGCATACAGAGAGCCTTGGGAGCCATCACAGAGCAGGAGTCGAGGAGAGAGATGAGGAGACTTACTCGCCACAAAAGGCGGGCCTTCATAGAGATACAGGAGCTAGAGATCTTCCATTTCTCCATGAGTAGAGATAGCCCTATCTCATGGCGGCACTTCATAGAGCCCCGGACACCGACACCCATTGCAGACCCACAGACACGGCACACATATGCAGAGGCCCTATACCACGCCCCACAGCAGCCACCTATACCTCAGCCACAGGAGCCTCGACCTACCACAGCTAGCTTCTTTACCCACTCGATGGTAAAGGAAGCTATCCGCCGCCTACAGCATGGACGGGCCGCCGACCATATGGCCCTACAGGGTGAGCATCTCATATATGCAGTAGATTCTTTGGCTCCTTTTCTTGCACACCTGTTTAACAAGGCACTAGCAGAGGGTTTGCCTGCGGAGTGGACGATGCACACCATTGTGCCGATCCACAAAACAGGGGATATACTCGATCCGAGCAACTAAAAGACGGTTATGGTTGGCCACGTGTTGGCCAAACTCTATGGTGCAGTGTTGGAGCAAGAGCTTAGCTTATATGCTGAGCGAGCAGGTTTACGGTCATCAGGGCAGGCAGGCTTCAGGAGAGCTTTCTCTACCACTGACCATGTATTCACTTTGAGATGTATGATTGATCAGGCTAGAGTGAGGAAGAGAAAAGCTCTATTGCTGCTTTGTGGATTTCCGCAAGGCATTTGACACAGTACCACGAGAGAGGCTCTTTCAGCACGCCTGCAATCTCTTGGCATACCAGCAGATATGACATGGGACATCTATGCATTATATGAGCAGGTTTTTGGGCGAGTCAGATGCCCAGGAGGTATGTCCGAGACTATTGCTAGCACCATTGGTGTGAAGCAAGGATGCCCACTTTCCCCCACGCTATTTGGGTTAGACATTGATGAGGTGGCTGACTTCATTACACGGGGAGGCGGAGATGGAGTTGATCTAGCAGGTGCCTCAGTACATATTATGCTTTATGCTGATGATGTTGTATTAGTGTCTAAGTCTCCAGGAGGTCTACAGCAGCATCTACATGCACTCGATGATTACTGCACACAGAGGGGTCTTACTGTGAACCTTGGGAAAACCAAGGTTATGGTCTTTCATACATCGAGACAGGGCAGGAGTCGGCTGACATTCACTCTCACAGGACGCCAGGTGGAGGTGGTGACATCATACGTGTACCTAGGGGTTACCTTCTCTGCAGTAGCCACGCGCTTCACCATGGGTTCAGCAGCCAGAGCCAGATTGACACGGGGATATGCAACATTGGCTATGCTAGAGAGACAGTGCCACCATGCGCATTTTCAGGAGCCCCAGACGAAGGGGTGGCTATTTGACACATTAGTCACACCGGCACTGATGTATGTAGCAGTGGTATGGGCACCAGGACTCGCGATCCATTGGTGGACACAAATAGAGAGACCACAGGCCCTCATGATGGCACGCATGATACGCAGCAAACCGTCAGTACCTCATGACATTATCCGAGCAGAGTTTGCTGCGCCTCCTATGATGGTAGAGGCCATATTCCAGACTATATGCCTGCTAGACAGATTCAAAGAGATGCCACAGGACAGATTGTCATACAGAGCTTTTGAGGCATCTAGACAGCTGGCTGAGGCAGGAGACAAAGGATCATGGTATGCACAGGTCACACATTGGTTCTCACAGCATGGCCTAGACATGGATCATCTACCACCATTCCAGTATGACAGGGATGCACCACATATCCGTCTCTCATAGTGAGAGGAACAGAGTATTGAGACAGGACCTATGGCAGCTCTATACACGAGAGACATGGATATCACCTACACAGCCTCTTCCACCAAAGATGCTATACTACAGAGATCACTTCATGAGTATCACTAATGATGTATTTATAGAGAGGCCTAGATACATGGAGAGCTTTTTACCACACGGCTCCCGAGTAGCTATTGGTCAGCTTAGAGTCTCATCACATCGATTGGAGATGGGATAGGAAATCGTCAAAATCATCTGCATATTTCTCAACGGTAGGGGTCTTCAGAGCATTGATCTACAAAGCATGGGCTGGCCAAGAAGATCTACAGCAGAGCATAGGCTGAGAAATGGCATCCTCATTCTTAAACAACCCTTGTACTTGTGTTCCAGTTGTAACCCTTCATTGTGTGTGCTGTGTGTTTGATTCCGATGCTCTCTTCTCTATCTCTTCTCTCAAACCCTAGCACATAGGCATGAGTGTTCTACAAAAAAGGCTTTGAAATACCCCTTGATTGCATTAGTATTCTGATAGCAAGCTACAAAGCAGCGATTTTCACCTACGTGTGCATAGTTCGTACATGCAAATCCTGGTCATAGAAGTCAATGCTCTTGGCGAGACCACGTGCAACTGCTATCTGTTGTTAACACCAGAAAAAACCATATTTTCATTAAAAATCGCATAGTTGAAATTGAAGAACTGATACTATCACTTGTATATTTAATCTTGCACGCAGCCCATTTTCAAACACCCAAAAAAAAAAAAAAGCAGCAAGCCATCTTAAAAGAGCTGTTGATAAGGCATGCACACATGCTTTTGACTACAGCATGTGTACATGCTCATCCTGATCCTTATACTCAAAAAAACATGATGGGCAAACCTGTGAATACCAAGGAAGGTTGCCCTGGGACAAAAGCAAGCCCCGCCCATCCTCCTTCACCTACACCAGCATCTTGAGGGCAAGCAGTGAAAGTAGAGCCTGCCATGGTCCAAGGAAAAAATAAATAAATCTTTCAACCCAAAAAAAAAACCTCCTCTACTTTTAAAATGAACATTTGGCACATGTAGTAGACTCGAAATAGGTACTTTAAATGTTAAATAGCAACCAAATAGTTTATCCATCCTACTTAAGAAGGCTATGGAGATAACAACAGTATCATACCATTACTTGAAACCCTCAAGGAGTTGAAGGGATTAAGATGCAGCATTGACCATTGGGAAACCTCTTTAAAGTAGACTAACTAATCAATCTAGCACTAGCAATTAGCTTGAAAGTTGATTCCAACAAATTCAATTCCATCAATAAGACTCTCATTTTACATATCCTGACTAAGTTTTTCTCTCATTGCAAAATGGGAGTCGCATGACTGAATTTTTTGAGGTTCTTATTGTTAGAGCTTACAGATTCAATGAAAGTGAGGCTGAGGTTATTAACTTATTACTTGAAGAGATACTTAAGAGAGTCATGATTCAGAAGATGCAAGTGAGCAAATAATGATTGATTACAGTGTTTCTATGAACAGTTAATCTTTGTAGGTTTAAATATAAAACAAGATTCAATTAACTACTTATTTATTTAGGTTTATATTTATAAATATATTTGGAACATATTTTTCAAAATAAAATGATTAGATGTTGTTCCAACATTCCAACAGCTGTTAATTACAAAGCTGCTGCAAAACTTAAGACACAAACCAAGAAAGTGGAGGCATATGACGCATATCTTTGCTGGCCAAGCTATTGCTCATCAGAGGAAACTTATTGTGGATGAGCTAGTGTCATCTGCATAGCCTTCATAACTATAATGGACACAAACTCTTTGGTTGTTTACATTTGAGGTACCCTTTTCCGAACCAATTATTTGTGCAAAATAAACAACCACAAAAGGACAGGAAGTTAGCCTTACAAACATGAACAGATTCAACTTCGCTGGTAACTGCATTGAAGGTAATATCCCCATCATCACATGCACTTACAAAATCCTTCATACTCATTCACATGCACTGTATGGTGTGAGGTGAAAAAAAGAAGAAAGAACCACTGCCTCTATAGCCCTTCACCTTGCAAACTTGGAAACAACAACACGAACGGGGGCACCACCAGCCACCGGCTGGAACGCTTCTCGCACTTCACCACCCAACCCACGCCAGACAGACAGCCAAAAACAGGGGCACCATAGACCAAAGCAAACACCCAGCAATATATTTCCAATCAAAACATTATACAAGCTTCTCCCGACACAGAAGCTTCACTCACACAACCATACAAACACTCACTCAGGCCTGTCACTGCCGAGGATACACCACATCCCCAATCACCACATGATCCACTCGCCTGCGTGCTGTACCAACCATACCAGAATGAACCCGGCCACTCACTCTTCAGAAGGCGCCCCACCAGCTAACCCTCGAGTCTCTGCAGCCCATCACTTCTGTATGTGTCGTCAGCAGCAGCTTCCCAAACACATCTCTCTCTCAGTCTCTGTCACCTGCAGCTTATCTGCAGTGCTACCGGCCCCACCACCAAGCAGCAACACCAACCTTTCTCTCCTCTTCACTCGGCACCCTGCTCTCTGTCCACTTCACCTACGCGGCCCACACCAGCCCTCGTAGATCACCTGTCCACAGCCACACGCTGTCCACTCTGACTAACCGAACCAAGGCCACACCACCTCAGTCCGTCCACGCTCCAGCCTTTGCTGCTCTTCACAAGTCCCCAGCGTATCACCGCTCTTGTACTCCCACACGGCCACCCTTCGCTCTTTGACGCCCGCCAGTGCTTCCACTAGCTCCCACACTTCACAAGCCCACCAGGCTTCTCTTCTTACACTGTCAGCCCGTCACCAAGTCGACTAGCCGCTCCAGCTTCCTCTTTGGCGCCTTCTGCGCTACCCACTGCAGCACCTTCCCTACAGCTCTCTCTGTTCGCAGCTGCGCTGCAGCCACCAAGGGCCCTGCTTTTCTCTCACAGCCGGCGTCCTCTTTTGACCAAGACTACTTCTTGTCCACACCTCAAAGGTGCTCACCTTGCGCCTACTGTCTTCGCAGCCTCCATCACCCAGCCTTGCTATACAAGGCGACCATCTTTCCAGCGCTTTCACCTCTGGTCCCGCCTAGTCCCACCAGCCGGCTCTGCCCTTGTCATCTTCGTTGAAGCCGCCAGCTAAAAACCAGTCGCCAACGCGTTTACACCAGCAGCTGCAGCCAACTTCACTTCGCTCTGTCTCTGCAGAATTACCCGCCAGGCGCTACCACGTACAGAGCGGCTGCTCCTCCTTCCCGTTAGCTCTCCACGATCACTCCAGCGCAACTCCTTGCGCCTGTCTCTGCTGAATCACCAGTGAGCACTTCGTCAACGACACGGCTGCCTTCCCTTTGGCGCCTGCTTCCTCCTCGTAGCTTTCTCCTCCGGCTCCCAAGCAAAGCAGTCCTTCTAGAATCACCAACCCACTGTCCTTTTTCGAACAAGGCGGCTACTACCTTATCTTCGCCGGCCTCTGTAGCAACGACACCCGCCAGCCTTTCTTGTACAAGGCCTCCTCTTCACACAGGCGAGCGTCAGCTCTGCAGCTTCTCCACAGCAAGGGCCACCTTTGTGGCGTCCCGCGGTCCTCTTCAAGGCGGCTATCTTCTCCTTTCTTCACGCCTTCACGACTCTTCGCCAGCTTCTAGATAGCGTGCTGGCAGCAAAACAACATTTCCACGTGGCTACAAGTTGGCCACCTTGTTTATTATATTTTTATTCTTTATTTTCCCTCAGGCCTAAAGATGGCCACCCTCACGCCTTCATTTCACACCAATGTCCAAGGCAATACTGGTCCTCTTTCACCTTTAAATTGCCCATGCCCTCCATACACTTCTTTCAAATGCAACCTTTAATTGCCCACTTATACTTGGGGACGCGTACATAATTCCAACAACCGAGCAGCTGATATTCATCTCCAGCCAACCATATTCCGGACAGGCCTGCACGAGCCTCAAAACAAATCCATCCACACTGAACACCTCGCAACGCCCTCAAAACCAAACTCTTCACAATTCCCACGCATCCATATGTACACGAGCCATAAAAACCTCTCAGAAAAACGCCTGACATACTTTGCCAACCCCCCCATCTGCTAGAGCATTCATGCTCAGCAGCAGCAAAAGACAAAGTCCAGTAATTATCCACCAGGATCAAAAGGAAACAGCAACTCACCATCCCATTCCCTAGCATCCGTTAAACACCATGGTTGTATCACTGCATACCAAACATCCACCATATGCATCAGAAAATCATTGCCGTCCACTTCACCCACAACCAACCTCCTCGTCTCCCAAGCCTGTGGCATTACAGCATTAGGCATCCAGTTCATTAACACCTGTGAAGGCCACGTTCCAGCATCTTGACCTTTCTGCACACCAAAACCCACATCCTCTCCAACAGCAGTGTCCACCAGCACTTCCAGCTCTTGTACTTTAGGCATCTCTCCACAACCATACAGCTCAGCTGGTTCAGACTCCTTGTCATCCATGCACTTTGCCTTTAGCATATCAGCAACCCGCAAAGAAACCTTAGTTATACTCTCAACCATATCTGCATCCATCTCCATCTCTCGCTCCTGTTCATCAAGGCTAGCAACTTCCCATACATCATCCTCAAGCACAATACTCACATCACAACGCTCTTCATCAGCCAAATCAACATGCATACCTTCTTTAGTGTTGCCAACCCCCCTGGTATCATCGTTCAAAGACTCCTCAACACCTAATGCATCAAATGGAAAAGCATCCATACCATTCATTGCAGGTACCATATCACCATCCAGCTGTCCAAGAAAATCCATAATAATAGGATCTTCCTCCATACTCTCCACATCCACATCCGTCTTCACTTCATCACAAGTCTCTATCCCATCCTCCTCCCTTGCAGAATCTGGCAAAAAATCATCCTCCAAGCATCCTGTGTCCAGCTCCTCTTCCTTCTTATCATCAGCCAATCCCAAGGCATCATCCTCTTTACTTCCATGCGCATGCATATCATCCAGATCACTGTCATGTTCAGCCACGACGTCCAAATCCAAAGAAAAATCCACTGGCAACTCCTTATCTACACTTGTCTCAAACCTTGACCTAGATTCCTCATCCTGCTTTTCATTCACCTGCACATGCTTCAAAGACTTTGGAAAAAAATCAGAAGGCACATAAAACATCCCCCTTTGCACCTGTATCGGCCTTTGAGGTTCCTGTCTAATCAAACTTTGCATAGGACTCTTACCCACCTCAACCAAATTTACCTGCATATCCCTTGCAGACACAACACCTTCATACGGATAAATACCCAACTCCATCTCCTTCAAAACCTTGCCTTCCTTTTCCCTAGCAACCCTAACAGCATCATCAAATGACTTGGGATTCTTCAACTCAACCCTGACCCTCAAATGGGATAACAGACCATCAATAAACAAGCTTTTCTTCAAAAACATTGGAGGAACTCCCTGCTTCAATGTCATACACCACTTACCCCACAAACATGTAAATACCTTCACAAAATCATCCAGTGATTGCCCATGGACCTGCTTCAAGATGCTCAACTCCAACCAAAGCACACTAGAATCCTCCACTTGCTGAAAACGCTCCAAAAGGCCTTCTTTCAATCTGTCTAAGGTCAAAACCCCAGCATCCTACGCTTCAAAACCCTTAAGCCAGCTTCGTGCATCTCCCTTCAAGAAAATCTTTATCAGCCTTAAAACCTGCTCTTCATCTGTCACATGATTGCTAATGCATGCCAACTCCATCTGCTCCAAAAAGTCACACACATCTTCACCCTTCCTGCCATGAAACTCCGGATAAGACCACATCATGACAAACCTGTATCAATCCCTGAGCTCTCCTCGGTGAAACACACGCCCTTCTAGGCAAAGAACAACGCCAGAGCTATCCTCTGTGGGGGCACCAGAAGGAATGTGAGGTGAAAAAAAGAAGAAAGAACCACTGCCTCTATAGCCCTTCACCTCGCAAACTTGGAAACAGCAACACGAACGGGGGCACCACCAGCCCACCGGCTGGAACGCTTCTCGCACTTCACCACCCAACCCACGCCAGACAGACAGCCAAAAACAGGGGCACCATAGACCAAAGCAAACACCCAGCAATATATTTCCAATCAAAACATTATACAAGCTTCTCCCGACACAGAAGCTTCACTCACACAACCATACAAACACTCACTCAGGCCTGTCACTGCCGAGGATACACCACATCCCCAATCACCACATGATCCACTCGCCTGCGTGCTGTACCAACCATACCAGAATGAACCCGGCCACTCACTCTTCAGAAGGCGCCCCACCAGCTAACCCTCGAGTCTCTGCAGCCCATCACTTCTGTATGTGTCGTCAGCAGCAGCTTCCCAAACACATCTCTCTCTCAGTCTCTGTCACCTGCAGCTTATCTGCAATGCTACCAGGCCCAACCACCAAGCAGCAACACCAACCTTTCTCTCCTCTTCACTCGGCACCCTGCTCTCTGTCCACTTCACCTATGCGGCCCACACCAGCCCTCGTAGATCACCTGTCCACAGCCACACGCTGTCCACTCTGACTAACCGAACCAAGGCCACACCACCTCAGTCCGTCCACGCTCCAGCCTCTGCTGCTCTTCACAAGTCCCCAGCGTATCACCGCTCTTGTACTCCCACACGGCCACCCTTCGCTCTTTGACGCCCGCCAGTGCTTCCACTAGCTCCCACACTTCACAAGCCCACCAGGCTTCTCTTCTTACACTGTCAGCCCGTCACCAAGTCGACTAGCCGCTCCAGCTTCCTCTTTGGCGCCTTCTGCGCTACCCACTGCAGCACCTTCCCTACAGCTCTCTCTGTTCGCAGCTGCGCTGCAGCCACCAAGGGCCCTGCTTTTCTCTCACAGCCGGCGTCCTCTTTTGACCAAGACTACTTCTTGTCCACACCTCAAAGGTGCTCACCTTGCGCCTACTGTCTTCGCAGCCTCCATCACCCAGCCTTGCTATACAAGGCGACCATCTTTCCAGCGCTTTCACCTCTGGTCCCGCCTAGTCCCACCAGCCGGCTCTGCCCTTGTCATCTTTGTTGAAGCCGCCAGCTAAAAACCAGTCGCCAACGCGTTTACACCAGCAGCTGCAGCCAACTTCACTTCGCTCTGTCTCTGCAGAATTACCCGCCAGGCGCTACCACGTACAGAGCGGCTGCTCCCTCTTCCCGTTAGCTCTCCACGATCACTCCAGCGCAACTCCTTGCGCCTGTCTCTGCTGAATCACCAGCGAGCACTTCGTCAACGACACGGCTGCCTTCCCTTTGGCGCCTGCTTCCTCCTCGTAGCTTTCTCCTCCGGCTCCCTAGCAAAGCAGTCCTTCTAGAATCACCAACCCACTGTCCTTTTTCGAACAAGGCGGCTACTACCTTATCTTCGCCGGCCTCTGCAGCAACGACACCCGCCAGCCTTTCTTGTACAAGGCCTCCTCTTCACACAGGCGAGCGTCAGCTCTGCAGCTTCTCCACAGCAAGGGCTACCTTTGTGGCGTCCCGCGGTCCTCTTCAAGGCGGCTATCTTCTCCTTTCTTCACGCCTTCACGACTCTTCGCCAGCTTCTAGATAGCGTGCTGGCAGCAAAACAACATTTCCACGTGGCTACAAGTTGGCCACCTTGTTTATTATATTTTTATTCTTTATTTTCCCTAAGGCCTAAAGATGGCCACCCTCACGCCTTCATTTCACACCAATGTCCAAGGCAATACTGGTCCTCTTTCACCTTTAAATTGCCCATGCCCTCCATACACTTCTTTCAAATGCAACCTTTAATTGCCCACTTATACTTGGGGACGCGTACATAATTCCAACAACCGAGCAGCTGATATTCATCTCCAGCCAACCATATTCCGGACAGGCCTGCACGAGCCTCAAAACAAATCCATCCACACTGAACACCTCGCAACGCCCTCAAAACCAAACTCTTCACAATTCCCACGCATCCATATGTACACGAGCCATAAAAACCTCTCAGAAAAACGCCTGACATACTTTGCCAACCCCCCCATCTGCTAGAGCATTCATGCTCAGCAGCAGCAAAAGACAAAGTCCAGTAATTATCCACCAGGATCAAAAGGAAACAGCAACTCACCATCCCATTCCCTAGCATCCGTTAAACACCATGGTTGTATCACTGCATACCAAACATCCACCATATGCATCAGAAAATCATTGCCGTCCACTTCACCCACAACCAACCTCCTCGTCTTCCAAGCCTGTGGCATTACAGCATTAGGCATCCAGTTCATTAACACCTGTGAAGGCCACGTTCCAGCATCTTGACCTTTCTGCATACCAAAACCCACATCCTCTCCAACAGCAGTGTCCACCAGCACTTCCAGCTCTTGTACTTTAGGCATCTCTCCACAACCATACAGCTCAGCTGGTTCAGACTCCTTGTCATCCATGCACTTTGCCTTTAGCATATCAGCAACCCGCAAAGAAACCTTAGTTATACTCTCAACCATATCTGCATCCATCTCCATCTCTGGCTCCTGTTCATCAAGGCTAGCAACTTCCCATACATCATCCTCAAGCACAATACTCACATCACAACGCTCTTCATCAGCCAAATCAACATGCATACCTTCTTTAGTGTTGCCAACCCCCCTGGTATCATCGTTCAAAGACTCCTCAACACCTAATGCATCAAATGGAAAAGCATCCATACCATTCATTGCAGGTACCATATCACCATCCAGCTGTCCAAGAAAATCCATAATAATAGGATCTTTCTCCATACTCTCCACATCCACATCCGTCTTCACTTCATCACAAGTCTCTATCCCATCCTCCTCCCTTGCAGAATCTGGCAAAAAATCATCCTCCAAGCATCCTGTGTCCAGCTCCTCTTCCTTCTTATCATCAGCCAATCCCAAGGCATCATCCTCTTTACTTCCATGCGCATGCATATCATCCAGATCACTGTCATGTACAGCCACGACGTCCAAATCCAAAGAAAAATCCACTGGCAACTCCTTATCTACACTTGTCTCAAACCTTGACCTAGATTCCTCATCCTGCTTTTCATTCACCTGCACATGCTTCCAAGACTTTGGAAAAAAATCAGAAGGCACATAAAACATCCCCCTTTGCACCTGTATCGGCCTTTGAGGTTCCTGTCTAATCAAACTTTGCATAGGACTCTTACCCACCTCAACCAAATTTACCTGCATATCCCTTGCAGACACAACACCTTCATACGGATAAATACCCAACTCCATCTCCTTCAAAACCTTGCCTTCCTTTTCCCTAGCAACCCTAACAGCATCATCAAATGACTTGGGATTCTTCAACTCAACCCTGACCCTCAAATGTGATAACAGACCATCAATAAACAAGCTTTTCTTCAAAAACATTGGAGGAACTCCCTGCTTCAATGTCATACACCACTTACCCCACAAACATGTAAATACCTTCACAAAATCATCCAGTGATTGCCCATGGACCTGCTTCAAGATGCTCAACTCCAACCAAAGCACACTAGAATCCTCCACTTGCTGAAAACGCTCCAAAAGGCCTTCTTTCAATCTGTCTAAGGTCAAAAGACCAGCATCCTGTGCTTCAAAACCCTTAAGCCAGCTTCGTGCATCTCCCTTCAAGAAAATCTTTATCAGCCTCAAAACCTGCTCTTCATCTGTCACATGATTGCTAATGCATGCCAACTCCATCTGCTCCAAAAAGTCACACACATCTTCACCCTTCCTGCCATGAAACTCCGGATAAGACCACATCATGACAAACCTGTATCAATCCCTGAGCTCTCCTCAGTGAAACACACGCCCTTCTAGGCAAAGAACAACGCCAGAGCTATCCTCTGTGGGGGCACCAGAAGGAATGTGAGGTGAAAAAAAGAAGAAAGAACCACTGTCTCTATAGCCCTTCACCTCGCAAACTTGGAGACAACAACACGAACGGGGGCACCACCAGCCACCGGCTGGAACGCTTCTCGCACTTCACCACCCAACCCACGCCAGACAGACAGCCAAAAACAGGGGCACCATAGACCAAAGCAAACACCCAGCAATATATTTCCAATCAAAACATTATACAAGCTTCTCCCGACACAGAAGCTTCACTCACACAACCATACAAACACTCACTCAGGCCTGTCACTGCCGAGGATACACCACATCCCCAATCACCACATGATCCACTCGCCTGCGTGCTGTACCAACCATACCAGAATGAACCCGGCCACTCACTCTTCAGAAGGCGCCCCACCAGCTAACCCTCGAGTCTCTGCAGCCCATCACTTCTGTATGTGTCGTCAGCAGCAGCTTCCCAAACACATCTCTCTCTCAGTCTCTGTCACCTGCAGCTTATCTGCAGTGCTACCGGCCCCACCACCAAGCAGCAACACCAACCTTTCTCTCCTCTTCACTCGGCACCCTGCTCTCTGTCCACTTCACCTACGCGGCCCACACCAGCCCTCGTAGATCACCTGTCCACAGCCACACGCTGTCCACTCTGACTAACCGAACCAAGGCCACACCACCTCAGTCCGTCCACGCTCCAGCCTCTGCTGCTCTTCACAAGTCCCCAGCGTATCACCGCTCTTGTACTCCCACACGGCCACCCTTCGCTCTTTGACGCCCGCCAGTGCTTCCACTAGCTCCCACACTTCACAAGCCCACCAGGCTTCTCTTCTTACACTGTCAGCCCGTCACCAAGTCGACTAGCCGCTCCAGCTTCCTCTTTGGCGCCTTCTGCGCTACCCACTGCAGCACCTTCCCTACAGCTCTCTCTGTTCGCAGCTGCGCTGCAGCCACCAAGGGCCCTGCTTTTCTCTCACAGCCGGCGTCCTCTTTTGACCAAGACTACTTCTTGTCCACACCTCAAAGGTGCTCACCTTGCGCCTACTGTCTTCGCAGCCTCCATCACCCAGCCTTGCTATACAAGGCGACCATCTTTCCAGCGCTTTCACCTCTGGTCCCGCCTAGTCCCACCAGCCGGCTCTGCCCTTGTCATCTTTGTTGAAGCCGCCAGCTAAAAACCAGTCGCCAACGCGTTTACACCAGCAGCTGCAGCCAACTTCACTTCGCGCTGACTCTGCAGAATTACCCGCCAGGCGCTACCACGTACAGAGCGGCTGCTCCTTCTTCCCGTTAGCTCTCCACGATCACTCCAGCGCAACTCCTTGCGCCTGTCTCTGCTGAATCACCAGCGAGCACTTCGTCAACGACACGGCTGCCTTCCCTTTGGCGCCTGCTTCCTCCTCGTAGCTTTCTCCTCCGGCTCCCTAGCAAAGCAGTCCTTCTAGAATCACCAACCCATTGTCCTTTTTCGAACAAGGCGGCTACTACCTTATCTTCGCCTGCCTCTGCAGCAACGACACCCGCCAGCCTTTCTTGTACAAGGCCTCCTCTTCACACAGGCGAGCGTCAGCTCTGCAGCTTCTCCACAGCAAGGGCCACCTTTGTGGCGTCCCGCGGTCCTCTTCAAGGCGGCTATCTTCTCCTTTCTTCACGCCTTCACGACTCTTCGCCAGCTTCTAGATAGCGTGCTGGCAGCAAAACAACATTTCCACGTGGCTACAAGTTGGCCACCTTGTTTATTATATTTTTATTCTTTATTTTCCCTAAGGCCTAAAGATGGCCACCCTCACGCCTTCATTTCACACCAATGTCCAAGGCAATACTGGTCCTCTTTCACCTTTAAATTGCCCATGCCCTCCATACACTTCTTTCAAATGCAACCTTTAATTGCCCACTTATACTTGGGGACGCGTACATAATTCCAACAACCGAGCAGCTGATATTCATCTCCAGCCAACCATATTCCGGACAGGCCTGCACGAGCCTCAAAACAAATCCATCCACACTGAACACCTCGCAACGCCCTCAAAACCAAACTCTTCACAATTCCCACGCATCCATATGTACACGAGCCATAAAAACCTCTCAGAAAAACGCCTGACATACTTTGCCAACCCCCCCATCTGCTAGAGCATTCATGCTCAGCAGCAGCAAAAGACAAAGTCCAGTAATTATCCACCAGGATCAAAAGGAAACAGCAACTCACCATCCCATTCCCTAGCATCCGTTAAACACCATGGTTGTATCACTGCATACCAAACATCCACCATATGCATCAGAAAATCATTTCCGTCCACTTCACCCACAACCAACCTCCTCGTCTTCCAAGCCTGTGGCATTACAGCATTAGGCATCCAGTTCATTAACACCTGTGAAGGCCACGTTCCAGCATCTTGACCTTTCTGCACACCAAAACCCACATCCTCTCCAACAGCAGTGTCCACCAGCACTTCCAGCTCTTGTACTTTAGGCATCTCTCCACAACCATACAGCTCAGCTGGTTCAGACCCCTTGTCATCCATGCACTTTGCCTTTAGCATATCAGCAACCCGCAAACAAACCTTAGTTACACTCTCAACCATATCTGCATCCATCTCCATCTCTGGCTCCTGTTCATCAAGGCTAGCAACTTCCCATACATCATCCTCAAGCACAATACTCACATCACAACTCTCTTCATCAGCCAAATCAACATGCATACCTTCTTTAGTGTTGCCAACCCCCCTGGTATCATCGTTCAAAGACTCCTCAACACCTAATGCATCAAATGGAAAAGCATCCATACCATTCATTGCAGGTACCATATCACCATCCAGCTGTCCAAGAAAATCCATAATAATAGGATCTTCCTCCATACTCTCCACATCCACATCCGTCTTCACTTCATCACAAGTCTCTATCCCATCCTCCTCCCTTGCAGAATCTGGCAAAAAATCATCCTCCAAGCATCCTGTGTCCAGCTCCTCTTCCTTCTTATCATCAGCCAATCCCAAGGCATCATCCTCTTTACTTCCATGCGCATGCATATCATCCAGATCACTGTCATGTACAGCCACGACGTCCAAATCCAAAGAAAAATCCACTGGCAACTCCTTATCTACACTTGTCTCAAACCTTGACCTAGATTCCTCATCCTGCTTTTCATTCACCTGCACATGCTTCAAAGACTTTGGAAAAAAATCAGAAGGCACATAAAACATCCCCCTTTGCACCTGTATCGGCCTTTGAGGTTCCTGTCTAATCAAACTTTGCATAGGACTCTTACCCACCTCAACCAAATTTACCTGCATATCCCTTGCAGACACAACACCTTCATACGGATAAATACCCAACTCCATCTCCTTCAACACACCTTGCCTTCCTTTTCCCTAGCAACCCTAACAGCATCATCAAATGACTTGGGATTCTTCAACTCAACCCTGACCCTCAAATGGGATAACAGACCATCAACAAACAAGCTTTTCTTCAAAAACATTGGAGGAACTCCCTGCTTCAATGTCATACACCACTTACCCCACAAACATGTAAATACCTTCACAAAATCATCCAGTGATTGCCCATGGACCTGCTTCAAGATGCTCAACTCCAACCAAAGCACACTAGAATCCTCCACTTGCTGAAAACGCTCCAAAAGGCCTTCTTTCAATCTGTCTAAGGTCAAAACACCAGCATCCTGTGCTTCAAAACCCTTAAGCCAGCTTCGTGCATCTCCCTTCAAGAAAATCTTTATCAGCCTCAAAACCTGCTCTTCATCTGTCACATGATTGCTAATGCATGCCAACTCCATCTGCTCCAAAAAGTCACACACATCTTCACCCTTCCTGCCATGAAACTCCGGATAAGACCACATCATGACAAACCTGTATCAATCCCTGAGCTCTCCTCAGTGAAACACACGCCCTTCTATGCAAAGAACAACGCCAGAGCTATCCTCTGTGGGGGCACCAGAAGGAATGTGAGGTGAAAAAAAGAAGAAAGAACCACTGGCTCTATAGCCCTTCACCTCGCAAACTTGGAAACAACAACACGAACGGGGGCACCACCAGCCACCGGCTGGAACGCTTCTCGCACTTCACCACCCAACCCACGCCAGACAGACAGCCAAAAACAGGGGCACCATAGACCAAAGCAAACACCCAGCAATATATTTCCAATCAAAACATTATACAAGCTTCTCCCGACACAGAAGCTTCACTCACACAACCATACAAACACTCACTCAGGCCTGTCACTGCCGAGGATACACCACATCCCCAATCACCACATGATCCACTCGCCTGCATGCTGTACCAACCATACCAGAATGAACCCGGCCACTCACTCTTCAGAAGGCGCCGCACCAGCTAGCCCTCGAGTCTCTGCAGCCCATCACTTCTGTATGTGTCGTCAGCAGCAGCTTCCCAAACACATCTCTCTCTCAGTCTCTGTCACCTGCAGCTTATCTGCAGTGCTACCGGCCCCACCACCAAGCAGCAACACCAACCTTTCTCTCCTCTTCACTCGGCACCCTGCTCTCTGTCCACTTCACCTACGCGGCCCACACCAGCCCTCGTAGATCACCTGTCCACAGCCACACGCTGTCCACTCTAACTAACCGAACCAAGGCCACACCACCTCAGTCCATCCACGCTCCAGCCTTTGCTGCTCTTCACAAGTCCCCAGCGTATCACCGCTCTTGTACTCCCACACGGCCACCCTTCGCTCTTTGACGCCCGCCAGTGCTTCCACTAGCTCCCACACTTCACAAGCCCACCAGGCTTCTCTTCTTACACTGTCAGCCTGTCACCAAGTCGACTAGCCGCTCCAGCTTCCTCTTTGGCGCCTTCTGCGCTACCCACTGCAGCACCTTCCCTACAGCTCTCTCTGTTCGCAGCTGCGCTGCAACCACCAAGGGCCCTGCTTTTCTCTCACAGCCGGCGTCCTCTTTTGACCAAGACTACTTCTTGTCCACACCTCAAAGGTGCTCACCTTGCGCCTACTGTCTTCGCAGCCTCCATCACCCAGCCTTGCTATACAAGGTGACCATCTTTCCAGCGCTTTCACCTCTGGTCCCGCCTAGTCCCACCAGCCGGCTCTGCCCTTGTCATCTTTGTTGAAGCCGCCAGCTAAAAACCAGTCGCCAACGCGTTTACACCAGCAGCTGCAGCCAACTTCACTTCGCTCTGTCTCTGCAGAATTACCCGCCAGGCGCTACCACGTACAGAGCGGCTGCTCCTTCTTCCCGTTAGCTCTCCACGATCACTCCAGCGCAACTCCTTGCGCCTGTCTCTGCTGAATCACCAGCGAGCACTTCGTCAACGACACGGCTGCCTTCCCTTTGGCACCTGCTTGCTCCTCGTAGCTTTCTCCTCCGGCTCCCTAGCAAAGCAGTCCTTCTAGAATCACCAACCCACTGTCCTTTTTCGAACAAGGCGGCTACTACCTTATCTTCGCCGGCCTCTGCGGCAACGACACCCGCCAGCCTTTCTTGTACAAGGCCTCCTCTTCACACAGGCGAGCGTCAGCTCTGCAGCTTCTCCACAGCAAGGGCCACCTTTGTGGCGTCCCGCGGTCCTCTTCAAGGCGGCTATCTTCTCCTTTCTTCACGCCTTCACGACTCTTCGCCAGCTTCTAGATAGCGTGCTGGCAGCAAAACAACATTTCCACGTGGCTACAAGTTGGCCACCTTCTTTATTATATTTTTATTCTTTATTTTCCCTAAGGCCTAAAGATGGCCACCCTCACGCCTTCATTTCACACCAATGTCCACTTATACTTGGGGACGCGTACACAATTCCAACAACCGAGCAGCTGATATTCATCTCCAGCCAACCATATTCCGGACAGGCCTGCACGAGCCTCAAAACAAATCCATCCACACTGAACACCTGCAACGCCCTCAAAACCAAACTCTTCACAATTCCCACGCATCCATATGTACACGAGCCATAAAAACCTCTCAGAAAAACGCCTGACATATGGCACATCCGAATCAAGATGATCTACCAAACTCGTAGTCCAGCTAATATATTCATGTTCTTGATCACCTCTACCTAAAATTTAACAAGTGTCCACTGAAACTAAAATCTCTGTAACTGGCAATTTCATATGGCAGCCATATAAAGTGAACAGCTTTTCCTCATTGACTATGTGACTTGTGAAGCCTTTACAATGTACATAGTACTCAAGAATTTCACCATCATGGCCAATCTATGTCTGACGCCTGGTGGCATCGTTTCCCTCTGGCAATTCAAATACATAGAAACACCTTCACACATTCAATAATCGACAATCTCCACCAGAAGCAGAAATTGTGTGTTTTGCCTTACAACTTCCAATCTATTCCTCAGCATGGAATCCACATTCTTAACTAACAGAAAACCTCACTCGCTACATGCAACATTCATCTCATAGGCTGTGATGGCATTCATGAAATTTCATACGGCCACATTCTTAACCAACAGAAAAACTCATCTCACGAGATGCTACGTCTGCTGAATACTTCAGATGTCCATCTCAGCCAATCTAGCTGGGAGCATCCACCACAACATATATGGAGCCCCAACCTATCTCAAAATTAAATTGTTGCATCACATCTGACTACTGCAGTTTTCAACCTCTCAAGTTGGAAGCATAACAGAGATAATGAAGGGATGAGGTATCCCCAGCACGACCAAAATAGATTCGTAATGCCTTGGTAAGGCGTGTTGTGTGAAAAGAGCATTAAGCAATCATCTAGCTTTACCAACAAGATGTCTACCCGATTAGCACAAGTAAACGATTGTTGATACCTACAATTCCGAAAGCCTTGGAAAAGCTTACCTTTCTCCACTGCTCCCATGCAAGAAACGACAATTCGGCCACATGAATCTGCTGTCCCTAACAAAACACTTTCATCACCTGCAAAACTCACTTCAACATAGTGTGCATCAGTCACAGTTAATCAATCAAAACCCAAATCCCCTGCCTCCAAAACCCACACACACACACACACACACATAGGCTGGTGGCTTTCTCCTCTTTACCCTGCAAAATAATCAAAAGCACTAGAACTCTTCAGCCTTACAAGTTGGCTCTGAGATAGACACCGATTGGATTTCCGCACGATGTGGGGAAAAATTGAACTGATTGACCTCAGCCATCTGCAGTTGAATTCAAAAAAAGCACAAGAAAGTGACAGCAACATCAAGCTGTTGGCACGCAAACAATAAGCATATCAAGCAGGCAAGGAGTATAAATGTTAGAAAGCTCAATCAGTATACCTGCACATCTGTCGGTATCACAAGGCTATCCTTTCCTCTCATCACTGTTTCATCTTCCAGCAGTAACTGGCTTAAGCAAAGGCCTTAGCTATGTTATGAGATCATAATTACACATACTAGCATAATACAACATAATCTCGGTGTTATAATAAACAAAAAAAAATTCCCATTACTCCATACCAAAAATTTCAAACCTAAATAAACATGAACATTGAAAGCACACCGATGTATCCCTCAAAGCGAAGGGGAGCTAGCTCCACTCCCTCCTGTTATGCAGGCATGTCTCCCATCGCTCAGAGACCCTCCTCTAATTCTGCCCACCCCCATGCTTTCTTTCCATGTGAGTTGACCCACCATGCAACCCTTGCCCCCCTAAGCCCGTCCCCCCTTCCATCCCCCTTTCATCCCCCCATCTCCCCCCCCCCCCAAAAAAAAAAAAACTTCTTCCCACCCATATTTTCCTCCACTTCCCACTCAACCCCTCCCCGTCATTCTCCTCCTGTTGCTAGCTCTAGCATCCAGTTCGACAGAGTATCCAAGTCAAAATATGCCAACTATCCCTACTGGCAAATACTCAAGGGTTAAGTGTAAACTGTCAAAGTTCCTATGTTCTTTCCATGGATGCTTTGGAAGCACAATTAACCTCTACCTTGCTTTCTGTAATCCCCTTTTTTGCTTTAATCTTTTCAAACAGTCTTTATCTTTGTCTGTCAAAAATTTTAGGTTTGTCACATGCTTCCTATCCCAGTCTATTTAGTGAATCGTTACCTCCGATTGATATATGCGAGTTCCAGACGCAAAATACACACAACATGATTTGCTACCAAAGGCCTGTTACAGCAAAGATAGACATTTAGAAATACTTATCAAAGTAGCCATTAGATAGCTAGAAATGCTTGACTCCTTATTGTTACAACAGACAATATGCACAACATAGCACAACAGTCCTTAAGAAATCAAATGCAAAAGGATAAGAATGAACTTAATACAAGCGAAAATACAAAGAAAACTCCTCCAAAGTACAAGTACCTCTACAAATCTATCCACAGTTACTATGGACAGTCCTGCATGTTTTAAGAATAGATATGTTGTTAATCAAGACTTTGTCAATGCATTTCGCATGCCTACTTCACCTCAGTATAGCCCTTCAGATTTGAAGGATTCAGTTACAATCAAGATCACAATTGTGTCCCTCACGATGCAAATTTCTGAAGTCACTTATGCAACACATCCAAGTATCAACAAGACTTATCGATTGTTGACAGCTTCTTCTTATTGGCCGCGAATGAAACAAGGCGTCATCAAGATGGTTGCAGCATGCTTCTCTTGCCAACAAATGAAACTTAATCAACAAGCTCCAGCAAGTCTTCTTCAACCACTTCCAATACATAGTGAACGGTGGGAAAGCATTATTATGGGTTTAATCACAGCCTTACCCCATGGTAATACCCAAATCATGGTGGTGGTAGACAAATTATCAAAAATGTTATTCCATGCAAGAAGACTACTCAAGCTCTCCACATATAGCTTCTTTGTTCATTCAACATGTCTTCAAGGTACATGGATTGCCAGGTCTGGTCTAATGGTTCCGATCGTGATCCAAAGGTCACAAGACATTTCTACATCTCTCTCTTTAAGTCCCTTGGTAGAAATCTGTAATTTGGTTCAATTTGTCATCCTCAGATAGATGGACAGACTGAAAGAGATAAAGACATTCTTGAAGAGATGCTTCGACATTACCTACAGTCACAATTAACATCTTGGAAAGATTATTTACTATCAGCAAAACTTGCTTATAATATTATGGAGGGCATGAGACCTATAGATATCTGTCATGGGCAATGGCACGAACACTCTAGGACCAGCCACGGCACTTTTCCCCTCACTAGGAGGTTTTTTCCCCCATGCACAAGAACATCCTCTATCTCACTTTTGTGTGTGTGTGTGTGTGTGTGTGTGTGTGTGTGAAATGAAATGAAATGATATATTAACGTCTTCAAAAGGCCAAAATGACCTATGAGACCAAAAAGGTTACAACAATTGGTGGATCTGATACAATGTCTGTGTAAGAAAAGCTAAAACAACTAGACAACTAACTAAAACTGAAACAACAACTATGAGGAAAAGTAAGGTACTAGGAGCTCCTAATAGATAACATCTAGGAAGGAAAACTCCAGCAACAAAGGTAAGCATCATATACATCACTATCCAAAGATGTCTCTCATCGATCGATGGCGGATATTCTCAATGTCCTCCATGGTGAGTACTCTGACTGGACGTCTCCCATGCCGTGCTAGTATGGTCCCGATCCTCTGTTGTAGTCTCCGCCGGTGTCGAGATGGGCCTCTCATCTTGGGGCGCCTGGACCGCCCCAGCTCTATAGCCCTATCAATCAGTGTACCTCTGGTGCGGCTATACTCTGGGGCTAGCTGCAATTCCTGCTGGCTTGACTGCTCAATCTCTGGTCGAAAGAAGTCTGTAATCTGCCTCTGTAGGTGTCTCTCCCTCTCTGATCCCCTTCCTCTCAAGAGACCCTCTCTATGTCTACGCAACTCCAACAAGTATAATCCGAGACATCTCTGATCCTGGTATCTCATGACTTTGAAAAGTGGTCCGAAACCCTCTCTAAACAGGCAGTGAAAACGGCCTCGTATCTCAATGCCAACTGTCATGAAGACTCCAGGGCTAAGCGAGCATATCTGTCTCTAGGGAGAGCCCAAGTGCTATGTATAAAGGAGACAGATCGAGTGAGTGTCTCTACTACCAATGGGGGGGCAGCCATCTTTGCACGGATAATATCATGTGGTACGGAGGCCTTGGCCCTAATCATCAGGGAAATCATAGAAACCAAGGGCCTCTCCATACATCTCCATCCATCAGTGCTACCAGCTCGACTGTGGTGATCCACTGAGGGTCCCCATATCTCCACTTCATACAGCATGGCTAAAGTGACCAAAGTGTCAAAGAGCCAGAGCTTTGTTCGAGGTTCCTGAAACTGAACCTGCGAACACATCCTCTCTAGTCTCCCCAATGCTGCATAGGCTCTGGTCAATCTGGTCTCCACTGCTCTCCTCAAGGAAAATAGTGGGCCACTAAAAACCACACCCAGGTAAGTATATGCATTTGTATACTCCACTGTCTCCTGACCATATGTAAAGGTGGGTGCTGACCTCCTAACCCACTGTGCATTGGTGTTAAACACCATCACCTTGGTTTTACCAAGGTTAACAGACAATCCACTATCCTATGCAAACGTGTGCAATGCATCCAAATGACGTTGCATCCCCTCTGGAGAATCTGAGATCAACACAATATCATCAGCATACAATAACAACGGAATCCATGTCCGTGCTAGCTGTGCTCCTCTGTCACCCTCCCGCTCTACATAGTCCGAAACCTCATCCACATACATCCCAAATAAGGTGGGAGAAAGGGGGCAGCCCTATTTCACCCCAATAGTGGAGTGAACCATCTCAGATATACCCTGAGTAGTACGTACCTGCCCCACAACTGTCCTGTATAAAGCCATGATTCCCCAAATCAGCTCTGTGGGCACTCCCATCTCCTGTAGTCTGCACATCAGTCTGGCTCTCGGTACTGTGTCAAAAGCTTTGCGGAAATCCACAAAGCAACAATAAATCCTCATGCCATATGATCTGCCCTCCTCAATAATAGCTCTGAGTGTCAAGATATGGTCAAGAGTGGAGAAACCTCTCCTGAACCCTGCCTGCCCTAATGCACGTATGCCCTCTCTCTCTGCCCATCTACTCAACTCCTGCTCAAGAATGGATGCATATAATCTAGCCAATGTGTGACCAATCATGATGGTACAATAATTCCCAGGAAGCATGGGATCCCCTGACTTGAAGATAGGCACAATAGTGGACATATTCCAAGTCTCAGGAAAACCCTCACACATGGCTCGGTTAAACATCATAGCAATAAGCTCTGCAAGCATATCTTTGGCATGAATAAAGTGCTCTGCTACCAAACCATCATGATCATATGCTCTCCCAGTCCTCATCCTGTCAATAGCTTTCCTTACCATCTCAGCAGTAAAGAAAGCACATGTCTCTGGGCATGGCCCCGATGGGTCTAGCAAGGGTGGCTGTCTTGGTGCTGTGTACAGGGATGCTGCATACTCACCCCAAATCTCTGTGGAGGTAATGGCTGGTGATGGTGATTGCTCATGGAATAGTCTCCATGCCTCGCCTAAGTCCTGACTCATAAATAACTGATACAAATCCCTCTCTAACTGAGCAAGATAAGCCCTCTTCTTCCGTCGCACTAGGCACCGGAAGGTAATCCATGATTGTCTGTGAGTGGTAACACCCATGAGCACCTCTCCCTGTAATCTAATCCTCATCTCTCTGCACTCCTCATCATACCAGCTGTTCTGGGGCATGTTCCCATATCGTCTCCATGTAGGCTGACTATGGAGATATGCCTCTGATGCTGCAGCATGAAGCGTCTCTATCAATATCTGAGTGAGCTCATCTAATGGCCGTCCCGGCTCCTCGGCACATAAGCGTCTGTATATCTCATCCGTGTACACGGTGTCAGTCTCCCTCATAAAGGTATAACGAGTGTGTGTGGAGACCTGTCCCAATGGAGTTGTGCTGAACTGAAATGTGAGAGTGACGCACAAGATAGCATGATCCACTGCTACTCCAACCGGCCTAGTGCCTACCATAAAATCCTGAAAAGAGGGAATGAGACTGGGCTGAGCCATAACATAATCCACTGTACTAGCACGATGCCTATGTGGAAATCAAGTGAAACCGCCCGCTGTCGGGAATCTCTGTAGGCCATTCAGGATGGCCAATCCATGTGCAGTCCCCATGTCTATCAAATACCGCCCATACTCAGTGTGTTCCTCATCCTGTGAGAGTCTACATAGGCCATATCCCTAACATCAAACTCCCTCAACATCTCCTCTGAGGTATCATAAAATACTTTCTAGTTATGGGCGGTCCTGGCATTGAAGTCCCTAGGAGAATGATGTCCCCATCCCTGAAGAACTCCCAAATGTCATCATCCAAAATAGAAAAGGCCCTCTAGGTGATGCATACACTGATGTACTAGGAACAAAATAGCATATAGCAATGTAGAGATATCTGCCCGTCTCTGCCCTCAGTCTAACCCACATGTACCTAGCCTGCTCATCTCTGCGGACTATATGTATCAGTGGCTGCAGCTCCTCTCTAAATAATACTGCCACTCCTCCTAAGCCCCGTCCTCTATGCTCTGAACGAGTCTCCTGTCTACAAGCTGTCTCCCATCGGTATCCACTAACATGTGGCATGGACTGTCCAGGAGCCTGATGCGTCTCAGAGTAGAAGATGATGTCCCTCCCAATGAAACTATCCTCAAAAGCCCCTACATCAAGGCGTAGAGATCCGTTACAATTCCAAGTAGCAACTTTGAGTGTAGTCCCATAGGTCTCGCACCGTCATGAAGAGCGCCTCTCCATAATCACCACTCCTTCCCTTTCTCTCGGGCTGCCCTTATCTCAGGCATAACTTCTTTCATGTGGGCAAGCTGCGAGAGTGTGAGGTCATCTCCAAGAAATATTCCCGTCTTCTTGAGTGTAGGACGTCTCTTCAAGAAGTCCTTCGCTTCCATGGAGAGGAAATGAATGATAAGTGCTCTCTCCTTAGAAGATTTGCCACTACCTTCTCTCTTCTTCCCCACTCTCCATGCCTTTGTGTGCATGGCTTCAATGCCCATTGTCACCAATTGGCCAACCATTTGGTCCATCTCCAGTTTTTGTGTGTCGTTCACTTGAGGCCAGGCCAGTGTCTCATGTGAAGAGGCCAGTATTTTTGTTTATATGGACGGGAGCGAGACTGGTGCCATCCGTGTGTTAGCAGGATGGTGTCGTATGGACGGGAGCCAGACTGGTGCCACCCGTGTATGACCTGGACTGTGTTCGACCCATGGGATTGTCACGCCATGGAAGAACCAGTATTCGTGCCGTGTCTTACCTATGGGACTGTCACTCCATAGGGAGGCTCGTGCCTGGAACTGTGTCTTACCTATGGGACTGTCACTCCATAGGAAGACCAAGAATTATGTTTTACGTCGTGCCATTTTGTGCCGACAGATATTTTGTACTTGTTCCATGAACGGGAGATATGTCCATGATACTATTTGCACATGCACTCATGTTCTGCATGTTTGAAACGGTTTTCGCATGACTTGTATTTTTGTGTTTGCCTGCTTGACGTGTTACTTACTGAGCGGGGACGCCTGCCAGTGAGTCGTGAAGTTTGCTCTGTCTTCTGACGAGTTTTGGTGTAAGTATATTGCACATGTTAGTTTAATACTTTAATCTCTAACCTTTTCATTTATAAGGTTATTTGTTCACACTCACTTAAAAGTGGGCACCCACTTAGGGGCCAAAGTGGGGAGCCACACTTAAGTTGTGTGTGTGTGGGGGTGGGTGCATGGTCACCTACCCACACCCCCATAGAACTGGCCGCCCACATGCATACGTGGGGTGCCAGCCAAAACAATTTGTTATCTCCACTCCAACCTTAATTAAAAAAAGCCACCACCTCCATCGAAAACATGCTGGCGATTATCTCTTCGCTCTTTACAGGCTACGCGAACTACTTTCCCAGGTGGCTGCTGAATTGTCTGCGCTGCTCCTCTGCAGGCAACTGGCCGCCACTCCACAGGCTGCAGCCAGGCGCCCCTTCCCTCTCACAGGCGGCTGAGCTCTCTATCAAGCGGCTGCATGCCCACAGGCTGCGCTGCCTTGTTCTCTTGCAGGCAGACGTGGGCCATCTTCGGCAGGTGCTGCATCCCAACTACAGCAAGCTGCGCCTGTTTCTCCAGCAGGCTACCCACTACAGGCGACTGCACAGGCTACAGCCAAGTGGCTATGCACAACAACCAAGCGCCTCCTATACATCAGGCGGCTACTTCCCCTCTCAGGCAGTTGTGTCTACAGCAGGTGGCTACGCCTGTCCACAGAGGGTGACTACGCATGCCTCTCCTCCCGCTTTTGTGTTCTTCACCAGGCGGCTGCATCACTAGGTGGCTGTAGCAAGACAAGTTACGCCTCCTCTTCCACACGAAGGCGGCTGTTGTCAGAATATGCAGCGGAAATGACAACCAAACTTGGGTAGACAAGAGCAAGTAGACTGCAGAAAATAATCAGCACAAGAAACACAGAGAGATAGGTGTGTAAACTCTTCTCTATACACAAGATTCCGAAAAACTGAATGAGAAAGTGGTGGGGGCTGAGGGGCAATATATACATCTCCATATGAGCAGTCGGCCAGCTCCAGAAGGTGCCCACGACTGTGTAAAATGTCCACGACTGCTGAAAATAGCAGTCGGCCAGCTACAGATGCCTACGCCTGAGCAAAGCAAGTCGGCCAGCACTCCTACAGCCCACGACTGAAGTAGATCAAGTCGGCCAGCAATAGGATGCTCTTGGCATCACCTGGCAGCCCTCCAGCCACTAGGAAAAAATGGGAAAAAATAAGGAAAAAATACGGGGAGTGTGGAAAAACGATATACGGGCGGGCACACCCACAACAGAGGCCCTGGTGTATACAAATAGACAGGAGATGACTTCTAACACCCCCTCTCAGCTCCTGGCTGTGAAACCAACCCCAGGGAGCTGGAGTGCCGCCTGAGCGTAGCCTGAGGTAGAGACTTCGTGAAGAGGTCCGCCGCATTGTCCTCCGTCGAACAATAAAGTAGCAAGATGTCACCCGCCAAGATCTTCTCACGAACAAAGTGATACTGTATCTCTATATGCTTGGTCCGGGCATGGAAAACCGGATTCCGAGCAATAGCTATACAACTCTGGTTATCACACTGGATGACTGTGGGCTCCCTCTGTGGAAACCCCATCTCGCCTAGCAGCCTCCGCAGCCATACAACCTCACAAGCAGCACCACAAGCAGCCCGATACTCTGCCTCTGTCGAAGAAAGGGCAATAGTTGGCTGCTTTTTGCTGCTCCAAGAAACCGCTCCTGAGCCGAGGGTAAAAGTGTATCCTGAAGTAGACCTCCTCGTGTCTGGATCTCCTCCCCAATCTGAGTCACTCCAACCTTGGAGCTTGACTCCATTCCCTCCTGTGTAAAAGAGTCCCAGATCCTTCGTACTCTGCAGATACCGCAAGATCCGCAATCCTGCGTCCCAATGAGTCTTCAATGGCGTCTGCATAAAAGAGCTCAACAGCCCCACGGAGAAGCTCAAGTCCAATCTGGTGTTCAGCAACCAGATCAATGAACCAACCAACTTCCGGTACTGCGAGGCATCAACTGGCTCACAAGGATCTGTAACGGTTAACTTTGTGTTCGGGTCCATCGACGAAGTAATAGGCTTGCAGTTCTCCATCCCAAAGGCCTCAAGCAACTCATGAACATACCGCTGCTGAGAGACGAAAAACCCCCTCTGGGTCTGCCAGATCTCCAATGTGCTCCACATGACCGCCGGTGAGATCTCAAAGGAATCAATCTTCTGATTCCAAGCCCTGGGAGCCTGCTTAAGACCATACAAGGCCTTACGTAACCTGTAAATCATCCCTTCCGATCCTGGAACAATAAAGCCTGGAGGCTGCTCAACGTACACCTCCTCCTGTAGGTCACCATTAAGGAATGCCGATTTTACATCCATCTGGTACACGGGCCACCTCTGAGAAGAAGCAAGGGCAAGAACGGTCCGAATCGTGGTCATCCGCGCTGTCAGTGCAAAGGTATCCTCGTAGTCGATGCCTGGCCGCTGAGCATAACCCTTGGCCACGAGCCTGGCTTTGTGTTTGTCCACCGACCCATCAGCCGCGTACTTGGTCTTAAAGACCCATTTGACACCAATGACTGACCGCTTCGACGGCCTCGGTACCAACTCCCAAGTGTTGTTCTTCTCGATGGCATCAAGTTCCACCTGCATGGCTTCCCTCCAAGTATCCTGTGAAAGGGCTTCCTTTACGGAAGTGGGCTCTTTATCCCGCATGATACGAGACATCAGAGCATAGTTCACCTGAAGAAGCTCCGCCGTGTTGCTTTTATCTCGGACTCGATGTGATCTTCGAGGGCCGTCCTCTGTGGTCCACTCGGAGGGTAGCTCCGTGACACCTGACTCCCGAAGGGTGTCTAACAACCACCTAGGTACTCGAACAGATCGTGGAGCCTCCTTTGGTCACGGGGGCTCAACTCCAGCTGCGGGCTCAACCTCCTGTGATGACTGAGGTGGATCAACTGGAGTGGTAGACTGGGAATCATCATCAGACTCCTCTGGATCTCCAAGAAGTGGCGGCTCCTCGACAGTGGATGCTGGAACATGCTCGTCAAAGATCACATCCCGGCTGACAACAATCTCGTTCCTCTCTGGATCATACAACCTGTATCCCTTGGAAAGAGAGTTATACCCCACAAATACCAGCTTGCGGGACTTGGAGTCAAGCTTCCCCCTCTGCTTCTTCGGAATATGTACATACGCGTCACTCCCAAAGACACGGAAGTGCGAGACATCGGGTTTCCTGCCAAAATATGCCTCAAATGGAGTCATATGGGGTACAGAAGTCGTCGGAGAGCGGTTAATGGTATGGACCGCTGTTGCCATAGCCTCACCCCAAAGTGGACGAGGAAGATCACGATGCTCCAGCATGGTCCTCGCCATCTCCACCACAGTCCTGTTCTTACGTTCAACAACTCCATTCTCCGAAGGCGATCCGGTATTGGCCAATTCCCTCTTGATGCCATGATCTGCACAAAAACGAAAAAAACAGTCGAGGAGAATTCACCTCCTTTGTCAGCCCTGAGAGTCTTGACCTGAAATCCAAACTCTTTCTCCACCATCACGTGCCAATCCTTGAACCGAGCAAAAGCCTGGTCCTTCTGTGAAAGAAAGTAGACCCACGTGAATCTGGTACAATCATCAACAAGCAGCATGAAGTAGAGAGATCCTCACAAGGATGGTATCTGCTGTGGTCCACACAAGTCAGTGTGAATCAACTCCAATGGTTTCGAAGCCCGCCTGGAAGCCTGCTTCGGAAAGGATTCCCTGTGCTGCTTACCACGTATGCAAGAACTGCAGCGTCCTTGCCTACTACCAACATCTGGCAAGCCAACCACCATTTGGTCCCGGAAGGCGCGCCGCAAAGCATCCACATTTAAGTGGCCAAAACGAAAGTGCCACAAATCTCCGACCTGAGAGCCTGTCAGTGAGGAGAGTGCAGAGAGCTTGTAGATGCCGTTCTCCACACCGCCTTCCCAAACAACTTTGCCTGTCTCACGGTCCCTTAGAGCAACTGAATGCTCCTCAAATTCCACCCTAAAGCCAGTCTTGCATACCTCATGCACTGACAGAAGATGAAAACCCAGAGCAGGGACATAAAGAACACGGGAAGCATGCTTGCCCCCCTTGCCGTCGGGAATAATCTCCATCCGGCCCTCACTATGTATCGGAATAGTGGAGTTATCGCCAATAAAAATACGACCTGACTGCCGTTTCAGATCCAAAAAGAAGTCACGGGATGGAGTCATGTGCCTGGAAGCACCACTGTCGAGAATCCATTCCCGGGTATCCTTCGCGGTGAAGCCAACTGCCTCCTCGCTCGAAGATGATGAAGCATCGGATTGAAGCATCGGAGTCCACCATCTCCAAGCGCACAAATGCCGGAGTCTTCGCAGCTGAGGCTGAGGAATCAGCACTCTTCCCTGTCCGCTTGGGGCACTTCCTCCAGTAGTGGCCTTTCTCGCCACAATCATTACACGATCTTTCGGCCTTCAGCTTCTCTCGTTCTGGATCAGGCTTCTTCTCGGAAGACTTATCTGGAGAAGCCTTCCCTTTGCCCTTGTTGGTATTACGGCCTTTCGACCGTTGGCCAGTTAAGGCCTCCGAACCTCCGCCATGAGGAGGGTTTGTGAAACGTTCCTCCTGGTCCAAGACCATTGGCACAAGCTCCTCCCATGTAATGGTGCTGAGCCTGCCACTCGTGATCAACGAGGAATAGAAAGCGGAATACTGACCAGGCAAGTGGGAAAGTAATGTGATGGCCATATCTTTGGACGATATCTCTTTCCCAGCTTGAAGGACTTCCTGCTGAAGGGCCTGCAGCTTGTTAATGTGTTCCCGCATCGTCGAAGACTTTGCAAGGTTCATAACCCGCATCTGCACTTCCAAGGATATCCGCTTCATGGGTGACACCCTGTTGTACAAAGAAGCCAAGTGCTCCCATATGCCTCTCGCCAGCGTCATGTGCTTCACATGGTTGATCACCTGTGGTGTGCAATTGAGGAATATAAACGACCGGACCCTGGCGTTGACACGGTCCCACATTTGTGCCTGTGCCTCTCGGTCCTTCCTCGTCGATAATAACTCCCCTTCCTCAGCTTCCGGCCGTGGCACCCCTATGATAATAAAATCAGCAAGATCATATGACTCCAAAACTGACTCCATCATGACCTTCCAGATGCCATAATTGGACCCGTCCAACTGACGATCCACTGGGAACGTGGGGAGAGTCGGAATCTTCACGTGCTTCTCAGCCATCTCGAGTAAATCTGCCATCTCGGAGAGTAACCTGAAAGGGTGGGTGGGGGGGGGGGAAATCTGAAAATCAGAAAATATGCAAGTGGCTGTCCAGCCCCTTTGCCCGCCTTCCTCTTGCACCTTCACTTCCGTTCAGCCCGAAACAGTCCACCGATCAGCAACCTGTTGCTCCCCCTCTTGCTCAGAAAAACGCCCAAGATCTCCTAGAGCCTAGGGCTCTGATACCATGTCAGAATATGCAGCGGAAATGACAACCAAACTTGGGTAGACAAGAGCAAGTAGACTGCAGAAAATAATCAGCACAAGAAACACAGAGAGATAGGTGTGTAAACTCTTCTCTATACACAAGATCCCGAAAAACTGAATGAGAAAGTGGTGGGGGCTGAGCGGCAATATATACATCTCCATATGAGCAGTCGGCCAGCTCCAGAAGGTGCCCACGACTGTGTAAAATGTCCACGACTGCTGAAAATAGCAGTCGGCCAGCTACAGATGCCTACGTCTGAGCAAAGCAAGTCGGCCAGCACTCCTACAGCCCACGACTGAAGTAGATCAAGTCGGCCAGCAATAGGATGCTCCTGGCATCACCTGGCAGCCCTCCAGCCACTAGGAAAAAATGGAAAAAAATAGGGAAAAAATACGGGGAGTGTGGAAAAATGATATACGGGCGGGCACACCCACAACAGAGGCCCTGGTGTATACAAATAGACAGGAGATGACTTCTAACAGCTGTGTCCTGCACAGCAAGTGGTTGTACCTCCTTTCCATAGAGGGTGTCTTCCTTCTTCAAGTGGCTACATCTTGGAGTCCCACTCAAGTAGCTACACACAGATACCTCCGGTATTGGACTTCCATCTGCCATCCTCAAGCAAGTGAAATTTTCAGATCTAAGTAAAGTATTTTGTGATAAATCTGATAAGGGACTCTCTCCACGGCAACACCCGTTCGGTGCCGGGTAGTCCAAGCTATTGGAGAACCACGGTCCAAAGGTGCTGAGATCGGGAGAGCCAGGCGTTAGTACGAGAGCGCCTGTTTGTGCGTGGTCTTGGAACACCAGTGGGGCGCTCTCCGCGGAGTCTAGTGAAAGCACAGGACCGTAGAGACTGGACCACGCTAATGGTCGTTCTACTTCAATATCTACTTCAAGCCTATTTGTTTGGTACTGTATTCATCTTGTACATGGACATCATCTGGTTCTTGGAACCCATGGAGCATTGTATTTGTTAAATACTCCCAATAAATATATCATATATTGAGGGGGGGGTCGGCCCGTTCCGGCCCCAGTGCTGGTGTCCATTTATCTCATTTCATTTCATTTCAATTTCAAGTTGTTATTAAGTTGTCCATTTCAAATTGTGGTATTAAGTTGTGCTCTTACGCGTGTGGGTGTCCAACGGAGTCTATTCCCACTTGACGGGATCGGTTTCATTGGCATCAGAGCACGGTTGTTTCCCTCTTCCTAGTGGGAAAACGAACCTGTGTCCTGGACACTCCGCTTTTAGCACACTTAAACACAATGGACAGCCAAGGCAACCCTTTGGAAGTGCCTAATTCGAGGGGCCCATCAAGTGCCTCGCGTCGGTCTGACGCTCTGCGAGGAAGGCACAAACCCCTTGAAAGGGTTAATGATAGTGAATCAAAGGGTTGTGAGTGTGAGAGACGGTGTGGAGCACACGAAGAAACAGAACAAAACGTGTGGAGGCAAGGAGCAAAACGATGGAGCTCAAAATAATGAAGATAAGTTTGTTACAAAACTTAGGGCATATAATAGCCCTAACTGGTGCCCGTTTCACATAACGGTAAGTTGGGCGCCTTATTGGGCGCGGGGAAAAAACCTCACTTAAAGTGAGTAAAAAGTGCCCGGCCGGTCCTAATACATTGGCCACTGCCCATAATAATGTCAGGACATTATTTCTAACACCCCCCTGCAGTGCCAATGTGGGTACAAGGCATGATGTCAATCACCAAAAGGAAGTAAGCCTAAAGCTTTGCGGAAAGCTTCAAACTTTTCTCGAGGTAAAGCTTTGGTGAAAATGTCTGCGACATTGTCATGTGTTGGACAATAGATCATGCTGATCTCCCCTGCATGAAGTCTTTCTCTGACATAATGATAATGTATCTCTATGTGTTTCATTCGTGCATGAAACACAGGATTCCGTGCTACTGCAATAGCACTCTGACTGTCAGTGAGAATCGGAGTAGGCTCCTCCAATAAAGGATGAAGATCTGCCAAGAGTCTGCGTAGCCAAACACATTCCACTGTCGTTGTGAAAGCTGCCCTGTACTCAGCCTCACAAGACGAGGTAGCTACTGTAGATTGTTTCTTGCTCAACCATGAAATGCATGAGTGTCCCAAAAAGAAACAATTACCACTGGTAGACTGCCTTGTGTCGAAGTCACCAGCCCAATTTGAATCACTGTATGCATGTAAATGCAAGTCACCCCCCCTGGGAAACATCAAGCCATAAGACTTGGTGCCTTGCAAGTAACGAAACACACGCTTTACAGCTTGCCAATGAAGCATCCGTGGGCTGTGCATATATCTGCTCACCTGGGATACTGCATACTGAATATCCGGTCTTGTGTTGCACAAGTAAATCAGGCACCCAACAGCCTGACAATAGAGAATAGCATCAAAAGATTCACTGCCATCATGTACTCTAAGTTTCAGCCCTGGTTCCATAGGAGTGGAAATAGGCTTACAATCTTGAAATTTGAATCTTTCCAACAGTCTCTGTACATACTTCGACTGTAACATAAAGATACCCTTCTCACTTTGTATGAACTGTATGCCCAAGTAATAGTGCAACATACCCATATCTGACATCTCAAAAGCAGATTTGAGTTCGGACTTAAAATCTGAAATTTTATCCGCATCAGTACCTGTGAGCAACATATCATCTACATAAAGAATGATTATCAAAATATCCCCCCCATCTTTCTTGATGTAGAGGGTGCTTTCAGTTGGACTGTTGGTGAACCCCTGGCTAGTCAAAAATGCATCAATCTTTGCATACCAGGCACGCGGTGCTTGTTTTAAGCCATACAAAGCTTTCCTCAACTTGCACACCTTGTGCTCTTGACCAGACATAGCAAAACCAAGAGGTTGTATCACATAAACCTCTTCCTCAAGATCACCATTCAAAAAGGCTGTTTTTATATCCAACTGATGTACAAACCAGCCATAATGTGCAGCCATAGCAACAACAACACGGATGGTGGTCATCCGAGAAGTGGGGGCAAAAGTTTCTTCATAATCTATGCCCTTTTTCTGAGCATAGCCCTTAGCAACCAGCCTTGCTTTGTACCTGTCAATGGTACCATCTGGTTTGCGTTTAACCTTATAAACCCACTTTGTACCAATTGCCTTCTTGCCAGGAGGCAAATCCACCAAATCCCATGTATGATTCTTAACAATAGAATCCAATTCAGCTTGCATGGCCTGCATCCAATGCTGATTTTCACTTGCATCTTCAAAACTCTCAGGTTCCTCTTCATCCATAATAGAACTCACCCAAGCTGACTCTGAAAAATGAGAGCTTTCAGCCTCACGTGTACTCCTACGTGTCCTACCTGGTAATGGAGCAGCAAGTCTACTCTCTTGAAGAGTCTGTATAGCCCAACGAGGAATGGTTCTAGCTTCTTGCAAAGCTGTCCTCTCTTGTACAACAATATCCTCTTCTGCTTGCTGTATGTTAGGCTCAGCCTGGGGCTGATTTAAAGCATCAAACACACGAGGTGGTGGCTGCAAATTCTGAAATTCAGCCGGTATATCAGCTGTGGTTCCTATGCCAATGGGTATCAACCCTTCAAATACATCAAAAGACTCCTGAGGTTGCTGAAATTTAAATTCAGCAATGGGTTGTGCTGAATTCTCTGCAAAAACAACATCTCTGCTCACAAAAATCCTGCGTGTGACAGGATTATAGAGACGGTACCCTTTACTTTGACTGCTGTAGCCAACAAATATGCACTTTATGGCTTTATCATCAAGCTTCCCACGAAGCTCCTGTGGTACATGTGCATAAGCCAAGCAACCAAACACACGAAAATAATCAACACTAGGTTTCCGATCAAACCAGGCTTCATAGGGTGTAACAGATCTGAGTGCCTTTGTAGGGCACCTGTTCAACACATGAGTGGCACACATAAGAGCTTCCACCCAAAACTTATGTGGCAATCCCTTTGCTTTCAGCATACACCTGGCCATCTCCATGAGTGACCTATTCTTTCGTTCGGCCACACCATTCTGCTGAGGTGTATATGGTGTAGTACACTGGTGTACTATGCCCTTCTCTAAACAAAAAGCATCAAATACTTTAGATAAGTATTCCCCCCCTCTGTCAGTTCTGAGAGTCTGCACTTTTTGTCCTGTTGCATTTTCAACCATGTTGACATAATGTCGGAAATGCATAAAGACATCAGATTTGTTCTTCAAAGCATACACCCAGGCATATCTGGAAAAGTCATCAATAAAAGTAACAAAATACCAATGACCTCCCAAGGATTGTGTCCTCATTGGACCACATACATCACTGTGAATGAGCTGCAATTTGCGGACAGCTCTAACAACTCTATCCTTTTTGAAAGCCTGACGATGCATCTTTCCCAAAATACATCCCTCACACACATGTCTAGGAGGAGTCTCTAAATTAGGTAGAGCATCTACCATTTTCAGCTTCTGAAGTGCCATGAGACTGCCATAATTTACATGCCCAAACCTGGCATGCCATAACTCTGCATCCTGCATAGCAGATGTAAAGGTAGAAACAACACATGCACTATGGCTCTCATAAGGATCAAGACGGTACAAACCGCGACATAAGGTCCCTGTAGCAACCAAAGCAAAGTCACTTTCCCTGTCACGGACCATACATTTAGTATCCTCAAAGGAAACAACCAGCCCTTTCTTTGCAAAAGAAGACACTGAGAGAAGATTCTTCTTTATCCCAGGCACATACAATACATCCTGAAGGAGAAATTCTGAGCCATTAATGGCTGTAAGCATAACATCCCCTGTGCCCTGAACTGGATAAGAAGCATTATTTGCACACGTAACCTTTCTGCCACATGAAGAAGGTACCATCTTGCCAAACAAATCCTTTCTGGACGTGATGTGCCTTGAGGCACCACTGTCAAAGAACCATACATCACCACTTTCACTCACACTGAGTGAATGCACCTCATTTGAGGGATCATAGCTGCAAGTAAAGAAGCACCAATCCTCTTCCACAAGATTGACTGTGGCATCATCTTTCTTGTTATCCACATCTGAAGAGTCTTCAACTGAATTACCAGACTCTTTCTTCTTTTCCTTGGCTATCCTCTTAGGACATTCATGAATATAGTGACCTGTTTTCTTGCAGTAATGGCACTTACCCTTCTTTTTAGGTTTCTGTGCATCATCCTTCTCTTTACTAGATGGCTGTCCTGATTCTGACTTAGGCTTATATGCACCAGATTTTCCTTTGCCCTTGTTCTTGGCAAAGAGTGCTTGCTCACCACTTCTTTGCATGACATTTTTCCGAGTCTGCTCTTCCTGCAGCAAAAGTCCAACTAAATCCTGAAAGGATAGAGGGACTGGATTACCCCTCATGGACAAGTGAAGAGATGTATGAAAACCCAAATAAGAGCTCGGTAAAGAGTTAAGTGTAGTGGTGACCATCTCAGCATCAGAAATGATTTCATCAATATTCAAGAGCTGTTCTCTCAAATCCTGAATCTTCGTAAGATGATCCTGCATAGAATCACCCTCATCCATGCACAAGTGTGATAGTTCCCGCTTCAAAAAGGCAACTCTAGCCTCATTGCGAGCCTGATACATGTGCTCCAAAGTATCCCATGCAGCCTGAGATGTCCTGCATGAACGGATATGCGGAATAATGGACCTCTTAACTGAAAGTGCAATCAAAGAGAGTGCCTGAGCATCCCTGGAATCCCACCTAGTTTGTTCCTGTGTAGGTGCCTGAGGAGCTGGTAGTACAACCTGCTGCCTGCCATGTTGTGGAGGGGTAGCTGGGGCCACATGCATAGGCCTTGCCTCAGCTCCACTTACATAATTCCACAAATTCTTTGCAACTAGCAGATTCCTGAGCATAAAGCTCCACAGGGAATAGTTGGTTCCATCCAACTTATCTTCCTGGGCTAAAAACCCAAACACATCAGCAGTGTTCTGTGCCATGAGAGCAAACTGTAACCTGCAAAAGAGACTGACTGCACAAGAGTCCACAAATATTGCTCGAGACTGTCTGTTTCACACAGATAGACAGCACAGCAACAAAAGCCCCAAATTTCTGGTGGCTCAAATTTCTCTGATTCCCACAAAAAACCTGTGGGAGCTGTCACAAATTGTGCAGCAACACAAAAACAGCAAAAGCCCCAAATTTCTGACTTGATTTGCTGACAAAATTCACAGTTAAGCTCCAAAATTCAGCAGGTAGACTCACCCGAGTTGCTGCTGCAGATTGCTGAGGTACGAACTGATGCAGAAGACGGTACAGAAGGCTGTACGGACAGCAAACAGCAACCAGCAGGTGCTGTACAGAACTGTACGGACAGAAAACAGCAGATAGGGCTGTACGACTGCTGTATTATCAGAAAACAGCACCAAAACTGGTCGTACAGACCTGTACGGACAGAAAAACAGCAACCAGCAGCCACACGTGCTGCACAGATGCTGTACGGCCTGTAGAAAAACGACCAGCACTGCTTTTTGCACCAGAATAGTGCCCGAGACACACAAAAAGCAGTCGCCCAGGTCTGTAGAAGGAGGGCGACCTGTTTTTCAGCACCAGAAGCAGGCGACCAGCACAATAGACCTGTTTCTTCGCGACGAAAGTGCTTCACCAGCAGTAGGGAAGGCGGGAGCAGGAACAACAACCTGCTCTGATACCAATTGTGAGTGTGAGAGACGGTGTGGAGCACACGAAGAAACAGAACAAAACGTGTGGAGGCAAGGAGCAAAACGATGGAGCTCAAAATAATGAAGATAAGTTTGTTACAAAACTTAGGGCATATAATAGCCCTAACTGGTGCCCGTTTCACATAACGGTAAGTTGGGCGCCTTATTGGGCGCGGGGAAAAAACCTCACTTAAAGTGAGTAAAAAGTGCCCGGCCGGTCCTAATACATTGGCCACTGCCCATAATAATGTCAGGACATTATTTCTAACACAACTGTCTCCAGGAAAGACAGTCATGCTTGAACAAGAGCCTGATGCAATGAGGGCTGAAATGGAACATATGAGAAAACTTTTGCAGGCACAAGAGCAAGAGTCAAAATTTTTGCATGAAGATCCCCATGTGCAAAGTGCCATTGAGGCTAGGAAAGCTGATGCAATGGTAGATGTAACTTTTGAGTCCATGGCACGGAAAGTGGGCAAGAAGCCAAGGGAGTTGGCACTTGCCTACCTCCTCCGCAAAGGTGACATCAAAGAGGGGGACGACGGAGAGCTGAAATTCAGAAATCCACCTCGCTTGAAGCATGGAGATCCCGCATCTCAAAGGCTGAAGTCTTTTATGCAAAAGGGAGAGGTGACAGTCACCTCTCGTCATGCATCTTCCCCACAAGGCACAAAGCTTGACAGATATATGTATGCCAGTGCTCATGGAGGGCATGAAAGTCACATGCATACAAGACATGTATCCCATGGTAAGGGTGACAGGTCTGCTTCTAGAAGAATTTTGCCTTCTGAGTTGTCTCATGGAGAGACATTGCCATATGCAGAAAAGTCACATGCATCTGAGTTTCAAGTTCGTGGAGCACATGCCACCGTGCCTCATGAAACTTCTATGACGGCCCATGGAGCCCATGCAGATAGGGCTGCCCCGTTGGATAAGGGAAAAAGAAAAAGAGAAAACCATGAGCCTCATGCCAGAAAGCTCAAGGAATTTAAAGCAGGTGACAAATCTGTCAAGTTTGATGTTTTTCATGGGGAGCATGATGCTTCCAAAGTGTTAGCATTTGTGGCACAGTTCGATATTGCTTTTAGCGATGAGGACTTCACTGAAAAGTCAAAAGTACGCCATGCTAGCATGTTTTTGAAAGAAACCGCTGCTCATTGGTGGATCACTGAAAAGATCACCAAGGATCCCATTTGCACCTGGAAGGAATTTAAGGATAGATTCTAACATCTTGAAACGAATCAAGTATCGTCTTTAATTCTTTGCTTTCGAACACACTTAATTCATCGACATCCATAGAAGGTATGAGAAATGAAGAAAGTGGAATCAAGACACAATGGCAAGCAGTATACAAAGAAGAATCCATTATATTACCAAAATCAACTGTATTTACAAGAGGTCCCTGAGAGGAATGATGTATACAATCGCCTAAGATACTATACTGGGTGTTCCTATGTTCAAAAGAAAAAGTATGACTAGACCAATCTATCTCGACTTGAAGAGTCTTAAACCACTCAATCCCTAATAACAAGTTTACATGCTCTAGATGCATAATATAGCATTCCAAAGTATCTTTGTAGTCTTGAATCCGGATCGATAGCGTCTCCACCTTTCGATCCCATACTTGCCGACCCGTAGATAGGCGTACTGAAGGCACAAGGAGTGTTAGGGTTAGGGTTTGGAGATGCTGCAAACAAGCGTGGAGAGCAACAGAGAGAGAACACGACTTCTTTGTATTCAGCTTGATAAAAGTGAAGTACAATAGCCACATAATAGTGACCTAAAGAGATGTGTTCACATGTCCGGCCATAAAATGTGCCGGGTGGACCAAAACACCTATAAACTGAATATAAGTGAAACTAAGCTAAACTGGGGGAAAAAACCTCCACTAACTGAAGTAAAAAGTGCCCCAGTAATCTACTGATGATCACTAGCACTCCTCTGGGTGCATACACAGCATAAAACCCAACAAACTCCCCTGGAGTGATATGTGATCACTGTACATCATCCACCAAAAGGAAACAAATTCAAAGCACTACGGAATGCTTCAAATTTCGGACGTGGTAATGCCTTGGTGAAGATGTCTGCCACATTCTGATCTGTAGGACAGTAGATCAGACTGATATCTCCTGCCTGGAGTCTCTCCCGAACAAAATGATAGTGAATCTCAATGTGTTTCGTGCGAGCATGAAACACAGGATTCCTGGCCACAGCAATGGCACTTTGACTACAGTATAGATAGGTGTAGGCTCCTCCACTGAAATATCCATATCAGTCATGAGACGACGCAGCCAAACACACTCAACAGTAGTAGTGTAGGCTGCTCTATACTCTGCCTCACAAGACGAAGTGGCCACTATGGTCTGTTTCTTGCTTAGCCAAGAAATGCATGAAGAGCCAAGAAAGAAACAATTTCCACTAGTGGAATGTCTGGTATCAAAATCACCAGCCCAATCTGAATCACTGTAAGCGTATAACTGCATGTCACCCCCCTCAGGATAAAGCAATCCAAGAGACAAGGTACCCTACAAATAACGGAATACACGCTTCACAGCTTGCCAATGTGACAACCGCGGGCTGTGCATGAATCTGCTCAACTGAGACACTGCATACTGAATATCTGGCCTTGTATTACACAAGTAAATGAGGCACCCAACAGCCTGAGCATATGTAGTGGCATCAAAGGAAATACTGTCATCTTGTAGTGACAGTTTCATCCCAGGCTCCATAGGAGTACTAATAGGTTTGCAATCCTGAAATTTAAACTTCTCCAGAAGTTTAGCAACATACCGTGATTGCAACAACCCAATGCCTCTGTTATCCTGCACAAACTGTATGCCCAAATAGTAATGTACAAGCCCCAAGTCAGACATGTCAAATGTCTGTTGCAGTATCTCCTTAAAAGCTGCAATTTTGTCATCATTTGATCCCATGAGCAAGAGATCGTACACATAAAGACTGATGACCAGCAGATTTGTCTCTTCTTTCTTTACATACAAAGTGGCTTCTGATGGACTGTTCACAAATCCCTGAGTGAGTAGGAAAGCATCTATTTTTGCATACCAAGCTCGTGGAGCTTATTTCAAACCATACAAGGCCTTTTTCAGCCTGCATACTTTCCCCTCATGACCATGTTCTGCAAATCCCATGGGCTGAAATACATAAACTTCCTCCTCGAGGTCCCCATGTAGGAATGCAGTCTTTATGTCCAACTCGTGAACAACCCAACCACGATGTGCAGCCAATGCAATGACACACCTAAGTGTCGACATACGGGATGTAGGAGCAAATGTCTCCTCATAATCAATGCCCTTCTTCTGTGCATAGCCCTTTGCAACTAGACGGGCTTTGTACCTGTCAATAGATCCATCTGCATGTCTTTTCAACTTATAGACCCATTTAGTACCAATTGCTTTCTTGCCTTTGGGCATATCAACCAAATCCCATGTTTGATTCCTTTTAATAGAATCAAGCTCATCCTGCATGGCTTTGTTCCAATGCACATTATCTCATGCATCCACAAATGAATCAGGCTCATCATCATCCTGTAAACTGGCTGCCATAACCAGATTCAAATCCATGATGTGTGCATGCTCATTGGTCCGTGTCTCCCTACGAGTACGACCAGCAAGAGGACCCTCTAAATGGCTGTCCTGTAATGTCCTCAAATACCATCTAGGTATGTGTCTGACCTGTGGTGGTGCCTGCTGCCCCATATTTGGTTCAGCTTCTGGCTCATTTTGCTGCTGAATTTCTGCACCACCTACATCATTTGCTGGCTGTCCTGTACCCTCATGAGTTGGATCACCAACTGTGGAATGAAACTCCATAGGTAGTAGACCTTCAAACACATCATTTTCAGCCTGATTTGCCTCATAACCAGCCATGGATATTTCTGATTTTTCATCAAAAATCACATCCCGACTAGTGAATATCTTCCTGGATAGTGGGTCATATAACCGGTAGCCCTTGCTCTCACGGCTATACCCAACAAAAATGCATTTTGTGGCTTTATCATCCAACTTCCTCCTCAACTCTTTGGGTATGTGTGCATATGCAAGACACCCAAAGATACGAAAATGTGATACAGAAGGCTTGCGGCCATGCCAAGCCTCAAAAGGAGTAATGGAAACCAATGCCTTTGTGGGACATCGATTCAAAATATGACAAGCACACATAACAGCTTCCACCCAAAAGATATGTGGTAGCCTCTTTGCCTTTAGCATACATCTGGCGATCTCCATGAGTGACCGATTCTTCCTTTCTGCAACCCCATTCTGCTGTGGAGTGTAAGGAGTAGTATAATGATGTTTTATACCTCTACTCCCAAGAAAGGAATTCAGCATATGTGACATATATTCCCCCCCTCGGTCAGAACGGAGAGTCTTGACCTTGCATCCTGACTCTGTCTCAGCAAGTGCTACAAAGGCCAAAAATGCATCATATACCTGTGATTTCGGTGTCAAAGGATAGACCCAGCATATACGAGAGAAGTCATCAATAAATGTTGCAAAATAGAAGCAACCACCTAATGACTTCGTCTGCATGGGACCACAAAGATCACTGTGTATAAGCTGCAACTTTGCAGTTGCTCTTAGAGCTTGATCACGTGGGAAGGAAAACCTATGCATTTTTCCCAAAATACATCCTTCACAAATGTGATCTGGAGGCTTCTCCATGAGAGGTAGATCTGTAAACATGTTATGTCGCTGCATAAGCATAAGACTACCAAAATTTACATGCCCCATGCGAGCATGCCATAACTCCGCATCAACCATAGCTGGAGTAAGAGTGAATGCGTTATAAGCAGACTGATCCACTGGCTGAAATGCATCCAACTGATAAAGTCCATGACATAATGTACCAGTAAGCATCAAGGTCAAGGCATTAGCTTTGTCTCTGACCATGCATTTATCATCATCAAAGTGGACTTGCATACCACAATGTGCTAAAGAAGAAATGGACAACAAATTCTTCTTTATCCCTGGTACATATAAGGCATCTGTAAGGTGGAGAATGGAGCCATCAATGGCTGTGAGCTGAATCTCCCCAATTCCACGAACTGGATATGAAGCATTATTGGCACACTGAACAGTTTTGCCAATAGGGGCAGGGCCAACATGACTAAACAAATCCCTGCGAGATGTGATATGCTTTGAGGCACCACTATCAAAATACCAAGTACATGCATGCTCTGTCATACTGAGTGCCTGTGAAGACCAAGAGGCATCATAGCTGCATGTATAAAAACAGTAATCCCTGTCCTCAACAAAAGAAGCAGTCTCTGGAGAAGCTTTAGAAGCATCATTAACAGACATCCCAGCTTCCTTTGCCTTCTCTTTGGCAATCCTCTTCCTACATTCAGTGATGTAGTGACCTGGCTTCTTACAGTAATGACATTTGCCCTTCTTCTTGGGCTGTCCATCACCTTTCTTGGTATCCTGTGAAGAACCACCATCACCTGAATTTTGATTTGAACTCTTTGGCTGAGTTTTTCCTTTCCCCTTTTGACTTGTAGTAAATGCTTGTTCAGCATTTGTGTTCATATTCATATTCTTCCTCATTTGCTCCTCTTGTAGTAAGAGAGCAACAAGTTCTTGATACTTGAGGGGTTCAACAGCATTCCTCATGCTGAGGTTCAAAGAGGTATGAAAAGCCAAGTAAGATCTTGGCAAAGAGTGCAAGATGGTGGACACAAGCTATGTCTCAGGAATAATCTCATCCACATTGATGAGTTGCTCTCTCAAATCCTGCAGCTTGTTTAAGTGGCTAGACATATCATCTCCTTCATTCATTTTTTGATTTTCCAGCTCTCTTTTCAAAAATGAGATCCTAGCCTCATTACGAGCAGCATACATCTGCTCCAAAGTCACCCATGCATTCTGTGAAGAGCCAGCTGAACGAATATGAGGTATAATAGACCTCTGTACTGACAATGCAATGAGTGACAAAGCTTGTGCATCCCTGGCATCCCATGTCTTTTGAGCATTTGTTCTTTGAACAGGCAATGGCTGCCCTGGAGCCTGTACCTGTTGTCCTCGTCCACGAGCACCCCCTTGGGGAGGAGTCTTTGGAGCCAATGGACCTGGACATGGTTCATCACCACTAACAAAATCCCAAAGACCTTTTGCCACAAGCACATTTTTCATCATAAAACTCCACAAGGAGTAGTTCGTGCCGTCCAATTTGTCTTCTTTAGACAAATACGTGAATACATCACTCTGCTGTTGATTTGCCATTATGCCTACGCACAATGTTGTACCTGTGTATCAAAAAACCCAATAGCAAGAACCCTGAAAACAACTGTACTCCACTGAATACAGTTCACCCAAATATGCCTGCACTCTCAATCCTCTGAATGTGCAGCTCAATGCACCAATGACTGAGTAGAGCAGCAAATGGCGTACACAATGCCAAAATGCCCCAAAAATGCCCAAATTTACTGCACGCAAAACTGTGCAAAAAAACTTGTATAGTTCTTTGCTAGAAAATCTGCCTGTTGTGCCTGTAGATTTTCACAGAGAAAATAGTATTGCCCAAAAACAGAATATTTAATGCTTACCACAGATTGACTGAGCAGGTTGTGGTACATATGCACGTACAGTCCACCAAAAAGAACACGTACTGTTGACTGTACTGTGCAGGTACAGTCGAGTTGTACTTTACAGGGCTAAAGGCGACTGCTGGCATATACTTTGCAGGTACTGTGAAGGTACACTGCAGGCAGGTACAATCGGGTTCACTGTAGGTACACTGCAAGCAGGTACCACGGGTACAGAATCAGTCGACTTAATACAGTCGACCACTGCAGTTCGAAGCTGGTACACGTGCACTGACAGATACAGTCGACGCTGACTGTACGGAGCAGGTACAGACATACGTAGCAGGTACGGGCGCTGACAGGTGCAGTCGGCGCTGACTGTACGGGTTGTACGGATGGCTTCAGTACTCCAGCTGATAACGGCGAGCAGGTACAACAGCTGCAGGCGAACAAGTACAGTCGGCAGCTGTACGGTTTGCAGAAGGCGCACAGTGTACGGGCAGAGCAAGAATGTACGGGCAGATTTACGGGCAGTTGTATCAAGTGAAAGCGACTGTGTACAAGCAGGGCAATGGCAAGCCTTCAATGCTCTGATACCAAATGAAGGCACAAGGGGTGTTAGGGTTAGGGTTTAGAGATGCTGCAAACAAGCGTGGAGAGCAACAGAGAGAGAACACGACTTCTTTGTATTCAGCTTGATAAAAGTGAAGTACAATAGCCACATAATAGTGACCTAAAGAGATGTGTTCACATGTCCGGCCATAAAATGTGCCGGGTGGACCAGAACACCTATAAACTGAATATAAGTGAAACTAAGCTAAACTGGGGAAAAAAACCTCCACTAACTGAAGTAAAAAGTGCCCCAGTAATCTACTGATGATCACTAGCACTCGTCTGGGTGCATACACAGCATAAAACCCAACACGTACCTCATAGGTATGATCACTGGGTGTTGTGTCAAGACCCAATTTCTACACAAGTTTGTAATTTACCAAATTGTGTGAGCTGCCAGGGTCTAGAAGAATGTGGACTCTATGGCCATTCACTTCTCCATAAACTCGGAGAAGGTCATGCACGCCAAAAACCTTAAGAGTTGAACAGACAATCAGAACATGAACTACGGCGAGAAAGTATAGTAACTGACGTACCTGTCAAAGACAACTGGTTAGCTGCCTTTGGCTTGGGTCCTGTGTTGGTCTTTGCACCCTTTTGCTTCAAGCACTCGTTACGCATATGTCCTTTTTCTTCGCAGATGAAGCAACGTCCCTCCTCCTTGAGCTTCAAAGCCTTAAGGAGACGTTTTTTCTTCGCTGGGGTCGAAGTTGAATTCTTCGAAGGTTGGTCCAAAGACTTTCCTTGCTATCGGTGCGGAGAACTTCCTTTTGTGCTTGTTCCCCTGCTCAGTAACGGGTTTAGACTTGGAAGAGACCATTGTATCATCATAGATACGAGCGAAATGAATGGCCTCGTCCAAAGTTTTGCATTTGTTGTTTTTAACCTGTAAACGGTATGATTCAGGTAAACTAGCTATGCAGAACCCCAAAAGAGTAGTAGAATCCATCTTCGTAGCTTTCATCTGCAAGTCCCTAAATTTCTGGAGATAGACCTCATAAGTGAGGTTCTGCGAGGTTATGGTCAAAGTAGCAAACCGGGCAACAACATCTGTAGGCATATACTCACTTATGGTAGTACTATGTGTAAACAGGGATTAACCAAGGGCACTTTTTCCCATGTGGTTTTTCCCCTTGGATATCAAGTGTGAAAGGACACTCTACATATAATATTTTGTACTTCTATATTATATGGATGTGGCACACATGCAAGGGTTGACTTGCATTTTGTGGCTACCACACTTTTGGCTCTCTCTCTCTCTCTCTCTCTCTCTCTCTCTCTCTCTCTCTCTCATTTCTGTGTCTGAGCTTCTCTATCCTACACCTAACCCTAATGTGCAGGTTTGTGTGTGTGAGTGTGAGTCCAACACCAACAATTGGTATCAGAGCTTCAGTCCAGGCCCCTCTGGAAGTTCAAACTTGGCCCTGCAGCTGACTGTGGCATTCTATCGGACGGATCCGTCGCTTGCGGATTTCCGTCGAAAATCCAGTTTCCGTCCATCGCCTGGCTTCCGGCGCCCAGCTCCGCCCATCCACCCGGCGCTCTTAGTGCGAGGCCAACCACCGCCGCCCAGCGGCGCTCTTACCGCGCAGACAACCGCCGCCGCCCAGCCCGGCCGGCTGCGCTACTGGCCAGGTCTCCGCCACCGCCGAGTTCTTGGCGCAGCTACTCCTGTTAGCGCCTCCATCTAGCCCGTCGGGTCTGTGCGTCGCCGCCTCCCCGCCCGTCGACCCTGTGCTGCAGCTCCAGCGGCTGCCCCGCCGCTCAGACCATCGTTGGCAGTGCACGTCGACCTGCACTAGCCTGTCACGACATCTTCACCTGCGCGCTGTCGTGCCATGGCACGTCTATGATGTGAAACCGTGCATGTGAGGCCATCAAATACACATCCAGATGCATGGGGTTAAGTGCCATGACGAGTCATTATATGATGCCATGTACATATGTTCATATTGTAAATGAGGTTCAATAAGACGAGCTGAGGCTGAGCCAGATCTAGGAATTTTTGTATATGAGTATGGAGGATGATGTTTTTGCTGTTACTCAGAGCTCATGGGCAAGTTAGAAGCATCCAGTTATATATGATGGCATGAGGGCATACCAATGCACAAAGGAATGCATTTATGAAGACATGGAGAAATACTTGAATGAACAATTGGGGATTCTATAAATCACATGGGCCGATATGATGATTTATAAACTATGAAGGTGTCAAGAGAAATGGAGATTTAATGGACATCACAGTGCCGAAGAGTTTATTGAATGTGGGGGAATTAAATTAGATGAACCGCTTGCATTGAGAACTTTAACCTTAATGCTAAGGTTATGCCTTGCATTGAGAATTCTAACCTTAATGCTAAGGTTAGAAGTAATACATAATGGGTGGCAGCGTACGTGGAAAAGGAAGATATTTCTTTTATTTGGAATTTTCTAGAGCGAGCGCAGCCTTTGTAATTGGAAATTCCCGCATGAATAGCTGCAAAAGGTGGTGAGGGGCGCCGAGTTCTCCGCGGGGAAAAAGAGAAAAAACCAGAGGCGACGGCGGCGAGTGGAGAGAGAGAAAAATTCTGCAGAGATAGGGAACAGCGTCCATTCGACCGGTTTCTTTTATTCTAAGAATATATATACTGCTTGTGCTTTGTACGTGCTAGAATTAGAGAGTAAATTTAGTACTACATGATGATATAATTTTGGGAAAAACCATTTTCAAAATCGACACTGAAGCGATGCTGCTCCAGATGTTTCCCCTTCGCATAATCGGCGCTGAAGCGACTTTTGAGACAAGCAAATAAAAAAAAACAAAGTGTAAATCCACTCATACATTCAGATAAGCTTTTTTTTCTACTACTTTATTGGACTTAGGAAAGGGGTAAGACCCATAAATCCTTAAAGGATTTGGAATTGAGAAAAGCTTGGTGAACAAGCTAATGGTTGTTTTTTTTTTAGAACTTGATGTTTTGTGGGAAAAGGTATCCTCTTAGCACATTTAAAACACGGGAAATTGGTCTAGCTTCTGCTTGATTGAATTCAGAAAGTCATGAGCATGTTATGCCATCTTTGCTTGTGAGATGTTAGAATATTAAGGCAGGTTTTCAGGTGAAAAAGAGCATCATGATATAATGGTTTTGATGGCACTGGATGTAAAGGATGTAACTGGTCACATGTATATTGGGAAAATTTGAAGGCCTTGTTATGCCTACATGTGAATGGTTCAAAGGATTACGAGAAAGAAGTCAGTGAGCAAAGGAATAAACACTTGGTATGCAATTTTGTGCAATCATCAGGATGAATTCAAGGATGTATTGAGGCAAGTTGACACATGTAATTGTCATTGGAAATAGTGATGTTCAATACTCCTTGGGAAATTTTGTGCGTGAGTTTCCTTGTTGGATTCGACATTCACTCTCACAGCTAGAAGTTTCGTACTTTCCTGGCTGTACCGCACACTTCACGACATCTTTTGGTGAACCCGACGTGAAACTGCTGGGGTGAGAGTGTGGTGAAATATACAGGGAAGCTATGGCTGAGAATTCTGAGGGTCAGGGGGTTCATTTTGACCCCGGAGTTATGCAGATGTTTCAAATGTTTACCATGTACATGCAACAGCAACAAGCTGCTGAGAGGGGACAAATTTCCACGACCAAAGCATTACAATCAATTGTGAAAAAGGTGGATCAATTTGATGGGAAGGACATTACAAAGTACCTGCGCAATTATATAAAGGAGATGGAGCTAAACAGGGTGACTGAGGAGGATATGGTTCGAAGTTTTGAGCTGGTATGTGTTCCTGAAATAAGAGAGCGCATAAAAGGATTGCAGACAGCACAGGGTGGCAGAAATTGGGAAGAGTTCAAGCTTGCTTTAAAGGATGAATATTTTATGGAGGTTTCTGAGCGAGTGACCAAACGAACTTTCTTGGAATGGGTCACAAAACCTAAAATGGGAATTTCTGCCACAGAATTGCTAAGAGAGTTTGAGAAGCGCTATGCCCAGCTGTCAAGGATAGAGCGTGCAACTTTGGACAGAGAAAAAACAGAGCTCTTCTTACAAGCAGCTGGGAAAGATCTCCAGGAGAAATTGGAAATCCTCCTTGAGGATAAGGATACAGAGCAGGGATTAAAGAGTGATTGGAATGATGTTGAGGATGCAGTCACTATGTTAGCAAAGCGGCAGCGGAGGAGGGATAAAATGGTGATGGGCTCTGCACCCCCCATAGCTGCTGTTACCCCTGAGAATCTACCCAAACCAACTGCTACAATTCCCAAGGTAGATGGGCCAATGGATGAGCTTATCAAGGGTATGCGTGACTTAAAATTGAAGATGTCCAGGATTGAAGAAAAAGGTTTACCATTGGGGCAGGCTTCTATGCAAAGGCCTCAAAGCAAAGAAGGGTTTACATATAGATGCATATGGTGTGATGACCCAGAGCATGCAAAGAAGGATTGTGCTAGCTATAAAGAAGCTCTTAAAAATCAACTTGTGTTTTTCAAAGATGGGAAAATCCATCTTACAAAGACTGGTCTTCCATTGAGTACAAACTTTGGGAAAGGAGGGATGAAAAAGCTGGTAGAGGATATGGCTGCTAGTCATGCCATTTCTATGGTTGAGGCAGCAACCTATGGATTAAAGGTTGGTCAACTAAAGCAGGGATTTGAGAATGATGAGGATTATGAGAATGAGAATTTTTGGTCATCAACAATGGAATTAATTGCGTCAAAGAAAGTGTCAAAGCAAGCTTTGCATGAGGCAGGTGATTGTATACGTCTTGAGACTGGCTGGGAGGAGCCTGTGGATTCTTTATCCATTCATGCCTATATTGCCAAATGCCAAAATAATGAGGCACAGGTAGAGGAGAAGCGTAAAAGGGAAAATGAGGAAGGAGGGCCATCAAAAAGAGTTACACGTGGAAGTGAAAAGAAGGATCCTGGGCCACCACATATGCCTCCACAGCATAGCAGACCTCCACAGGATGTTTCAATGGAAGAAGTGCCAGCAAAAATGAAGGAGAAGGGTAAAGGGAAAAGTCCACTCTACAAGCTTCAATCTGATATTGAAGTTGCAACAGATCTCAAAAAGGTACTTGAAGAAAGGATTCTAAACAGCAGGGTGGAATTCACACTAGGGGAAGTCTTGGGGATTGCAAAGAAAGAATTTCATGATGAGATAATTGATATTATACGAAGAAAAAGGCAGTCCATAATTGAATCTATTCCATCACAAGGGGAGGCAAGCACTTCCAAGACTCATGGAGTACAGGTACAGAAAAAGGAAGAGAGAGAAAATGTGGTGGAATGTAATCACTCTGCTGATGGGGCACGACAAGTGCGCTTTGTGGAAGAGGATGATGAAAAAGAAGTTCTTACAAAGAGTCATTACTCCAGGAGCCATTGGGCAAGAGCAACCACTGAAACCCTTGTCAAGATAGGTGATTTGGAAGAGCCATATGTCGCTCTAATTGATCATGGGTCTGAAATAAATCTTATGGCTAAAAATCTCTACAACAAATGTAAGTGGCCAATGGATGTGGATCATGGGTGGATGATTAAAGCAGCTAATAACTCATCTGGAGAGCTTTATGCAGCATGTCCAAATGTAAGGGTAACTATAGGGGATGTGAAGAATGATCAGAATTTCTTTGTTCAGGAGATGTCATCGTATCCCCTTATCCTTGGGCAACCCTACATTACAGCTGTAAGGATGGAAACAAAGGTTTTGGATGATGGTTCTGCATATGCAAGAATAAGGAGTAAAGATGGCAAAAAAGCTGTTCAGTTTTTGACAGTTTGCATTAACCATGAAAGGAATCGTGAGTCTCTTCGGGCACAGTCACTCCCAAAGATAAACAGAGAGTTCATGAATTACAAGGAGATGAGGGATTTTGGCCAGGTGCCATTGTAAAGCGGGATTCCAATGGTACAAGGGGAAATGAGTTCTCGCAGGACTCAATCAATGTAAATAGCTTTTCAGCAAATTTTCAGGGATTCTCCAGCTATGGGTCACTGGTTTTTGTAAAAAGCAAGGATTTGAAGCATGGCATGCGAAAACATATACAAAATAAACAAAAAAGTTTTGAGCAGTGTGGTCTTTTGGGGAAGAATGAGTTTATTTCAAGGGTGCTTGATGAGGTGTCATTTGTAGATACTATGGATGTGCTTTTTGATATGGGAAGAGCATGCTTACAGGGTGGAAATGAAATGATAAAGGTGTCATCTGTGGAGATGTATGATATAATCCAAGAATTTGAGGAGGTGGAATGTAAAAACATGAATTGTGAGATGGATGCTCATGTTGATACAAAGTACAAAACGGTTGCAAAGAAGGTGAAACCAGTTGCCTTGCCCTTGCCACCAGGAAGCAAGGAGAAGATAGATGAAGCTTCAAAGCAGCCAAATCTTAGAGATCCGAAGAAAATTGGGCATAAATTTACTCAAGAAACTCCTAAAGAACTGAAGATTGGTGAGAAGGATTTTCTGTTGCCAGTGGAAAGGGAATGCTTTGAGGAGATGCTTGTAAAACATGGGAAAGCTTTTGCTTTTCAGCCGCATGAGATAGGCTGTGTTGATCCAAGTATAACAGCACCAATGGTGATCTTTACTGTTCCACATGTGCCCTGGAACCTGCGGCCAATTCCAGTACCAAAGGCTCTCTTGCCAAAGTTGATGGAATTACTAAAAGAAAAGATCAGGATGGGAATCTTGGAGCCTTCATGTGCCCCATATTCCAACAGATGGTTTACTGTACCAAAGAAAAATGGGACATTGCGCTTTATTCAAGACATGCAACCTGTAAACAAAGTCACAATCAGGAATATGGGAGCAGGTCCAATTGTGGATGAGTTTGCAGAAGCATTTGCAGGAAAAGCTATATACTCTATGGGTGATCTGTATTCGGGATATGATCAGTTCCAGCTGGATATACAAAGCAGGGACTTGACCACAATGAGAACTCCTTTGGGATTAGTAAGGATGTGTACCTTACCCCCACAGGGAGCCACCAACTCAGTGGCACATATGATGAATGGAATGAATAAAGTCTTACGAGACTTCATACCACAAAAAACTATGCCATTTTTGGATGATGTGCCAATAAAGGGCTGTGATGAGAAAGACAAAGATGAGGATTTGGATTCAAAAGGGTGCCGCAAGTTTGTGGCGAATCATATAAAGGATTGTGACATGATTCTATCCAGGCTTGAAGAAGTGAATCTTACTTTATCTGGGCTGAAATCAGTGTTTGGGATTGGTGAAGTGCTAATAGTGGGACATCTTTGTAGTACTAGTGGACGCCGTCCTTGTCCAGCCAAGATAGATGCAATACAAAGAATGAAGGAAACATGCATTAATGTTACAGAGCTGAGGAGATTTCTTGGAGCATGTGTCTTTTATGTTATTTGGATCCCACATTATGCACATGTAGCAGACCCTCTTTATCAACTTTTGAGGAAAAATCAAAAATTTCTGTGGAGTGCAGTACATATTAAGGCTATGCGGAAGCTGAAATATTTGCTCCAATCATCACCCATTTTGAGAAAGGCAGATTATGACTGTGGCAGGCCTGTGATTGTTACAGTTGATACTAGTCCTACTGGGATAGGATGGGCAGTAGGGCAAGATGATGAGGATGATCATAGGTATGTAATTAGATTTGGAGCAAAGGTGTTAAGCTTTCGGCAACGAAAGTATCCACAGATCAAGAGAGAGTTATGGGGGATAGTCACTGCTCTAAAATGTGAAAAAGAATATCTTATTGGGGCATCTGTACTTGTGGAAACTGATTGCTTGCCACTCCTTGGGATGATAGCAAGTTGTACCACTCCAGATATTGCTATGCTTAGGTGGATTGCTTATATCAAGTCACTAAACCCTGAGTTTGAGCATATTGCGGGAAAAGATAATCCAGTTGCAGATATGCTATCAAGAGCTAGGTATGAAGATGAGAAAGAGATGATTAGTGACATTGATGATGTGGGTACAAAGTTCTATACTACAGCATATGCAAAAGGGGATCATATTTGCCTATCAAATGCACTTGAGTCTTTTATTGAGGAAATATATGAAGGAGATTGGTTGCTTATTGGTCAATATTTGAGTACTCTGACAAGGCAAGAAAATTGGTCTGACTCAGAATTTAAGAGAATCCGCAGAAAAGCATATGGTTATTTCCTAAAGGATGGGTATCTCTGGAAGCATCCTAAGCAGAGGAATGCTATGCCACAGAGAGTCATATGTGATAAAGAGACTCAAGGAAAGCTTGTGAAAGAATTCCATGAGAGTCTCTGGGCTGGACATAGAAGCGTGTGGGCCACCTTTACCAAAATAAAGGAAAAATATTGGTGGAAAGGAATGTACAAGGATATTTCCCAATATGTGGAAACATGCATGGTATGCCAAATGTACTCAAATGTGCGGCATCGTGATGGCTTGCAACCAACCTACCCACCTGCCATGCACTACAAATGGGTAGTGGATCTAGTTACAATGCCTTTGGGAATTTGGCAGATGCGGTACATTGCACTTGCAAGAGAAGATTTGACAAATCAGGTAGAAGGGCGTGCTCTTAGAACAAAGAGTACGGAAACAGTATGCAAATTTCTCTTGGAAGATGTGATCTGCCGGTATGGTTGTGTTGGGAAGATAACAGCTGATAGGGGTGAGCTAGATGTTGAAGAAGCAAGGGAATTCTTCTCTAGAATTGGTATCAAACTGTCCCTAACATGTGCTTACAATCCTGAGGGCAATGGGAAAAGTGAGCGAGGACATCCTCCAATCATTAAAGCTTTGGCTAAGGCATGCAGAGAAAGAATGCGAGAGTGGCCAAAGCTGCCACCATATGCCTTGTGGGCTGACCGTACAACTCATAGCTCAGTGACAGGATACATGCCTGCAGAATTGATGTATGGTCAGAAGCCAGTGATGCCAGTTGAAGAAGTAGTTCTAACTTGGAATGTATTGCCCTGGGTCGAAGGATTGAGCAGAGATGACCTCCTTGCATTGCGAATAAGACAGTTGGAGAGGAGACCTGGAGATATAGAGCTTGCTAAAGCCCGCTTGAAAGATGCAAGGTTGAAAAATAAAGAAAGATTTGATAGTAGACACAGACTCCGGCCAAAACCTATTGAAGAAGGTGATTGGGTTCTAATGTATGACAGTAGCCTTGACAACCAATTCACTGTTCAAAGAAAAGTTGCAAAAAGATGGTTTGGCCCTTACATTGTCAAGCATGTGCATGGAAATGCCACGTATACTCTGTGTGAGCTTGATGGAACAGAAGTAAAGAATCTTGTGGCTGGCAAAAGAATCAAGATATTTAAAAGAAGGCATGATGGTGATCCTTTTGATTCACAAGAGATTCAGGATGAGAAGCTTGACAGTGGTAGTATGGATATGATTGAAGAGGAAGAGGATGATCTTCCTGGAACTGCAGAAGATGAAGACGACATCCAGTTATATGTGGACCTTGATGATGATTTGGCACATACCAGAGGATGTGCAGGTTTAGAGGGGGTGGATGTCGTGCCATGGCACGTCTATGATGTGAAACCGTGCATGTGAGGCCATCAAATACACATCCAGATGCATGGGGTTAAGTGCCATGACGAGTCATTATATGATGCCATGTACATATGTTCATATTGTAAATGAGGTTCAATAAGACGAGCTGAGGCTGAGCCAGATCTAGGAATTTTTGTATATGAGTATGGAGGATGATGTTTTTGCTGTTACTCAGAGCTCATGGGCAAGTTAGAAGCATCCAGTTATATATGATGGCATGAGGGCATACCAATGCACAAAGGAATGCATTTATGAAGACATGGAGAAATACTTGAATGAACAATTGGGGATTCTATAAATCACATGGGCCGATATGATGATTTATAAACTATGAAGGTGTCAAGAGAAATGGAGATTTAATGGACATCACAGTGCCGAAGAGTTTATTGAATGTGGGGGAATTAAATTAGATGAACCGCTTGCATTGAGAACTTTAACCTTAATGCTAAGGTTATGCCTTGCATTGAGAATTCTAACCTTAATGCTAAGGTTAGAAGTAATACATAATGGGTGGCAGCGTACGTGGAAAAGGAAGATATTTCTTTTATTTGGAATTTTCTAGAGCGAGCGCAGCCTTTGTAATTGGAAATTCCCGCATGAATAGCTGCAAAAGGTGGTGAGGGGCGCCGAGTTCTCCGCGGGGAAAAAGAGAAAAAACCAGAGGCGACGGCGGCGAGTGGAGGAAGAGAAAAATTCTGCAGAGATAGGGAACAGCGTCCATTCGACCAGTTTCTTTTATTCTAAGAATATATATACTGCTTGTGCTTTGTAGGTGCTAGAATTAGAGAGTAAATTTAGTACTACATGATGATATAATTTTGGGAAAAACCATTTTCAAAATCGACACTGAAGCGATGCTGCTCCAGATGTTTCCCCTTCGCATAATCGGCGCTGAAGCGACTTTTGAGACAAGCAAATAAAAAAAAACAAAGTGTAAATCCACTCATACATTCAGATAAGCTTTTTTTTCTACTACTTTATTGGACTTAGGAAAGGGGTAAGACCCATAAATCCTTAAAGGATTTGGAATTGAGAAAAGCTTGGTGAACAAGCTAATGGTTGTTTTTTTTTTAGAACTTGATGTTTTGTGGGAAAAGGTATCCTCTTAGCACATTTAAAACACGGGAAATTGGTCTAGCTTCTGCTTGATTGAATTCAGAAAGTCATGAGCATGTTATGCCATCTTTGCTTGTGAGATGTTAGAATATTAAGGCAGGTTTTCAGGTGAAAAAGAGCATCATGATATAATGGTTTTGATGGCACTGGATGTAAAGGATGTAACTGGTCACATGTATATTGGGAAAATTTGAAGGCCTTGTTATGCCTACATGTGAATGGTTCAAAGGATTACGAGAAAGAAGTCAGTGAGCAAAGGAATAAACACTTGGTATGCAATTTTGTGCAATCATCAGGATGAATTCAAGGATGTATTGAGGCAAGTTGACACATGTAATTGTCATTGGAAATAGTGATGTTCAATACTCCTTGGGAAATTTTGTGCGTGAGTTTCCTTGTTGGATTAGACATTCACTCTCACAGCTAGAAGTTTCGTACTTTCCTGGCTGTACCGCACACTTCACGACAGCGCCTGGCTGCTGGTACTCAAACGCCGGCCTCTGCACGCCTATGCCACTCTTCTCCACGTCTGTGTGCTCCCCGACTGACGCCTGCAATACACGTCTGTACCATCCGTATTGTCCTCGCCTACAAGTACTCTTTATACAGATTTTTATTCACATGCAAATACAAATTTTGCAGCCATTTCAGGGCAGGTCTGATTCAAACAAAATTCTAGGGGTTTGCCAAAAGTTACCCTCTGCCAGAAAAATTACAAGTGGTGCCATTCATATTGTTTGGTTTGGAATTTGGGGGTTTTCCAAATTGAGGTCAAAATCAACAAATTGAGCCTCTTCAAGTTGCAAAAATTTGGGGCTTCTGTGAAAATTGGCCAATTAACTGCACACTGAAGCAATTGGAGTGCATAAAAATTGGGGCTTTTCATATTGGAGCATGTAATTAGGCATTATAGCTGTGATTTGTCGCATATGTATACACATTGTGTGTAATTGGACAATTTGGTGCAGGTTTACACTTGCTTCAGTTTGCAGGCAAACATTTGCACAAGACATTTGGTTGCCTAGCAGTGCACATTGTTGTTTGGTTTGCTTGCAGGTATATTTTGTTGACATGGCTCAAAATGCTACAGATGTTTTTGGTGTGCTCACCCAGGAGGACAAGTTGGATGGATCTAACTACTCCCTCTAGAGTTTCATGATAAGTAATTTGCTGGTAGCCAAAGGGCTTTGGAGCATCGTGTGTGGTGATGACACACGCCCACTTACCATATAGCCAGTCACGCCTCAAAGGGAAGGTGCTCAAAGAGCTCCTGATGTAGAACCTGCTCCCACACAAGAGCAAAAGAGACGGGACTCTAGGGATGCACAGGCCATGTCATTGATAGCCCTTTCAGTGAAAAGGACTATTATTCCGCACATTCGTTCTTGCAAGACATCGAAGCTTGCATGGGACACATTGGAAGCAATGTATCAGGTACGCAATGAGGCAAGAGTTGCCTACTTGAAGAGGCAATTGGATCTTCTTTCTATGGATGAGGGTGACTCCATGGCAGATCATCTCACCAAAGTGAAAGATTTGCAAGAACAATTGCTCAACATTGATGAGGTTATCCCAGACAGACAGATGGTCACCAATACTCTTCATTCTTTACTACCTTCCTACTTGGGCTTTCACACCACTCTCAACCTCTCAATGAGAGGAGATGGTGATCCCGTCACTTTTGAAGAGCTGGTGGGTTTACTCTTGCAGGAAGAGCAAACAAGAGCAAACTTATCGAGCAACCGTGGTGGAGACAAGGCATTTACAACCAAGGATAAGGGTAAAGCAAAGAGCTTTAAGCATGGGGGACAACAATCTAGCAAGGCTGGTCATGGACGCCCTCTTCTGGTGGTGAAAAGTCTGACAAAGGGGATGCAAACAAGCCCAAAAAGAAGGGCAAATGTCACTATTGCCATAAGCCTGGACACTACATCAGTGAATGTAGGAAGCGGATTGCAAAAGAGAAAAGGAAAGAAGCAGGCAATGCAGTAGCAAACTCTTCTGATGACAAAGCACAGCAATCAGCTAATGTAATCCACGAAGAGTACACTTTTTTGGTCACATGCACTAGTGGCACACCAAGTGCTTCAGACAATGATATGTCTTGCATTGCATCTGACACACTTTGTATCATGGTATTTTGATAGTGGTGCTTCGAGCCACATCACTTCATGCAAAGATGTATTTCAGCACTTGGTTTATGCTTCAAATGGCCGCACTGTATCATGTGCAGATCATACCACTATCCAGTAAAGGGAATTGGCAATGTTATACTTATTGCAGCCAATGGTGCCAATATATGTATGAAAAATGTATTGTATGTTCCAGGGACAAAGAGAAATCTGCTCTCCGTCTCACCCATAAACGACCAAGGTTTAAAGGTTGAATTTGAAGATGGGAAATGTTTGGTAAAAGACCCATCAAAGGGTTATGAAATAGTCACTTCTGGAACACGATACAAAGGCTTGTATAAGCTGGACAGCTATGACAAGCGCACTTACGATGCAAATACAGTGGCTGCCCACACTCCTGCTATGCGTGAGGCAGAGCTATAGCATGCTCGTTTTGGGCATGTAAATTTTCGGAGTTTGATGCTTATGCAGAAGCATCATATGGTTGATAATATGCCGCCTCTTGAGTCTCCAACAAGACATGTATGTGAGGGGTGTATTTTGGGAAAGATGCATCGAAAACCATTCCCCAAAGATGGAGCTGTTAGAGCTGAGAGTAAATTACAGCTCATACATAGTGATGTATGTGGTCCAATGCGGACACCATCCATAGGGGGGCATCTTTACTTCGTCACATTCATTGATGACTACTCCAGGTTTGCTTGGGTTTGCAGCTCACCAATCAGCCTGCCTAGCTCCAAGCTTCCCCAAACCTCGAAGCTAGTCTTGTGTGCGTGTAGCACACAGTAGATACACACTGTGCACAGGACAGAGCTGGCCGACTGCTGTCGGACCAGCCGACTAGTGCTTGGACACCAATAATTCCTGGTCGGGCTGCGCCTCTTCATGATCTGAATCGCCTGCTGCTGCAGCCGCCATGTTCTGGCGCCATGTTCTGGTACAGCCGACGGGCTCTTGTCTTCAGCCGACATCTTTTGGGTGCAACAGACTATCCCATACTGGCCACTTCAGCACCCTATGCTCCATCTTCTGGTTCTACTGCTCTTTTGTTGGCTGCCCCTTCTGGATTAGCCCTGAGAAGGTACATGAGCATGACATGCACATGACATCCCCCTCTGCTAAACTTGATGGCGGGATTCCAACTTGCTCTTGGATGACTGTCTTCATCCCAATCTTTTCCCACCGAAGTCCCTCTATCATCCATCCATCCCTGGCAACCCTTTTCTCTAAACACCCGGTTTCCAAAACTACTCTGTCTCATATTTGCATCTGTTCCATCTTGTCCACAATCCATTCCTACCCTGACTCTGAACACTGTCTTGGTCTTCATTCCGAGAAATGAGTCTGGCACTCTCACATCACCCCTTGGAGGATAATCCTCCCTTGGGACCGTTGCCCGAGAACCTAACTGGCTCACAGGACTGCCATCCCCTCTAGCTTTGTGGAACACCACCAACAAACCTCCTGGGAGCTCTTCCCGATTTTGTGTTTCTTGCCTTGGGCTTCGTATCCGTGTACTTTCATGTACCTTGGACCTGTACACCATCATATGGGACTAAATCAGTGTTTAGCTTTGCTGAGCCTGATCCTCTGATACAAATGTAACACGCGGAAGCTCTGGGGGTCTTCTTTCAGCCCTAAACACTACTGAAAACATGCTGATGCAAAACGCAAACATGAAGAGAGAGAGAGAGAGAGAGAGAGAGAGAGAGAGAGAGAGAGAGAGATGGCTGGAAATTCGGTATATATCATATAGTACAAAAAGGTACTCTTCTGCAGCCCTAGGCTGCCTCATACAAAAGGTGATAAAACACCCAAAATCTAGTCCCTACTTGGACCCTAAGGACCCAACTCTTCTGGAGTTGAATGACTAACACAATGAGCATCTTATGCTATTTATAGTCTCTTGAATAATTGGAGGAGCTGGCTGACTGTTGTCGGACCAGCCGACTAGTGCTTGGACCCCAATAATTCCTGGTCGGGCTGCGCCTCTTCATGACCTGAATCGCCTGCTGCAGCCGCCATGTTCTGGTACAGCCGACAGGCTCTCGTCTTCAGCCGACATCTTCTGGGTGCAGCAAACTGTCCCATACTGGCCACTTCAGCACCCTATGCTCCATCTTCTGGTTCTACTACTCTTTTGCCGGTTGCCCCTTCTGGATTAGCCCTGAGAAGGTACATGAGCATGACATGCACATGACACTTACACTTGGGTTTGGAACCATTATTTGGAGCAGCACGTCGTAGCCTACATGGTTGTTTTCTTCCAGAGGAGCAGTGTACCTGGCAGCTTGTTCTGTTGCTTTTGTAGCTGAGTTGCTAAGGAGATTGCTTGTTGAGCGTTCCTAGTACCTGTTTCTGCAATCTTTCATCTTTGAATGAGGACGGCGTCTCTGGCTTCTTGGAGTTTGCTCAGCATCCGGTGCTGAGAGGGGGTGTTAGACATCATCCCCTACTTACTGGCTTCCTATTTGGTGTCCTATTTTAGCCTCTAGGGCTGACCATGTTAGTTTGAGGGACTGGTCACCCCTAACATATTGTCAAATCCCCACGGATCCCCTCGTGATGATCGATCTTGGTTCGAAACTCGAAACCTGCAAACAAACGAACAAACAAACAAGCAAGGGGGTGCAGGCCTGACTCACCTCCCAACCATGACAGCCGTGGGCGAGCCCACAGTCTTGGTTGTCCCCACCGAGCCACGAGCTGAGCTAACTAGGATGACGTACCGACCAATCTCCTCCTCGTCGCGACGTCCCATACCACCACGAAGCTACCCTCGCGGGCCTCGAGACTGCTGTCGGCCTTGGCTGCGTAAAGCAGGTGCACGTTTGCACTAGATCCAGGCTCCAAGACCATAGAGCTCTCACAAACTCGCGAGACTCTCTATATTACAACAACTAACCTTGGCCACCCTTTTATAGGCTCTTGGCCGGTCATCGGGCGTCCACACTTGGGTGCCCGCCCATCCATACTTGGGTGCCCGCCTGTTAGTATATCCCTAACTCAGCTCGTCAATCAGCCTGCCTAGTTCCAAGCTTCCCCAAGCCTCAAACTAGTCTTGCATGCGTGTAGCACACGGTAGATACACACTGTGCACATGCCTGCCTAGTTCCAAGCTTCCCCAAGCCTCGAAACTAGTCTTGCACAGTGTGTATCTACCGTGTGCTACACGCATGCAAGACTAGTTTCGAGGCTTGGGGAAGCTTGGAACTAGGCAGGCTGATTGACGAGCATGTGCAGAGTGTGTATCTACCGTGTGCTACACGCATGCAATACTAGTTTCGAGGCTTGGGGAAGCTTGGAACTAGGCAGGCTGATTGACAAGCTGAGTTAGGGATATACTAACGGGCGGGCACCCAAGTATAGACGGGTGGGCGCCCAAGTGTGGACGCCCGATGACCGGCCAAGAGCCTATAAAAGGGTGGCCAAGGTTAGTTGTTGTAATATAGAGTGTCTCGCGAGTTTGTGAGAGCTCTATGGTCTTGGAGCCTGGATCTAGTGCAGACGTGCACCTACTTTACGCAGCCGAGGCCGACAGCAGTCTCGAGGCGCGCGAGGGCAGCTTCGTGGCAGTATGGGACGTCGCGAGGAGGAGATTGGTCGGTATGTCATCCTAGTTAGCTCAGCTCGTGGCTCGGTGGGGACAGCCAAGACTGTGGGCTCGCCCACGGCTGTCATGGTTGGGAGGTGAGTTAGGCCGGCACCCCCTTGCTTGTTTGTTTGTTCGTTTGTTTGCAGGTTTCGAGTTTCGAACCAAGATCGATCACGAGGGGATCCGTGGGGATTTGACAGTATCACTGCCTCTTCCGAGAGGGTTTTGGGCCGTTACGCAGGGTCATGGAGTTCGAGAATCAGAGATGCCTGGGATTGTTTCTACTTGAGCTAAGGAGATAGAGAGATGGCTTCAGGAACTGGCATTTTGTACATGCGAAGGGCTACTGGCTGAGCTCTGGGGGTCAATTCAATCACATGATCTATTTCTCAGATTGGAGGCATTTCGGTTTTAGCTCTGTTGGGAATAGATCATAAAATTCATTTAACCATTCTCGTTCTTTAGCCTTAAGCTTTAAGTCTACTGGGTTCATTTTGACAACATAAATTTGCTACTGTCAAATCCCCACGCATCCCCTCGTGATCGATCTTGGTTCGAAACTCAAAACCTGCAAACAGACAAACAAACAAACAAGCAAGGGGGTGCAGTACCACTGTCAAATCCCCACGGATCCCCTTGTGATCGATCTTGGTTCGAAACTCGAAACCTGCAAACAAACGAACAAACAAACAAGCAAGGGGGTGCAGGCCTAACTCACCTCCCAACCATGACAGCCGTGGGCGAGCCCACAGTCTTGGTTGTCCCCACCGAGCCACGAGTTGAGCTAACTAGGATGACGTACCGACCAATCTCCTCCTCGCGACGTCCCATACCGCCACAAAGCTGCCCTCGCGGGCCTCGAGACTGCTGTCGGCCTCGGCTGCGTAAAGCAGGTGCACGTCTGCACTAGATCCAGGCTCCAAGACCATAGAGCTCTCACAAACTCGCGAGACTCTCTATATTACAACAACTAACCTTGGCCACCCTTTTATAGGCTCTTGGCCGGTCATCGAGCGTCCACACTTGGGCGCCCGCCCGTCCATACTTAGGTCCCGCCCATTAGTATTTTCCTAACTCAGCTCGTCAATCAACCTGCCTAGTTCCAAGCTTCCCCAAGCCTCGAAACTAGTCTTGCATGCCTGTAGCACACGGTAGATACACACTGTGCACATGACATATATTTTCCCATATTTTTTTCCATTTTATGGAGTCCTGGGTATTTTCCAGGTCGTGTAGGTATTTTAGCTCCAGTCAGTTGCCTTCATGTAGAGGTATATATAGCCGGCATGCCTCCCTCATATTTCACTGCTTGCATTGCTTGCCTAGCTTGTCTAGCTGCAGTCCCTCACTTACGAGGTTCTCCCCTTTGGATGATGATATTGAGAGCAGGTTCTCACCTGTGTTTCCTCTCCATCTTTCTCTCTCACTCTCTCCTTGTTTCCACTTTCCCTTCTTCCGTTGTACATTCTATCATTATGTGCCTACGGGATGGATGATATGCAAAATGCAACCATGAACTCATGCAAATCCTAAGGCTTCTATGACTTCTATATGCATGAATGATTCTCTCCAAGTGGGTTAAGGGACTGCGGCTGACTGACTGACTGTCTAAGGCTGAGGAATGACCTACGTAGCTCGTGCCTGACATATCCTAGACTGAGGATTACAATGGGGTCACGGCGTACGACAAATATCATCCTAAAGAATACTAATACTGTACAATGTTGCACTGATGATGATGAGACATCTTGTCACAATGCACTATAGTGCAGAGTGCATGTGACATCAAGGATACCTAACTTTCCGATCATTAGCCATATACAAGCCAAACACGAGATCCAGAAAGGTGCATAGTTTGCAGTGATCTATGTGCACACCACCCAAACAGTGATTGGTACTTCGGAGAAGTACCAAGACGGAGTTGGATCGTCAACTCCACAAACTACTGTAATCCAGTTTCATACGCTCTAGTGTGTCTCCATTCGCAACCCCGATCCTCTGTTGGTGTTGGATTTCGTCACCTTCCTCTCCTACACTACCACGTGGCAACCATTAATCCCACAGTTGGTTCCGGTCTTCACGGCCCTTCTATGAGGGGCATTCCACCCCGTGGTCTCCCTTATCCCCCACTTATAGTGGATTACCGGGATTTCAGCATGGGGATACCCTTTGGCTAGGCTAGGCCAAGCCTTCCGTCCATTCTCTTCCGTACTATTAGTGGTGCTTCTAGGCAGCTCTCTGCATTTCTGATATGGTTCAGAGCTTGTTCGGCTCTTGGTCTCCTACTCGGCATCGTTCGGGCGTTGTTGCTTGGCTTCGTTCAGGTGTCTCATTCTGGGGAGGGGAGTGTTGACAATGGGTTTTGTCATCACCTTCCTCTCCTACGTTGGCACATGGCAACCATTAATCCCACATTGTGGGTTCCGGTCTTCGCGGCCCTTCTATAAGGAGCATTTTGCCCCGTCATCTCCCTTATCCCCCACTTATAGTGGATAACTAGGATTTGGGGGTGAGGAGACCCTTTGGCCAGGCGAGGCCTTCCGTCCATCCGTCCTCTTCCGCACTACTGCTGGTGCTTCCTGGCAGCTCTCCGTGTTTCTGATATCCTCTTTGTGAAAAAAAAGGATGGATCCTCCCGGCTTTGCATAGATTATCGAGCGCTCAACAAGCTAACGATAAAGAGCAAGTTCCCTATGCCTCGAATTGATTACATCATAGAGAGGTTGAACGGAGCGAAGGTATTTTCTGAAATTGACCTCAAAAGCGGATACCATCAAGTAAGAATTGAGGACAAGGACATCCCCAAAACCGCAATCTAAACTGAATGGCCCCACTACGAGTTCGCGGTCATGCCTTTTGGTTTGACGAACGCCTCGGCTACATTTAACCGCATGATGATGCAGGGGTTGAAGGACTTAATAGGAAAGTGTGTCTTCCTCTTTTTGGACGACATACTAATTTTCTCAACTAGAAAAGAGCAACACGACATTAACATTGAAAAAGTGATGAAGTTGCTGGAAAGCAATGAGCTTTATGTCAATGAGAAAAAATCAGAATTTTATTTATACAAGGTTCATTACCTCCGATATATAATTAGTAGCAAAGGCATCTGATTAGACCCTGCAAAGGTGGCGGAAATCCTTAACTGGGATAATCCGAAAACAGCATGACATTCGGTCGTTTGTGGGTATGTGCCAGGCATATTCCACCACATTGACAAGTTCATCCCACACTTGGATGTCACATGGACATATCTTTACAGCAGGTGCGAGACCTAGAGTGGAGACTAGTCCTTTGTGAGCCTTAGTCCGGGACGAGTCAGTCAGGGTTCCACTCTAAGCATCCAAGGTCGGGTGTACAAGTCCCATACATGGTCTTGGTCACGTGTGCCAGTCAGTACCATGAGTCACCCTTTGGAATGATGACAAGTGTTCCGAGCATTGTTAGTCTTGTAGCCCGATGCAAGGGCCCTAAGAAAGCATGTAGTTGCATGGAGTGTAGGGTGGTACCCTACACTTTGGGCCATGTGGGGCAGCCCATGGGCCATGGCTATGGCCCACAAGTCCCATAGCATATAGTGACCAGCCCTTATAGGGCATAAGGCCAAGTCGGCCAGCCCTAAGGCATGGACTGGCTGTCGGCCAAGCCTCGGCAGCTAGTCACCAGCCCATGAAGCGTTCACAGCATTGCAGCCAGCCAAAGGAGCTTACCAGCCAGGTGGCCAAGCCATAGAGGGCCAGCAGCAAGGCGGCCAGCACACCCAATTCAAGGCGGCCAGCTTACATGGGAAAAGGCTGGAAAAAAAGGTCGTGGGAGTTAATTGAACAGGCCAACAGCCTTTTGTAACTCACCGACTGGCAAATGGAAAAGTATAAAAGCATGGGTTAGCCAAAAGCTTTATTCATCTCATATTCACGAATCACAAAGTGCTGAAGGTATTCAATGGCCATGACATCCAAGGGAATTCCCAAGCAAAGGTATAAGTTGAAGGTCAGAACCAGATCATCTTCAGGCTGCGTGTTTACAACCAAGATCATCTTCAGACTACGTGTTTACAAACAAAGCAAGATCATCAAGAAGTCAGTCTTTTTCTCATCATTCAATAAAGCAAATACACCATCCTTGGTGGGGGCCCTTTAGAGGGTATTTGGGACCCAATCGGATGTACCTTGTCTTTATTGTACCTCTCTCTCTCTCTCTCTCTCTCTCTCTCTCTCTCTCTCTCTCTCTCGCATTATTATCTCCGCTGCATTGTGTAATCGTCAGGAACCAAGGTGCTGAATATTCGCCATCAAAGCATAATCCTGTCAGTAAGCTTCCCGTGTTACAATTCGGTACACACATTCCAGGTGTTTGCCATTTGGACACAGCCTATGGCTGGGAATCAGCCTGTACATGCTGAAAATCAGGCAGCTGAAAATCAGCAACCAGGTATGCCTAATATTGAGCCCATTGGTCACACAAACATTGATGATGCAGAGAGGAAAGCAATTCAGCAAGCTAAATCAGTGCCTCGTTGGTTGCAAACTTTGCAGGACAGCAATGTAGTGGCGATTTGATGAAGCACATGAGGATCAAAATTGGATGCACACCATGCAACAGGAATATGATTCCATTTTGAAGAATGGCACTTGGGATCTACTTGACTTGCCTTTCAGCAAGAAAGCTATTGGTATGAAGTGGGTCTATAAGATCAAACGGAAGTCTGATGGTAGCATTGATCACTACAAAGCCAAAATTGTAGCAAAAGGACTATGCATAGCAAAAAGGCTTAGATTATGATAAGACCTTTGCTCCCACTTCTCGTATGACCACCATCAGGTGTATCATTGCTCTACAACAGCACATCATGGTTGGAATGTGCATTAGTTGGACATCAAAACCATGTTCTTGAACATGAGGAGGTCTATGTATCTCAACCTCATGGTTTTGTTCAGAAGGGTCAAGAAGAAAGTGTGCAGGTTATGAAAAGCGTTGTATGGCCTTAAGTAGGCTCACAGAGCATGGTACAAGAAGATACATGCATACTTGGTCGTACATGGGTTTTGTAACAATCCAACAACAGAGAGCACCCTCTATATCAAGAAGACTAACGAGGATTTGATGGTCATCCTTTTATACGTTGATGACATGCTACTCATAGGCACCGACGTTGAGAAGATTTCAGCCTTTAAGATTGAATTACAAAGATTTCAACCTTTAAGACTGAATTATAGGCTTCTTTTGAAATGTCACATTTGGGCCCGTTGCATTAATATTTGGGCATTCAGTTCTCACGGCATGGTGATGGGATTGTCATGCTGCAGTCAAAGTATATACAAAGACCTTCTAAAAAGGTTTAATCTTGAGGATTATAAGCCTATGTCTACACCAATTCAAACAGGAGCCAAGCTTAGCATTCAAGATTCTAGAGAGCCTTTTGATTGGACATTATCTCAACAGGCTATTGGATGCTTGATTTATCTATGCAACACACGGCCAGACATTCAGAATGGAATGTCTCAATTGCATAGATTTATGCAGTGCCCACATACCAAGCATTGGCAAGCTATCAAGGAGGTTTTGCACTACTTACAGGGTACTTAGTTCCTTGGATTGTTCTATCCAAGGGTGGGTGAGACATAACTGCATGCCTTCAGCGATTCAGACCGGGCAGGATGTTGCAACACACCAACAGATTTTGACATGTGACCAACTGGGGTAGAAAAGGCGAACACCCCCCCGGGCCCCGGCCCCTGCCCCCGCCCGTCTACTTAGGAACTCTTTATTACAAGGGAGTATTTATTAATATACAAACTTTGGGGGAGCTTCTTAGAGTCCAATTATCCAGATACATTTCTTAATGCTTCAAATACAACTGGTCTATAATCCAATTCTCCATAATACCATTCATATGAGAGATCCTCTTCCAGTGTGGGTTTACCCAACTCACAGGTCTAAACGATGCTTTACGATAGAAAAACTTAGCTGCAAAATGAGTTAACCTCAACACATAAAATATCAAGATACCCGCACAATTCTCTTGTGTATAAGTCCTAAATGCAGCGCACAGCAGAAAACAGGGTGCACAACAGCATTGGCCGGCCGGTAAAGAAGGTACTGCAAGCTGGGGCTGCTGCGCAGGCAAAGCGTCTTCCCTTGCTACCTAAATCTGAAGGCGAAACCTCAAAAGCTCTTAATCTCTCTCTCACTGTATGACCATACATTGTTATCGTGTAGCATGGCATGGATAGTTTATCTTATGTAGCTAGTTTTGGGCTTTTTTCTGTTCTTTTCACAGTTTAGTATTACTACCTTTTTGGTCTCACAAACCCTCTGCTCGTTTGAAGACGTTAATATATCTTTCTTTTTTCTCTCTCTCCCCCTCTCTCTCTCTCAACCACCAGGCAACCCTGATTATCGGGTTGCAATGTTACAGGCTGTTAACAAACTCAATGAAATAACAGAGATCTGCACTTCATTTCAGTCCATGAAAAGACTAAGCACAAGTTGAACTTGGTGGAGGTAGACGTACGTGAACAGCCAGGCGGTTGGAGTGGAGACTGGCGGGGGAGGGCGAGATGAGGGCGCCAGCAGGCAAGCGTGCTCGCTGGAGGCACCGCACCCGCACCATGTTCTGCTGCTGCTGTTTCCTCTCTTGTGGCTTTTAAATTAGAAACTGTATATATATATATATTATCGATGTTGTATATTTTACACTTTTATTGATGTATAAATTTTTATTTTTATTTTCATATTCACTCTACACTATTAATTAATTTTTTTGGGTACATATTGGCAAACAACATTAATTTTTGTAAGGTTTGAAAATCAAAGACTTTAGCTTTGTAAGATTCAATAAGGGTTAGGAATTTTTAAAATTTTTAGAAAGTAAGAAAGCTTCACTCATGTTTTTCAATAAAGAAAATTTAGAAATATTACCTTCTTTGTTTTACACGTCAATTTGACCAGTTTTGATACAAAGTGACGAAAAGGCTGTGTTGTATTAAACATGAAGGGAAAGCATTTAATTACAAGGGACGGATTGCACATTGCATACTTCATAACAAACTTGTAAAAAAGCTAGAGAATGCCCATTATGTGTCGGCATCAATTAACCCAATGTTACCAACCTTGCACCCTCGACACCCTTCTTGAGCGCCTCCTGCCTCTCGCCCACTTGCTGCTCCCTTTCGCCCACCTCCCTCTCGCCCACTTGCTCCCTCTTGCCCACCTCCCTGAGTGCCTCCTCAGAAAGAAATCGCTTTTCCTCTGCCTCCTACACCACTTGCTCCTCCTCGCCCATCTCCACAACCAACCCCCGAGGACCCCTACTCAACACGCCTAACAACAATGCTCTTGCCCTCCGTCCGATGTCGCACAGGGCTTCCTAGCCATGCACAATAGTCATGAGCGGAAATGTTTCGTCATCCCTTCCATCTATCTAATCATCCCACTTTCGGTTTGCTACTAGTGTAAGCACGAGAGAGCGAGAGAAAAAAAGAGGGGTATGGTACTGCATCTCTAGAGACATCTCCAACGTCCATGTGGGTGTGCATATAGAAACTACAAGCGCGAAAAATACGCAAGGTAAGATGCCCAAAAATGCATGCAAACAACCTAGCATCTGCACAAAATAAAAACACATGAAAACAGCATATTCCCTACAAATTAATAACGACATGCAAAAAAAAAACATTTTTGCCACATATTATGGCCTTTAATCTAGTGTGTATTAAAATAGGCAAAGGTTTAACACGTAACAACCTCTTTTTAAAGAAACACGTGTACAAGTCGAACGCCCAAATTTGTTTTTCATATAAATATCATATAAAACAGCCAAAAAAAAAAGTAATACAAGAAAAGAAAGCACTATAGAGTGCACTTGTACAAATGTTCATCAAATTGCTTATCATTATCTATGATGATAGGAGTACTATAGCTACCTAGATGTCCATCATCTTCAGTTGCATCATCGTTCGTGCCATTGCATCATCTTTATCTTCATCACCTACATGATGAGCACCTCTTGCACTGAAGTATCTTACAACAAGGGTATCTTATAGGAGGGGTATCCGTAAAGAAGATCTTATCTATGTCTATCCATTGAGGTGAGGAAACATCATAACTTTCCAAATTATCAAAGACCTTCTTCTTCTCATACCATTTCCTATCTTTGGTATTATCCAAGATATAGTTGTTAACTAATATGGACCATTCTTAAAAGGGTGCTTGCCAGTGTTGCACCAATAGTCGTCCATGAAGACATATGCCCGTTCAAACAAATTTATGGGTGACAAATACACCAATAGTCATGTGCTAGCCAGTGTTGCACCACTAGTCGTCCATGAAGACGTATGCCCGTTCTTCAAACAAATTTATGGGCCTTATTCTTCAAATCACCTTAACCATAGAGAGCATAAAGTTGCATGCCTTGTGTAATTTCTTCAGATGAGACATTATGGCAAAAAATCTTCAAGTGTGGCTTGTGCAAGTCCTTCATGCAATAGCTAACCATACCTTCAAATGTGTGCATCCTTATTTGATGTAATCCTCTGCACATCACGAGACCACCCTCTAGTTTAAGGTACTCCCAATCGATTTGTCATTTAACAAGCTTGCCAATGCAAAAGAGTGATGCACCCATGAGAGTGATTAGCATTTGAAAGTGCAAGTGGTTGAGAGTGCCTCCTTTCTCTAGTGCAAAGAGCCCCTTCAAGCATTCCATTCTGATGAATTCTTCAAGGGGTTCCCAATATGACACATTGATATCTGTATTACCTACTACAATAGCAATTGAGACTTTGAATAGTTTAGTTTTTTTCTATGCTGAAAATCAAGGTTACTTATGCACAGAGGTGTCAGAGTCAACACCCTTGCCTTTCACGTCCTTGGGAGCTTTAGAAGAACCTAGCCAACAAACAAAATCAAAGCATGCAATCAAAAAATTAAACACGTATTGTTATAGACCATTAGAGTTTGCTAGTAATAACACAAATAGGTAATAAACAATAAAGTCAAAAGTATTTACCACATGAACGTGCTTTTTTTCCACTACATGAAGGTTGTGAAAAGTAAGATTGGCCATTTGGAGGTGTCACAATCCGTGATGAGCAGAGTGGATTAGAGGGCGCTACCCTCAAAACTATTGATATCGATGGTTCCCCCTCAATCTTGGTGTTAATACCTGTGTTAATCTCGTTACACCTATAACACTTCTTTGAATCATGTTTATTAGTCTTTTGTGAATCATTTATCTTGGTGTTAATACCTGTGTTATGGTTATTAATAAGAGCTATATCAAATGATTTTGGAGAGGTTTTAGGGTTCAAAGATGTTGATGCCGAGGTTTGGGGTCATTGTTTTCTTAGAAAAATTATTTTTCTTTTCACAATTCAAGGCTAGAGAAATAGCCGAGCTCGGAGAATGTGGTCAAAACATATTTACCTCAAATTGAATTGTAGGTTTCAAACCTGCTATGAACTTTCTTCTTTGATCCTTGCTGCGAACCTTCTCGATTACTTGCATTTGTAATAAAGTTTTCCAAAACCTGTCCACATAAGTTGATATATTTTCTTTGTTAAGTTGTCTGAATGTAGACCATTGTTGTCAAGCCTTAGCTTTGTATTGTGATGGTAGGAAATGTTTCTTTAAGAGTTTTTGGAACTTTTTCCATGTTGAAGGTTTATGTTCACCTTGTTTGATCACATTCCACCATAAAGCAGCATTTTGGATCAAGTGATTACAAGCACATTTAATTTTATCATTTTTTGAGAACTTTTCGCTAGAGAAATAATCATCTACTTGGCTAATCCATGCAATAAGAACTTGAGCATCCTTCTTGTTGCCACCATCATAATTTTGGAAAGTGAACGCCTTTCGGCTGATTTGTGGGTCTTTCCTAGAGTTTTGAGCACGCAAGGTAGCTTCAACAGTGCGTCTAACATGATCACTTTCCTCCTTATCTAAGTCAGAAGAATTGGAAGAATCGCATTTGCATTTGGCACGTTTGACTTGATGCTCTAATTTGCGTCGGAGTTCTAGCAATTTGTTCTTGAAGTGCTAAGATTTGCTCTTGTACCGTGGGTGGTGTGGGTAAGGTAGCCATTGTAATTTAATAATGCAAATAAATGAAGACAGAATACTAGCTCTTGAATTTGTCATCCAATAGTTGACTAAAACCGTTCTCCAAGAATTTTGTAAAAGCCAACACTTCTTTGATGCCAAAAAATTTAACAGCAAGAGGCTTCCAATATCCAAAAAAGAAAAGAGAGCTTTTCTAAAATTTTATGCAGATACTAAATTTTTCCTAAGAGGAGAGTCCTTCTTTCATAAGATCCTTGATTTGACCCCCCCCCCCTTTTTTTTTGTAAGGCTCTTCTTCTTCTTTGAATCCCCATGATTGGGTTTCATAGCATGCTTTTAAAAAAAGACACCATACAAAAATGAAACTTCCAATATATTCGAAGACTTTTGCATATTATGACCACCACCTAGGAAGGGGATGTTAAGCACAAGTAACATTACAAGAAAGCATTTTCAAGAGACATTGTAATACTATTGGGACTCAGGTATCATCTCTCTCTCTCTCTCTTCCCTCAATTTACTACAATTTCATTGCTACTTTTTTACGAAGACACCATAGAAAGATAAAACTTCCATTATATTCCGAAGCAAAATTACAATACTTCAACTTATTATGATAAATACCTACAAGATGTTGAACACAAGCAACAATACATGAAAGTATGTGGGACCTTATATAATACCATTAGGCCTGAACTATCATCTTTGACTACTATGACTACCCCAAATTTGTAATGAAGGTGGGAACTTCTCCTTGAAGAGAAGCCTCTTTTGCCTCTTCAATGATGACAAAGACTCTCCACATCCTAATGGTTGTTGCCACTTTCACATGTAGCATGTTCTTGTCTGCAAGGTCTACGACCTTCTCTAATGTGAGCTTCTGTAGAGCTCCTGTACTTTGGACGTTGTTGACCATGCCTCCAAAAAGGCATCCGGTCTTGGTTCTTTTTCTTGGAGGTGCATGAAAGATGCAAGAGCTTTAATTAAGATGCTTGCAAACATCGTATTATTAGAGGGACTGGTGGATGAGCCCATGAAAATAGAGTGTATGCCTAACCTATGATAATATAAAGAAATAAGGGGTGGTTAGGTTGGGATGTATCGCTCGAATAAGAGTAGTGGAACATGAAAATATCTATTCTATTTATAAGATTTTAGAAATATAATATAAAAATAACTTTTAAAAGCATATAATAATATCAAATGTTTATGCACGTGACTTGCGGCATACAAAGACAACAACACATTCTCCCTCTCACTCAAACTTTCACTCTTTCACTCAATCTCTCTCTCCCTCTCCATCTCTCTCTATTGTTAAGTAAATTATCTAAAATGTTATAGTAACTTCAACTACAATGTCATAGCACCAAGTTAAGTGTACACAATTGCATCAAAATAATGTGAAAATCAATAACTTATTGTCATTATACAAGAGATGGATTACATCAAGGAGGGCACCGTGACTGATGATAGAAGTAAGGTGGCTGCATATAGGGAGCTCTACTAAATGGTGCACGTGGGAATAGCAGCCTCATAAGTTTGTGATGTTGTGCCCATAATGAGGGCATCATATAAGGAACCATGGGGGACATATGTGTGGCATAATAGGTCGATATGGGGCCTCTAATGGAATAGTAGGTGGCCATGATGAGGCACTCGACCTTGTTGGGCTTATGGGTAATGGGATGGGTGGAGGAGGGTGGTGCTGAAAGATGAGGTCCCCATGTCCCTCTACTACTCCCATCGAGCATACTCACATTGATGCTACCCTTGAGATATTGTTGCCCTAAATCATCGAGAGAACTTGCAAAAGAGGTCATATACAAGAGCTAAGGCACACCTCGTCCCACTCCACGCTAATGCAATGCTGATGTAGTTCCTTGCATGCTCTAGCAAGGCTGATGTAGTTCCTTGCATGCTCTAGCAAGGGTCCCAATTTTGGCAAAACTGCATCCCCTTGATTGGTGAACATCATGAGTAACCACTTGCCATACATTTCATTTACATATATGTATATGAACAAACGAAAATATAAAAGACAATGAATATGAAATGAGTACACTACTTTAAACGAATTGTAATAAAGTAAATGCCATAGATGAAGCTCTAGTCTTACCTTTCAAAAGCCCTAATACACTCATCAACATATCGAATGGGATTCTTGTCCGTTATCCAACATGTAAGTCCATTAGGGCATTACAAGTGGACACTTCATCCTCATCAACAAGCCCATGAATGATTGCAATAGTGCAAGATTCCTAGAACACCACAACATATAAGTTCTTTGCAAACTATTTAATTGTACCAAATGGGGAGAGTAACTAGAACGAGGGAAAGATCATACCTGTGTTTTCACTTTCCTAAAAGCGCGAGACAGAGGTGATCAATGTTAGCGTTGAGACCCAAGTGTAGAGGGTCCACCACTTCTCTAATTGAAGTTTGCATTTTAATAAGAAAAATCACATGTTATTCCCAATGTTCAGAAATAAACTTTTGCTAAAACACAATGATATTGACTACACTTACTGAATCCTAATAGGTCTATGTCGGCTTCCTTTTAACTCTCTATCCCTTGCTCTTTGCTCTCACCTTTTGGGATCATTTGTTTATTACCCCCTACATGGGACTCCCGTCAAGTAACACTCTCGTCATCCTTAGCATCAAGAGGGGCTCTCTTCTCAACATCCTCATCATCGTCTTTCCCTTCCCACTCTGGCTAAGTCATCTTTTTGGGCCTTTGTGCCATAGTTGCGGATGATGGAGATGTGTCTACGGCCAGCTTCTTGCCCTTATCCTTGGGTTGTTGCTCGGTGGCCGGTTTCTTGCCCTTCTTTGCTCTTGCATCTAGCCCATATAGCAGCTATAAACTCCATATACAAACTTCATACAAAAATGTTACCATACACAATGATACTTACTTTGAAACTTCTTAGCCTCGCTAAGAGGAAACTCTCCCTTGGGGTAGCCTTTCCACCATGGGCAAGATGTCCATGTATCATTGCCTCATACTTGTTGATCCAGTCCTCAGGGCACAATCCCGTCTCCTCTCTCTCATACTACAGCCGTGGGGTGTTTCACGAGTGCTCGAGAATACATACTCGATTACACACAATTTCTCCACCACCTAATACAAAAACATTTGAATAGTCTTTTAATATGATAGACTAGCAATAAAATGAGACACATAGTATCGATTATGCTACTACATAGCTGTATAATAGACGTCGTCGTGCCATGCACGGCAAGTGTGGTTACTGGTTAGGGTCCAGGGTGGCACACATTTTTCCTTTCCACCTTAGGAATGTGTGCATCTTCCTAAAAGCTTTTAGGGCATCCACGGTATCCACCCTAGAGTCGTGTGTGCCTCTCTCGTGCATGCCTACTATGGCAGGTGAGTTCTCCTCCAACTTTGCATAGAGTTGTAGCATGTACTTGGTTGATTGGAACCAGTACACATGGTGTTGTATCCACCCAAAGAATGCTATGTCCGACGAAGGATTTTGGGCATCTCTCATTGGGAACTTGCCACCCGCCAATATGTCCATGAGCTTACATTTCCTGCATTATGAACCAACTTTATATTTCTTACTACATGTAAAAAAAGTTAATGTGTTGAGAGAAAATGTGTGATCTTATTCTATATTTGGAATATGTGCATGAGCAATCTCTGCTAGCTTGGGAGTATTGAATTGATCTGCCTTTTCACCCTAACCCTGGTAAGAGATCACCTTTTTGAAGAACTCTTATCGCAATTGGGGTTGGCTATTTGTGCCAGATCATGTCCTCTCTTTGTAAATAGTGCCTCCATCTCCTTGAGGGCATCTTTGTAATTCTTATCAAATATGTCTACATTCTAATTATACTCTCCATTCCCTCGCTTAGGCAAGCCACTGACCTTCTTTTAGTACGTGGCATCAAACTCAGACTGCAATGCATTTTTGTTTTAGATACAACATTATGGAAATCAAAATATGACTTTATTGTTGCGTGTTTATGAGGCACGCACATACCTTGAACACCAATTGAGAGAGGAGTGCCATGGGAAGCTTCAACTACGTAGATTTGTTCGGCCCCTGATGATGCATAAGAGCTTTCTCTGCCCACGCATGATTCTCATTGCTAAACTTCGACAACAACGATGTGGATTGGCAAGCCCCACATGCTTCATCATGAATATGTCATGTGCCGTTGTGTTTGGCACATGAATGCTAGTCACCCTAGCAGTTTTATATGCACCATAAATTAAAATTAGCATAATGATCACATGCAAGATGTTTGTTCATTTTAATCACAAAAATAACAAGATACAAGTTGACTTATTTATTTATTATGTGCATCACCATCAGGAACTGAGCCTCCTCCTCCTGGAAGAATCAAACCACCCTACAATTCACCTTTGGAACCTTGCCTCTATGAGCTCATGTGGTTCTTGACCATTCTTACCAAGATTTGAGATGATGAGGTTGACATCTTAGACAACAAACATCATCTTGACCATGTGTTACCATCCTTCCATTTGCTCTAGTATCTTATCAAACTCTTCGGACAACGATAGGTCGGGGCCAATTACACTTTGACGATCAAATGGAATGGGATCTTGGCCTGGGAAACTCTTTGAGACAATGAGTGCTGCCATTGTTGTTTTGTAGGTGCTCTCTTCCATGCTTTTAATCAACCCTTTGATGCAATCCTCATTCGTGTAGATTGTAGGGTATATGAGGAGGTGATATAGAGGCACTCTAGAAAAGCGGTGTTGATCATTGACCAAGTGATCCTCCACCCAATTTGTGGAGATGTCTCGATCAACCTCTTGGTTGAAACTCTCCTTTATGGACTCCTCATCTTTGGAAATCATGGCACTACTGGCAGCATGATTATTATCGGGCATTGTAGGAGCAAGCCTCGCTTGAACTTGTAATCCTGATGTATCGGTCATGTTGCTTGATGTGGCAACTTGCGACATGCCCATATATTGAGATAGTGCAATCTCATCTAGATTTTTGGTGAAGACCTTAGATTGTAAACGAGTTTGGGGAGGCATTATGCTACCTTCTTGCGATGCAGGGTGAGGTTGTGAGTGAAAAAAAGTGTGTACGGGAGAGGGTTTTAGAGTATGCACTAGAAGGGGGGAGGAGAGGGTTTGAGATGAAGAGATTGAGGGGATGCAGAGTATTTGAGAGGGTGAGAGGGAAGACTTTTAGGGAGAGAGGGTGAGAGGGAGAGAATGGGAAGAGTTTTAGGGAGAGAGGGAGAGAGGGAGAGAGTGGGAAGAGTTTGAGGGAGAGGGGGAGAGAGGGTGAGAGTGGGAAGAGTTTGAGGAGGGAGAGGGTGAGAGGGGACATGATAGGTCAATTAGGGCACTAGTGGGAGGGAGAAGGTGAGAGGGGAGAAGAGAGGGCATAAGAGGGAGGCTGGGCACAGGAGGGCATAGGACATGATAGGTCAATTAGGGCGCTAGTGTTGGAGGGAGAGGGTGAGAGGGGAGAAGAGAGGGCATAAGAGGGAGGCTGGGCACAGGAGGGCGGCCGGTTCAAGGGTGATAACGGGGGAGAGAGAGATGGCTGTTATAACGATGCCTGCTAGTGTGGCAGGAGCCATGAGTATTGCCTGACCTTGAGCAATGCACGTGGTGTGCCATGCAATACATGTGGCATGGCACGTGTATTGCCCGAGCATGGGCAATACATGTGGCTTGTCATGCCATTACCACTGTAGTGCCTGAGTTTAGGTAATACACATGGCATTGCCATGTGTACAGCCTGCGCTCGGGAAATACATGTGGCGCGTCACATGGAATGCCCTGCTACATTGGCATTACATGTGGTACACGTATAGTGGTGCCACATGTGCCATGTGTAATGCCCGTGCTTGGACATTACACATGGCAGCATGGGCATTACACGTGTAATGCCCGAGCATTTGCCATGTGTAGTGCCCGAGTGCAAGTATTACACGTGGCATATTTACCATGTGTAAAGCTCACGCTCGTGCATTACATGTGGCATTTAATGCTTGTGCTCGGGCATTACACGTGGCAGTTGCCACGTGTGTATATATTTATATATATGTGTGCGTGCGCGTGTGTGTATGTGTGTGTGTGTAATATATGTATACACACACACACACACACACACATATATATATGTATATATATATATATATATATATATATATGTATATATATATATATATACATATACATATACATATACATATATATACATATATATATATATATATATATATGTATATATATATATATATATATATATATATGTATACATATATATATATACATATATATATATATATACATATATATATGTATATATATATATATATATATATATATATATATATATATATGTATATGTATACATATATATACATATGTATATATATGTATATGTATACATACATATATATGTATACATATGTATATATATACATATATATACATATGTATATATATACATATATATACATATGTATATATATGTATATGTATACATATGTATATATACATATACATATGTATATATATGTATACATATGTATATATATACATATATATACATATGTATATATATGTATATGTATACATATGTATATGTATATATACATATGTATACATATACATATGTATACATATGTATATATACATATATATACATACGTATACATATATATACATATGTATATATATGTATACATATGTACATACATACATACATACATACATACATACATACATATATATATATATATATAAATATGTGTGTGTGTGTGTGTATCATTTCACAGATTGGTTAGGAATTATATTAAAATAAAGTTTTACAAAAAATCTTGCTTTTTAGTCAAGAAGAATAACTGTGGAGTCCTTAGCTAAATCATTTCGTAGATTGGCCAGTTTTACAAAAGATATTATATGCGATTTTGGTGAGTCAGTGTGTACTTGGTATATATTGGCACATTCTTGCAAAAATGCTCTCAAACTCAGTTTAGCTAGTGATAAAAGCGTCAATGAGAAGCTAGAGAGAGTAGAAATAAAAAGTAAATTTAGAGTTAGAAGATGTCCAAGTCATTAATTGATTGAAATGAATGGATTGAAGATCTTCACTATCTTGCTTAAGTAGAAAACAACATAGTTAAACGACATTATGTAAAGCTTGCTCAAGAGAAAAGTGCACATCTTTTATTGAAGAAGATCAATTATATGTTAGAATATGTTGAAAACATTACATAAATTTTTGGGGGGTGCACTATAAAGAAATCCTATGTATCATGTGCGTTCAAGGATTATTTAAAAAACCCCTTATACTTACATATTTTTGTGAATAAAATGACCCCTTTTTCTTCTTAAATTGACAGTGTTTTTCAAAATTGGTTAAAAAACCCCCTTCTGTAAATGTACTTTTGTAACTTTTTTAAATTAATATACCCCCTCCCCGATGATCTCACATGCTACACTTACATATTTTTAGGTGAAGCCCCCAGGCATAAATGTAAATGCCTGAGAAGGCTCTCTCCTCTCAGCATGTGTGTATGTGTGCAAATATATATTTATGTTATATATATATATATATATATATATATATAAACATTTTGTAAAAAAATAACTATATTAAAATGGTCAATTAAAAAACAGCCACATTATTTGAAGATGATAATCACCATTCATTTGGTGTGTACTTTGTTCTTGTTGTGTACTACTTTTTACTCCTCTTTACAATGAGCTGCACAATCTTCTTCCCATCTTCTAAGAAGAATCTACGTTTCACCAATGGTTGAGTTCTTGTGAGTGCAAAATTCTTACAAGCACAAGTAGCCCCTATGTCATTCTCTATATTGCAAGTAATAGTAAATATTGGGTCCCAAGAGTTGTGTCCCTCTCAAGCCTACGAGATGAGCTTATTAATGATACACATCGGTATCCATGAACATAATGTATGGGCAGGCACATCTAAGGGACTAACTGATATATGACAAAGCAAATGGTATCTAGGGTGAGGAGTAGATCGCAATGCCGAGGTAAGAAAGGTACAGATGTGTGTGGCAAAAGAAATTATGATGGCAACACTAGTGCAAGAGGGTGGTTCCTCACATTTCATTTGGGGAACAAGAGTTCATCAACATTGCAAAGGAGATGGGATCGTTGGTGGAAAACATTTGGTAAATTAATTTGGTTGGACACTTATGTTTTTTTAAATGAGTTATAAATATCTAGATAAGTAAAGTGTGAAACCTGAATAATTTTATTATTTGGTTCCAGAGGTCAATAATTGTAGCTCGACACGGGCCTTCTAATAAGGAGAGCTTTGGATTGAATGCACTTTTGAAGCTAAACGAGAGTGCACTTATGACTTTTTCCATGGAAGTAGGTTCCCAGGACAAGGGTCCATAGGTGAGAAGTGCTTTGTTTTAAGATAACCACCATTAAACTTGCTTCTGGGTTGGATTTGGTGAATCGAATGTGATAGATTGGCTTTGGGGACCTATGATATGCATGGATACAATTCGATCACACTCGGCGAACATCAGATTGGGTGACCATGGCTTGTCATGTGTACGACCGAAGGTATCATAGTACAAATGTCATAATAAATGTGCTCAAATGATTTCAACTGTGTTACATCGTAAATGACTTGAGTTTTTATGCAATATGTAGGATCTTCTAACAATTGCAACATGTGAAATGAAAGAGGAGGATATGGAGGCCCAAGTCTATTTTGGGAGTGCATCAATGAGGTGATGGAAAACCATGGTTACAAAAGGGAGGATTTCTTTGGTTTCATGGCATACGAGGCACTTTGATATGTATTCAATGGTGACAAAAATAATGTCTTAATAGTTAGAGAGAGGTCCTACCTATTTCATTGGGAACAGAGCATGGTTGTCCATACAATAAAGTATGTGTGCACCATATCTCAAGGTGAGCATGAAGCAATGTGCGAGAAGTGGTGCATAGCTCCTACTAGTGAAGTTGCATCAATAGAGGCTCAATTAATATTCCAATGGTGGCGCAATGGTCATGTTATGGATAGGAATGTTTTAGTAATGGACTCTTGTTTGAGCTGGTGGAGGTGCACATAGCACATTGGGGTTTGGTCATGATGACAACAGTAGAGAGAAGTAACGATGGTCCAAATACCCCAAGAACAAACCTAGCAAAGAGAAAGCATGGGAGTTGTCTTACAATGTAAGGATATAGATGCAAGATTTCTTTTTGTAAGTGCATGTACTAGGAAGGATATAGATGCAAGATTTCTCTTTATAATGCATGTACTATCGATATGACAAATGCAATTTTGCAAAGCACTAAGGTGGTCTCTTACTCTCAAGGAAAATACATAGGGAGAGAACCAAACACTTGGAGAAACTAACAAAATAGATTTCTACAAGCCTAGCCAAGTGGCTCGAACAGTCAATTAGCCATTGAAGGAACACCCATGTATAAGGTGCCTACCCCCGAAACGGTGACAAAGAAACTACACGTCACAAGAGACCAGCCACTGTGGTCATTCATATTGATGATGAGGCAATGCATAATTTGGAGTATAATGCACATGCAAATATGTAGGGAGGCCATGGAAGATCAAATTTAAAGAGCATGATACAACCACTACTCCCCAAAGAATAGTGGAAGCCATAGAGTTTAGTGTGATTGAGCACAAGGTGAATGAAGCAATGTGGGAAATCTAAAAGACATGCATTGGCAAGGTCATATGCAACAAAACTCCTCGTGGTGGTGGTAAGAGGTGTGGGAAACACATAGCCGAATCTGCAAAGGGTGTGTTTGCACCATCATTCAAAGGGTATCGCAAGCAACCTAATGGTCTCATCAGACAATGAATGTGGTTTTGCCCTCATCACGTGCTTCATTGCTATATTGTGGATGCTAATATAGACCCAAAGCCCAATCCACCACCCTTGATATGGCTAATTGCCTATAGGAACTAACCTCACAGATAAGGAGGTCTATTTATTATGGGAAGGTGGATACTAGGTGGAGAGCAAGAATTAGAAGGTGTCATGCCCACTCCACCTAGTAGCGATGGGGCTATAAGGTCCTTTACAATAGCAAGTAATAAAGAACTAGGGAGGTGGCTTAGGCATGCAAAATGGCATAAGAGTTAGGTATCACATGTTGATATCAGAGGAAGTGACAAAAAAATAAAGGCCGCTTGAAAATGAAAGCTAGGGTGGTAGAAGAACTGTACGGGCTAGAGCACAAGCATGAAGTTTTTAAGATCGAATTGCACGGGGATGATGCACATGCTCGAAAATACGACATGCATGTGAAAGACAACCGTGTTGTATGTGTCCAAATTTTACAAATAGAGAATCTAAGAAGAAGCCTTATCTTACATGAAAGCACTTATTCTTCATATATTTGCATATTCTTGGCTTGAGCTAGAATGAGAATATGTTTATCCACCAACCTATCCTTTTGGACTTGGAGCTCTATAAAGCCTTGTCTCGTAGGAGAACCTACCCTAATTCAGACCATTATGTATGGAATTTCACATGCCAAATTTTCTCCTTTCATGTCCTATAGTATTTTGGGACTTCTGTAACCTCATTGGAAATGACCTTATTGTAGAGGGTTTGATTGTGCAATCTCTCTCTCTCTCTCTCTCTCTCTCTCTCTCTCTCTCTCTCTCCTCCCCCTTCTCTAGAGCTCTTTTGATGGAGGGAATGTGTATGAACTTTGCAATCCTGCTTCCAAACAAAGTTTATTAAGCTTCTCATATTGCATTATCAGATTAAAGTTGAGTTTTGTTGAATATTATTAGTCCATTGCATTTTCAAGTAGGTATTGTATTGCAATACGTGGTCTTGTATTGATGTTATGAGCATTGAATGTTTAGAAATTCATAGGGAAATGAGAGGGGAAGAATGAGGGAGAGAGATAAGCATAGTGGACTACAAATCACATGAGGCCTTTAAGTAAGTAAGAAAGCTTTCCTAAAATTGCACGTATAAAAAGAAAACATACATATCCGCTCTTTCCAAAAAAATGGAAAAATGCCTTTATTATTGAGCACTAAAAAATGAGAAAAGATGTCTTTATTATTGTCAATGAAAAGGAAGAAAGATGTTTTTTTCTTTTGTTGCAAAATTACAAGGAATATCTCTTTATGCACCTCCCCGCTCCTATAAATATAGAGATAAGATAAATAGCACTTCGTGTAGTAACAAAGAGTTCGTAGGATGCACATGCACATGGGATGGGCCTAGGCACATAGCTTAGGGTCATTTACATATGGGATTAGGTCACATGGGCCTTGGGACTATAAGAGACGTGCTCTAGGAGTATTGTATCTTGGATATACTTTTGATACTCATTACACTTACTTTCCATATTCCTTAGTGTTAATCTCTCTAGCTTTTCCTAATCTAGTCTAATTAGGCTAATACAAGGCTAATCTAGAAGTTCATTTCTTTCATTGGTATCAAAGATCTAGGCTTATATCTTAATTCTTTGATTAGGAGATTAATCATTTTTAGATTACTGTTAACTCAATTTTTTGAAATGCATTTTCTTGATTAGGATTAGTGTTAATCATTTTTAGAATTAGATTTTATACAGTTTTTAAATTTGCTAATTTCTTATTTTGATAAGATTAGTAATAAAACTTACGTTAATCGTTTTCGAATTTGTATCAATCATTGTTTTCAGAACCCTAATCCACTTTATTGTTTGATTTCTTGAACTTCTTGATCTTTATTTCTATTTTTTTTATTTTCGAAATTAGGGTTTGCAGAGATTTTAATAATCCAATATTGAGTGATTTTTTTTTCACTATCTTGCTTAGAGAGCCTACAGTTTCAAATATTTTTGACAAAGATTTCATAACAATTGCAAAGAAATTATGAAAGCTTCGAGAGCAATGAATTACAGAGAACAACAATGAAATGATACAATTCTTGAGCAAGAAAGTGTGCAAACCCTTCTCCCACTTTGATCATGCATGTGGTCATACACTCATGATTTAAATATGATTTATATCCATCAAAACCCACGACTATTGCATCCTCTATCTCTCATTTATCATCCTTTTTTGGTTTGATGCACTACTTTGGACGCATCTTCTTTTTGTAGTGTTTGAGCAAACATGTATGTGAGCTCATGCTTTTTACTCTCTAAGATGTGAAATCTCATGAAGTTAGAGAAACAATTGTAAGTTGCATTCTTGCCTTTTGTCGAGCATTTACCATAAAGTTCATTGCACTCACGACACCAAATTTGCACATGAGGCACCCCATTGAAGTCCTGAGAATGTAACTCAAACCTATCATCCCTTGACACTACCGTTTCCTTCAGCTTTGATCTAACTCTATCACACTCCTGTTGGTAAAGTTCAAGAATACTTGGGCTCAGTAATATACTAGAAAGCGTTGAAGACATGTTCTCTTGAGCTTCAAGATTTGCTTCACCTGCTTGAGCTTCAAGATTTGCTTCAGTAAGAGCAATGTCTTTTTCTTGGAGGGAGAGTTTCCTCCATGCTGCATGAACTCTTCTTGATGTGAACTAGGAGTTGATCATTGATTGTCCATCATTTCTCTTGCTATTTGGTTAATGTATACTCATCATCGCCAAACTCAAAAGGTTTGAGTAGAAGCTCATCACCTTCAATTTGTCCATGAACATGAGAGAATGTGGGCTGACCTGTATCTCTTCTCACCCTAACAACACCTAATTCCTCCTTGCTATCATAGTCAACCACTTGAATCCTAAAAAAGGATGCCATGATACTACGACCGATTTTGCTTCAAAACAAAATGAGAACCTTAATTAGAACCAATGATCAAAACTTCTAAACACTTGATGGAGTTAGTGATAGTACTCAATATCCCACATAGATGCTTGTGGTCTCATCATCACCAGTCCTATAACATATGCATGAACAAAAACCAATCTTGAATACTATTTTCTTGCTAACAAATCATGCATCAACACTTTCCTCTTGGCTATCCTGGCCTAGTCTTAATCTTCAACATGAACATCATTAATCCCTGATTAAGTGTCGGGCAAGATATGCCCAGAGAGAGAGACCATTTGTCACATGCACACCCAGTTGGTGTACACATGGCATTCATAAGCATTAAGCAAGGCATTCATGAGCCTTAAGCATTGGCATTCAAGCATTAATCCAACATTTATAGTAGTTAAATCAATGTTAACAAGCATAGATCATAGTAGATCATAGCATGTGCAGTAGTGTATGGGGCTCTACAGCACCTACAACAGTGTACATAGGTCATCTTAGCAGTATGTAGGGCATGTATCACATTAGGTCAGGGCCGTGGAACCAGCCCAGCAGTAATTGTTGGGCATTTATGAGTCATGGAGGACCCAGACAAATAGGTTGATAGTAGTACCTCAGCCGACCAGCAACGTAGAGTCCATATAAATAGACTTCACATCATTTAGTCCAATATGTAGGGCATGTATCACATTAGGTCAGGGCCGTGGAACCAGCCAGCAGTAATTGTTGGGCATTTATGAGTCATGGAGGACCCAGACAAATAGGCTGATAGTAGTACCTCAGCCGACCAGCAACGTAGAGTCCATATAAACAGACTTCACATCATTTAGTCAAGTATCTCTAGTGTTTTGGTGGTCTTCAACCCAAGGCTACAGGAAGGGTGGATTGCCACACTTCAACATTCATCATTAAAAGGCATAGTAGTAGTCAGCACATAGTCATCTCCTGCCTCCTACATAGAGGAAAGCCAGCATCCCAAGGGTGGGCCTCAGCACTGGAGAAAGGAACATTCAGTTATCATCTTCATTCAGCATATCTCTCTCTTCCTGACAAGGATACTCATTTAGGGCAAAAATAGATCTATTCAGAGATCTTAGTTGTAACCATTGCATTTAATATAGTTGCATTACATTTGCATTGAAACCATTCTCTATCTCTTATGTATTTCTAAGTGTAGTTTAGTTAAGCTTAAGGTTTTTTTACTACGATCAATCTCCCGCATGTCAAACCATTTGTTTGCTTCCATGGACATTGAAATATCTCTCTATCTCTCTCTCTCTCTCTCTCTCTCTCTCTCTCTCCATGGCATGAAGCTGCACAGGCTCCCCCTCTTCCTGCTCATGGTGTGCGCTGGTGGTCTCTCTTTCTCTCTCCCCTTTGCCATTTTGCACTTGCGCGCTACGCGCCCTGTCTCCCCCTACCCCAGATGTACTCTCCTTTCATTGCCCACCACCTATTTAATCGAGCAGTTGTAGAGGGCTTCCCACCCACTTGGGCCACAAACACTATTACCCCGATCCATGAGGCTATCAATCCTATGGACCTCGAGGATTACAGGACTATTATGGTTGGCCAAAAGAAAAGCTATGGAGTTTTGGTAACCTTCTCTTCTAAGAGATTAGATAAGAATGAAGGGATATATACATCTCAAGCTCTAGGATTACCTTAAGGTTACTTGCTACCTTCTTATTACAGTTTTCCCTGTGTAGAGACCCTGACAGAATCAGCAAATTCTTTCGGCCATAATTCTCTGATAAAAACTTAGAATATGGTCATATAACCAGTCAAAAGAACCGGAAGGCATCTAGTCTACAAGCCAACGTGGGTAGAATAGGCAAAAACACTGTATATAGCCACAAACGCGCCATCTTTAGAAACGCGTTGCTTCACATTTTTAGTATGCATGGACTCTAAATATGTAAAAGTACTCAAAATACGACCTCTTATCACCTAAATTCAAATTTCTATTTTTAGAGATACGTATCTCTTAATAGAACTATTCTTGTCTTCTTATTTCTTTTAGGATTTTTGGAGCTAATATTTTTATTCTAACACTTTCCTAATGTTTCTAGCCTTATTGTCTCACTCTTCTCTAAGTGCACTCTCTTTCCTTATTGGAATCTATATTAAAAGAGACACATACATGGCTTGGGAGGGACCTTACACTTTCACCTTTTTCCACCTTTTTCCCCCATTTTATGGAGTCATGGGCCTTTATGCCCAGTCATGTGGTGTTGGTCAGCTATCCCTATTTGTGCATATATATAGCTAGGCCTGCCCCCCCCATCCCCCCCTCACACACACTGTATTCGCCTCTTACATACCTTGTGCCTCTGCATTGTGGCTTGCTGTAGTCCCTCACATATGAGGTGATCTTCCCTCTCCTGCTCGAGACTTGTCACCCAGCATGTTTATCTTGTTTGGTTGATATTGAGAGTAGGTATCCACCTGCATTTTTCTCCATCTCTCTCTCTCTCTCTCTCTCTCATGCATTTCCAGTTTCCTATCTTCCCCTATGTATCCTTCAACCCCGTTTATGATGTATGATGCCCTAGTATATGGGCCCCCAGTTTATCTTCACCAACTCGCAAATTGAGAGGACCCAGATCCTGATGCTATCACGGATGATCCACAGTAAACCTTCGGTTCCCCATGATATTGTACAAGCCGAGTTTGCTACATCTCCTATGGTGATCGAGGCCCTCTTCCAGATGATAGCTTTCATTCAGAGTTAGAGCCATGGACCCAAACTAACTTCCTCACCGTGCACTAGAGGCAGCACAGAGGATGGTCACCCAGGGCCGAGAGTGCTCATGGTATGCAACAATCCTACACTAGTTTTCAAAGCATGGACTAGACATTGACAGACTCCCTCCTTTTTAGTATGATGAGGCCTCCCCATACTTCGGACTCTCTCATGATCAGAGGAATCAGGTTTTGAGATATGATCTATTGTAGTTGCACATGGATTGGCCCAGCCCAACCGCTACCGACAAAGATGCAATACTATCATGACCATTTCCTATAGCTCACAGAGGATGGTCTTGTCCAAAGGCCAAGCTATATAGATACATACATGTCACATGCTATGAGGGTGACCATTGGATAGCTCAGAGTTTCCTCACAGACCCTGGAGATCAAAGCAAGACACGCTGCAGGAGTACCGCAAGAGGCACACACATACAAACTATGTCATCAGGAGGTTGAGTCGAGGAGAACTTTGTATATAGATGCTCGGCCTACTATGATATTAGAGGGAGATACCACTGCTTATTTCGGGAGATACCACTGCTTATTTTGGGAGGGTTTTGAACCACTGTGCTGAGTGATGGACCACTCAGATAAGCGATGCTTGGGACTATTCCTTATAGAGATATGCCGACATAGAGAGTGGACCCTACAATTTACAATTACAATGACCTAACTCATCCCAGACCCGCATCCAGCTTCTTCCGACCCTCTATAGAGACACACTCTACACTACCGACCGCCCATCTACCACCTCCACCATCGACTGCCTCTCACCCTCCTCACTTGACCACCAAAGGTGGGCTTACTATCTCGAGAGTCATGGAGGCCCACGCTACACGGAGGCCACAGCTACTTGGGCCACATCCTCGACACTGGCTCCAAGAATAGATTGATGAGATCTTGGCCCGTCATTGAGATCACCAAGAGGCTATGGGGTATCCCCGACTGGATGTAGCAGATTTCAGAGCTTTCCTAGCCCCATCACCGATGTATGACCTCCTACACCCACCCACTTCCATAGGATGGGATAGTTTCTAGTGGCATGATTGTACACATTATAGCATACTAGAGATAGCCTTGGCATTAACCTAGATATAGCTCCATCCTCCCACTTTGACAGATCTATTTCCGATTTTACTTTTATATTCATTGTAGCTTTTTGTTTCTTATCCATGACATTCAAAGGACATGGATACATTTTGTACATCTGTTTTGTCTCATATGCCAATTTGGCCCCTAGTAGATGTTAATACAATCTTTCTTTCTTTCTTTCTTTCTTCGGACTCTTGGCCCTGTCTAGGGTGGCCTTAAAGACCTCCCATGCAAAGTGAAGGGAGTCTTCACTCCCTCTCTAGAGAGTAGCCAAAAGAGCTTCCCCCTCTTCTACATGCAATCTACATGCTCCTGCAGATGCCTAGTATCTACTTACAAACGAAACACTTAGGTCATCTGACATCATTCCATAGAGTGGAACCTTGGTGGCACTCCATCATGTGTGCAAGAGGACAATGCACACTTGACCTCGGATGCATAGAGTGGAACCTTGGTGGCTGAGTCATCCTTGGACTAATTTCCATTCCAGGGGCTTGCATGGGACTAATTTCCACTCCAGGTCCTGCACCTTCTTGTTGAGATATGGCTTTGTGGCATCTAAGTGCCAGAGGCACGGACAATATGGCTGCACCATCTTTGGCATAATGTGCTTCTTTTTGCACAAAAGTATGGCTAGTTGTTTTTTTTTAGTGACACAAGAGCACCGTCTGTCTACCACCATGTATGCCATGGACCTCTCGAGTGCATAGTGTAGAGGTTAGTATCAAAAATAAATTAACTCTATTCCTTTTATACACAGATACATAGCAGTCTATCAAGATATGAGCATGTAGGGAAACATTTCTCCATCAACCCTCGTAGCCTACATAAGCCAAAGAAGCATCAATCTCTATCTCTCTTGGCATGGTGTAAGCAGGGGAGGACTTATGGTCTCCTCCCTTCTCTCTTGGTTTCCTGAAAGAGGTAAGGGCTGCAACCTCACGAGATCCTCACGTTTTGTAATATCTCATATAATAAGAAATAGATTCAAAGTGAGGGCCTCACTCCAAATGAGTTCACCTATGCTTGCATCTTCTTGTATGGGATTGGTCTCTACAACGCTAATTGCACAAGAGAGGCAAAAGATCTAAACAGGTTTTTCTTGTCAATAAACACTCTCATGACTCTAATACCAAAAATAAATACATTTTTCTAATTCCAATTTACATAATCTCAAAATATTAAAACTACTCTATCAATCTATAGAGCAAACACAAAAGACCTCTACCAAATATTCCAAGGAATACCATATGATCAGAGTAAATTTGCAGAGAGAGAGAGAGAGAGAGAGAGAGAGAGAGAGAGAGAGAGAGAGAGAGAGAGAGAGAGAGAGAGAGAGAGAGAGGAGAATTAGATCTTTTTTTTCCCATTCTATCCCCCCCACCCCCCTAGCGACATAACACTAGTGAACTGTGAGTTTCATAATGGTGGACACAGTCCGTCCCTTAGCACGGGGTCTTAAGACCCCCTTTAAGGTGCAATGTTGCATTATTGTAAGTCATGTTGAGCATCTTCTGCTACCTACAGGAATGAAGACCAGTCACCACCTTGTGGTCCTTTCTACCTGTTCTTTGCCCTGCTGGTGGCATTTTTAGTCTAAAAAATGAGACATCAACCTTTTAAGTAACAACACAACATTGAGAGATGATGAAAATAAATATGCATCATTGAAAACTCGTGGGAGATAGTCTTGAAACTTGAGGCTAGAATGCCTTCTTTTTTTCCCGATCACGTGCCAACAACCTAAATTAACCAGCCCTCGTCCGTAAGGATGAAGGGCCCTACACGCCGCATGCTGTGGTGACTGGATCTAGCCTCTAGGTAGTAGTAGGTAGGGCACGGTAGCCCATGCAAAAAGACTTTTATCATTGTTTTTCATGCTTGACCGTCTTAAACTCTAACAAACCAGTTTTGGTGTTGTGTGTTAGCTACATAGTTGCTGTCTAAATGATTTAGAGCAAAGATGCACACACAATGAAGCATTGAAGTGAAATTGAGAGCTCTCCCCCCTGCATGCCTAGCACCCTCGCAATAATTTTGATTCCATCAGGGAACTAAAATCTATATCAAGCAAGTTTTCCTCATCATTATAGCCTGATTTATTTTGTATCATTTTTTACTCCTCAAGTCCCTAAAATGGATGCCTTGAAATCAATAAAACACGAAAATGATGCTGTATGACAACCTTATAACACATGAGTACATGATGATTGGGTTCTGGCAAAATCTTCAGTTTCTTTGACATAGACAATCAGCCTGCTGGATGGCCTTGGTGAGGTCATAGAGCGAGATGCAGCAGTTGCTCAGAGAGGGCTGGAGGCGGCTACCTCGTTCTCCTATATGTCCCCTACAAGCAAGAAGAGCGGTGAGGGGGGGAGACATCGTTAGCAAAGAGAGTCTGCAGAGGTGTACTTTGCTGTGCCCTACCGAGCATTGAGAGAGTGAAAGATTTGGAGATCGTTGATGGTTTGAAGCTAGAGAACAAGATGCTCTTCTTGGGTGCTAAATGGAAAGCTCAGAGGTAGATAAGCATGAGAAAGGGAGGTTGAAGGTAGCCTATAAGCTCAGAGGTGAGAAAGGGAAGTCGGAGGATTTCGAACGTAACTAGCACCACGAGAAGGAACATTATAGTATTTTTTATTTAATGAAATTTTAAAATAATAGATTTTAAATTTGAAATGGGATGAGGTTTGGATGACTCATCTTTTCAAATTTTAGGTCCCATAAAATAAACTACTCTTTTTTTTGGGAACAATAGAAATATATATATATATATATATCTCAAAACAGCTTCAGAGCTTTACATCTTACATCTTTACATTTCATGTGGATAGGGTTCATGTATTTGAGCAGTCAGGGATAGTGCATGAGAGTAGTGATGATTTTTCTCACATAGTATACTTGGCAGTGTTCATGTGGATAGAGTTCATGTATTTGAGTAGTCAGGGATAGTGCATGAGATTAGTGATGATTTCGGTATTTTCCTAGATCCAGTGATTAGAGAGATTAACCTATCTTTGGATGTAAGCTATATATGGATTCCATTGATGGATACAGACCATGATCATGATGATGAATTTAGAGATTGTGAGGATGACATGGTTTGTGATTTGATTGATGATAATCATATCCATATTAGATTATATGGTATAGATCTTGAGAGATTTGCATTTGATCTAGACATCTCCTTAGATCCTATACTATTGGAGATAGATTTATAATGGGATTTAGGTCACATAGGGGCATCATTGATGGAGAGACCATGTTCATGAGGTGACCTTGGAGGCCTTGGGGATGCCATAGATGATGATTTAGGAGATGATACCATTTATCTTTCATGTGAGGATACCTCTAAAGTGATGATGACTATGATGATGTTGATATCGTGGATGATCATAAACACATAGAGGGTATTGCACATGAGGGTATAGCTCATGGGTCAGATCAAACTCATGCACATATAGATGAAGTGAATCATGCCTTTGAATTTTTGAGTAGAGCTATAGGGGTTGGAGATGGCATGGGTTTCTATTTGATTCTACATGACAACGACCTCGAGATGAGTTCATTTGGCTCCCATGGGTGTCTACATGAGCCTATGATCTTTGGAGTTGGGATATTCATCTTTTGGTGCATTCTATGCTACTTGAGATGTATGGTGGATGATTATGTGGCACGACACTCAAATGAACTTGCGACATACCTTTGTCTTGGCCTACAGTAACACGGAAGTGAGATTTTTGAAATATTTTACTGTCCAATTTTTGTAAAAAGAAAGCTTGTAGAGTAAGCTTGGGCTAAAAATAGCCATGTAATCTATTTTTGATGGAATAGGATATTATAAAAATACTCAAGCGGGGATGCTATGTTTGGGGAGACAATTGGGACCCAATCTGGTGTTCTCTTTGGTTTTTGTATTTTTTGTGTACACGCTTCTCGAGGTCTCGGTATTCCTGTTTAAGTGGTATCAAAGCTAGCGTACACTCTACCAAAAAGATGTGTGATTAGGGCACTCAGACAGCCCAGTCCTTTGTGCGAGGTGAAGAATGGCGACACAAAACTGAAGTAACCAGTGTGGATAATGAATATCAGAGTCCGCTGACAAAACACAATGGCCCATAACAACGACTATCACAGAGCGCCAAAACGAATGCACCATCACTGGGCACCGACCGATAACAACAAGGAACTGGCCACAACATCACCGCCGATTGGCAAACAAGTACCGGCACACGGCAACCCAACGAAGCGAGCGTTGATGTCTCTTCATCAAGAAAAGACAATTACAAAGACTCCCATGTTTCTCCCTTATACCTTCTTCGCTGAACAAGCATGATGCTATGTGGGATAAAAAGGAAATTGTGTGGCAGCATGAGAAGTGCTGTGGAAGAAGAAGAAGAGAGAAGAAGAAGAAGAAAGAAGAGGAGAAGAGGAGAAAAAGAAGAAGAAAAGAGAAAAGAAGAAGAAGAACAGGAGATAATAAGAAAAAGAAAGAAGAGGAGAGAGAAGAAAGAGAAAAAAAAGAGAGAGAAGAAGAAGAAGAAAAGAGAGAAGAAGAAAAATAACAAGAGAGGCAAGAAGGAAAAGAAGAAAAAAAAGAGAGAGAAAGAAATAATTACTTTAACGTGCTATACTTTCATCGTTTAAACGTTGACTCTAGATGTGTTGATAGATATGTTGATCACTCAAGTGGCATCACTCAAGATGTGTTGATAGATATGTTGATCACTCAAATGGTTACGATCATTATTATATGCTTTTGACCAATCGCTCAATTCCATGCTTTTAGTTATTTTCTCAGCTCCGCAGAGACTCGTGATTAAGGTAGACATTTAGATTATACACCTAACATGGTCTAACATTATTCTAGGTTGTGTGATTATTACTTAAGCAGTTTATGTCATAATCATAAAAACAATAGTCTTGAGTTTATACATGAGTGTACGCATGTTGTTATGTGTGGTGTAAGCATGATGTGCAGGTTATACCAATGATCTCTACCATGGAGCCATGTTGAGTCTCCAACAATTTATCATCTCAACTTATCTCAACTTACACACGATAAGTCTTCATCTTTACCCAATAATTATGTTTTCGGTTATTCACAAATTATTTTAAACTCTCTATTTCTCATAATCTTTTCATTTTGTAGCCAACAATATATCAAGGTAAGACTCTCTTACTTTTGGATTTTATTTTTACGTCACTAAGTTCTATTTAATATTTGTTATTTCACTTATGATTGGTGAAGAACAAGACTGCCATGATGACTACTCCGACTCTTAGGGTAACATATTCATTTGATTATCTCTACAACAAGTTTTATTTAAGACTTTTGTAAATTTCAAGGAGAGTTCTTATGCATCAAAAGTAGAACTTCTTGGAACTGGCCCTTTCATCTTGAATTATAATTTATGTCACTTTTAGTATGAATTAGTCTTATGGCACGGGACACGAGATTAATCCTGTGTGAAGTATTCCGATGCATACTTATCTCTAGATTTGTGTGGGATAATTTCTGGTGGTATGGGAAACTAGAATTTATTACACATAGAAGTCCTTGTGATACAATTTTTCTTTTACAAGTCTATGATGAATACTTAAAGATATTTATTTGTGATAGATAAATTATCTCACAAATTGAGTGTTGGTTGTGAATGAATTCAATCAACTATGACATGTGTGATACATATAAGGAATATGTGAGTTTGATTGTGAGTGAATTCGAGCAACTCTTCTAAATAAATTCTTGATGAGGGTAACCGAGTGTGGTATAAGAATCAAGAGTGAATCTGATTCTTTAGAGGGTGACCCTAGTTGGTTGTGAGTGAATCCAACCAACTGTGACAATTGTGAGACTTGTGATATACCCTCTGAATACGTGTGACGCGTATGAAAACATTGTGTGTGAATCCAATATAGGAGTTTGATTTTGAGTGAATTTAATCAACTGTAAGACATGTGTGATGCATGTAAAGATTATGGGAGTTTGATTGTGAGTGAATCCAGTCAACTCTAAGACATATGTGACGTGTGCAAAGGTTCTATGAGTGAATCCAATCAACTCTAAGGCACGTGTGGTGCATGTGAGGAAGTTGGGAGTGAATCCAATTAATTATTTTGGGTGAATCCAATGTGGGAGTGAATCCACTAAAATATGTAATGACATTGTGAGAGAATCCAATGTGGAAACGATTAATGTGCTGATCACTCGTGTGTGTAATGATAGTTACAACCGAGGACAATTGTCTCCTAAACTGGGAGGATTGTTCATGGGAGTGAGATTTTTGAAATATTTTACTATCCAATTTTTGTAAAAAGAAAGCCTGTAAAGCAAGCTTGGGCTTAAAATAGCCATGTAATCTATTTTTGATGGAATAAAATACTATAAAAATACTCAAGTCGGTATGCTTTTGGAACACGCTTAGGGGGGCAATTGGGATCCAATATGATGTTCTCTCTCTCTCTCTCTCTCTCTCTCTCTCACCCTCTCTCTCTCTATTTTTTGCTAGTCTCTCTCTCTCTCTCTCTCTCTCTCTCTCTCTCTCTGTCCTCTCCCCCTCTCTCCCTCCCACCATCCTCTCTAATTTTGTGCTACTATCTCTCTCTCTCTCTCTCTCTCGTTTTTTTTAATACTATATTATTCTCACGTTCAATGATTAATATCAAATTATAGAACATGTAACCAACACTAAATGTTAGCATCTGTTGTTCTCTCTCTCAATGGTTACTAATATCCTCTCTCAATGGTTACTAATATCCTCTTTGTAATTCAAAACACTCTAAGGAGAGTTTTGTGTTTGTAATGATAATGTGTAAGGGGGAAAGATGGGGGGGAGTGGGGAGAGAGAAGAAGAAGAAGATAAGGATAGAAGCACTCTAAGAAGATTTTTGTGTTTGCATAGATAATCGGTAAGAGGGAGAGAGATAGAGAGAGAAGGAGAGAGGAGAGAGAGATAGTGCAAGGAGGAGAGATAGAAAGATAAGAAGAAGACGAGGATTGTGTAGGGGGGGAGAGTAGAGAGAGGAAAAGGAAGAGAGAGATAGTGCAAGGAGGAGCAGAGATAGAGAGAAAAGAAAAAGACAAGGATTGTGCAAGGGGAGAGAGAGAGAGAGAGAGAGAGAGAGAGAGAGAGAGAGAGAGAGAGAGAGAGAGAGAGGAAGAGAGAGAAAGTTGGAGAGAGGAGAGAGAGTGGTTGGAGAGAGAGAGAGGGATGGGCTAGGAGGAGGGAGGATGAGGAGAGAAGACAAAGAGGAAATGGGTAATAGAGGGTATATATATAGAGAGAGAGTGGATGTAAAAACGTTCGTAGCTCAATCCAAATCAATCCCCTTGCACGAGAAGGTGGCCTCCTAAGAAGCCAGATGGTTTAGAGACGACGAGAAGGTGGCCTCCTAAGAAGCCAGATGGTTTAGAGATGACTTAGATTAGATTTGGCACACTACTAAATAGGCTACATATGCTACACTGGACCATCATCTCATAATGGTCCCATGCATGGAGTAGGTAGACTTTACTCATGGACACCTTGTCCTGACATTATGGGGCCCAAGTGGGGCTCAAGATGAGCCTAGATGGCCATGGGGAGGCATAGTTTCTACATAGACCCTTCGTCAACATTTCTTGAAGGAAATCAAAGAAATTGTCACACCCAAAGAGATGCTTGATATATGTGACTCAGCAGGTATTAGCCAGAAAGGTTACAAAGCAATGTACAGGTCAATCACTTTAGGGTTGCGAGCAAAGGGAGTTACGCAATCCTTGCTTCCAACACTTTATAGCTTACAGATGGCAAAGAAATGTGCTAATGGTGATATTGCATCCATGTTTAATGGGTACAAGGTGGAGGATATTATGCCAATGCCAACAAACAAACCCTTTGAATACAATGTATATAACAATGTCTACATTGACATGGAAGTGCTACAAAAAGCAATGATTCAGTACTATGGCGTCACACTTGAAGAGACAGGTGGAAATGCCGTGTTTGTCTTGAAGCTGGATGAATGTCAAGTGGTTAAAGGTCAAAGACTGGAACGTGTTAGTTTAACCTTGATGAGCCGAGCACTTAGAGGAAAGCCTTTAGAGACCCAAGAGTTGGATGCAAGTCAAGACAGCAATAATAGGGGTCAAGGGCATAAGCAAGACTACTACGGCATTCAATCAGAGAAGAACATCTGGTGGCAAGCAGCATGGGTCCTCCCAAAAGAGAACCATGATACCTTGAGGTGGTATTTTGAACGGTCTGGCATTCAACATGTCGTCTCTTGTCAGGTCAATGGTCAAAAGCTTGATGTTCACGGGATAGGCTGCTTTAACATTGAATGGCACTTGGGTGGCGATCTAAAAACCTTAAAGTGTATGTTGGGTTGTAAAACAGGTGTGAATACTATATTCTCATGTGTTTACTGTTGTCATTCCAAGACAGCAGTAGACTCAAGAGTAAAAGGGAAACAACCTAGCAAAGGCAAAAGTCAAAAACAGGTGGGTGCAAAAAAAGCAATCATTTTTGATGCTGAATAGAGGAAAGGATAAAAAAAAGTAATCCTTGTAGTATGTTCTTCATACTATTTGTTGACTTTTTGTAATTTTCTATGCAGCATATATTGTATGCACATGGGCCATACTTTCTCGATAGATATGGCTCTTTAGCACTTTGGAGCAATCAAGGCATGGAGAAATCACATTACCAAGCAAAGGCCATGTATTTTAAGGGCACTCGCCATGGTGGTGGCAAAGTCAAGAGTAATGCGCTCCATGAAATGTTCAACTGGTTCTATCGCGTTCTGGTTGGCAAAAAAGGCAGAAATCTCGCGGTAATTTGTCTCTTAGGCGTCAAATAATGAAAACTGTTAATGCAAGAAGAACTGAAGGATACAACAAATCAAATGCTAGGGAGAGACTGCGGCAGTGGGTAGCAAGCAAGCGTCGGTGTGGTTCCTCATGGGCTTAAACTCTCTGATTATAATGTTTTTGTGTTTTTAAATTTTCTAAAAGTTTTAAAAAAATATATTTATAGACATATTTAAGTCATTTTTTCATTTATAACCATCACATTTCAATTTCTTCTTTGTGCTCTACTCTCTCTTGCCCTCCCACTATCTCTCGCACACGTACATACCTAGGCCATGCCAGAAGAACAGGAGCAAGACGAGCGATTTTTCGATCAACTCGGCCCACTACCTGCTGCTACAGCAAAAAGGACAAATCTACCTATAGTAACAGAGCAAGAGGCAAAGGAGATGAGAGAAGAAGAGCGCAGGAAGGAGGCCGAAGAAGCGTAGTGTAGGAAGGAAGCTGAAGAAGCAGAGCCTAGTAGAGAAGCGGAAGAAGAGCGACGTCGAAAAGAAGCCGAGGAAGGTCAAGGGCAACCACCCAAGATTGTTATTGAGGCCGACACCCTAGAACAGCTAGAGGTTATCTTACAAAACAGGGAGGTCGAGCTCTTGTCCTATGGCATCACGAAAGATACCATTGACAAAGAGTTTGCTCTTGTGAGGGCAGTTTGGGAGAAAGAAATGCAAAAGAGACAGCAGCCCAAAGAGGATGCAAGGAGGGCAAGCCAAGCACAGCCACAAGCAGCCACAACATCCAGACGTCCAGTCAAGATGTGTGGCAAAAGAATGGAGGGCAAGTTTTGAGACCAGCTAGAAGAGGAAGAGCGTGCACAAAGAAAAAGAAGTTCAGGTCTGAACGACCACCGTGGGAGAATCAAAGACCACCACCGCCTCCACCGGTTACAAAGAAGAAGAGAAAATGGAGGCCAGGGACAGTCGCGCTACGAGAGATTAGGAAATATCAGAAAAGCACAGATCTTCTCATCCCCAAGGCACCATTCTCTCGACTAGTGAGAGAAACAATGGAAAAATTTACTGACAGGGTTGACCGCATATAGAGCACAGCTCTTGAAGCTCTTCAAGAAGCTGTTGAAGATATTATAGTTTTTGTTTTTGAAGACTCAGTGCTGGGGCTATGGTACATGCCAAGAGAGTCACTTTGAAGCCTGTAGGTATGGCCCTAGACCTACGCCTACGTTTAGAGCATAGCCTTCTACCTCAATAGGCTAACCCACTTTGTAGTTCTCCCTACAAACTTTTGTAATGTTCCCAAAATCCTTTGTAGCATTTTCAAACATTAATGGAAGCTTTTTGAGTTGTGTTAAATTCTTTGTTGAGTCCAATTTTTTTTGTATGCTCAGTGCCAATGAACATTTCATTAAAAAAAATATAAAAGCACTATACACACAGGAAAAAACACACACAAACACACACACACACACACACACACATATATATATGTGTGTATATATGTGTGTGTGTGTGTGTGTGTGTGTTTGTGTGTGTTTTTTCTTGTGTGTATAGTAAATGTAAAAGCACTATACACATAGGAAAAAACACACACAAACACACACACACACACACACACACACACACATATACACACACATATATATACACACACACACATATATATATATATATATACACACACATATATATACACACACACACACACACACACACACACACACACATATATACACATATATATACACACACACACACACACACACACACACACACACACACACACACACATATATATACAAAAAAGGTAGAGTCTATAAAGTCACCTAGAGACCCTTATTGAGGGCCTTATGAGCCTCACAAGACCAAAAAAATCAAAAAAAAAGTAAAAAAATACCATGTGCGCTACGGTGCGGTAATCGCCAGTTTGACCAGGTCAAAATACAGATTTCCGTGCCGTAGCGCACATGGCATTTTTTTTAATTTTTTTTTTTGATTTTTTTGGTCTTGTGAGGCTCATAAGGCCCTTTAGGTGCCCTAATAGCCCCAAAATCTTATATATTTATATAAGATATTATATATATATATATATCTTATAATAGCCCCAAAATCTTATAATATCTTATGTCTTTTATATATATATATATATATATCCTATATATCTTATATATATATATATATCTTACATATATATATATATATAGGTACACACACACACACACACACACACACACACACACATACACACACATATATATATGCGCACATACACACACACACACACACACATATATATATACATATATGTGAGTGTGTATACATCTATAAATACAACATTTTTTCGTACCGCTCTAACCCAATCCCGAATACTTTTTTTAATCACGATCACATTTAAAATGAATCCTAAACAATATTTTCTATTAACACATGAATAAAAGCTTGAAATTGCGAGGCTTGAAATGGTATATCACAAGTACGCAAGGAAAAATCACAACTTACAATGCACAACAAAAAAAAATTATTAAACTTGGAAGAGAAGTTTGCATTACATCTTTTTAATAAGCTCTTGGAAGAGCTCAGGAGAGAGAGTTCTAGAGGCTGGTTTCTGGCCTAAGCTTTGGAATATATCACTCGGCTCCTTGATTTCTTGAGTCTAAGAAAGGGCAGAATGGCTTAAAACTGAGCCGGGATGCTTGCCCGTAAAGCAATACAAGGCAGCTTCCCTAGCTACCAAAATACATTTATTTATGTTTGAGGCTAAGGGGTCCTCCGACAAGACTGCACTAAGTGTTTTACATTTTAGGAGCTCGGCATAGGCGATAACTGCACTAAGTGTTTTACATTTTAGGAGCTCGCCATAGGCGATCTTTGAATAGTCTAAATGAAAAACCCGCACTATGTCGGCTCTGAGGGCAGGTATGTAGTGCCAAAGAGATACATCTCGACCCTCTGACTTTGGCCGCGTTCCTCCTATGCGCATAGCAAACTTGTCCACTTCAAAAGAAGTCTATCAACATGTCAATATAGAAGTTAGGAAGCGTGAAATGATACAACTAAAAATAATTTGCTTTACAACTAAGAAGTTAGGACATACCTCAGTTTCATCGTCACTTGCAACTAGTTGCTCATTTGTCAAGTTTATGCTTCCTTGGTCTTGAGCATCGCCAGCAATCAAGGGCATGTGTGGTTCAAAGGCAGCTACGCTCTCATAGAATTGCACATCTTGCTTTATTTCAACGAGCGCTTTGGCCACTACATCTTCCAAGGAACTGCTACCAGTATCGTATGGAAGCGCTTTTGTGAGGTTGTCATCTTCAAAAGAGATTTTCACTTTTCCTTTGTCTTGACCCCCAGCATTCATGGCAATAATAGACAGTGCCTCATCCTCGCGAAACCCGAGTGTCTTGGCAGTCATCCAGAAACAAAAATTCTTTCCCATCAATAATGATTGGATGCAAAGACATGACAACAAGGTCTGGGACCTCCTCAAGTACTTCATCGCCCTCTAGCACTAGGTCCGGAACCTCCTCGGGGACATTCTCTTGTAGAGCCACCAATGACATTGAGGCCTCCCATTGTTCTATAACATTCTCTTCCTCAGCATGGGCCTCTTGGACCTGCTCCATTAGCTTTGCTTTGCCCTTTTCTTTTTCCTTGCCACTTTCTTTCGCCACATCCTCTTGTAACAGAAGGACCAAAACCATGTCCCAGCTCATGAAAGAAGTGCCGATGTTGCCCATTTGTAGATCCAAGAGCAAGTCTTCCTCCTCATTCCTGTAGTCCTTTTCTGTGAGGGATTTTAAAAACCTTGATAAGCGGAATCTAAAATTCTTGTCTTCCCTGAATATGTACTTGATGAGGTCAACCGGAACCCATAGGCCGTTATCACCCTCAAACATGATGGAGTACGTGCTGATGTGTTGATCCATATACTCAATGACATCTGTAAAAGCATCCGCGTGTAGATGCATTGTTGCATGCACATCAGTTGCTCCCTCAAACATAGGGGCGATCTCGTCAACCCTATGAAGTAGCTCAAGCTTTCCTAGCTGTGCAATAAGTGCGTCAAGTAGAGGTGCCATGACTATGAGTGATTACAAGAAATAGAGAGTGTATGATACAGAAAGGTGTGCGAAATTGAGAGCAAGTGTTAGGAGAGAACGGTAATTGTCAGTTGATGAAAATGAGTAAAGTATTGTTTATAAATGGGCGACCTTGTTATAAAATTTTTAAAAACTTTTAAAATTTTTAAGTACCAAATTTTTTAAAAAAAATGGTATGCGAAAGCAAGAACGTATCCTTCCATCTCACAAGGTCATTTCTAATTTACTAGTGGCTCAAGCCATAGATGCTTGTGTGACCAACCTTACACTATCACAAAAAAAAAAACTTGCACAAGACAATTGAAAAACCTTAATAAGACAGTGAGGCAAAAAAATTAAAATTGTAAATCCTTTAATCCAATATTACATATCCAGTGTAGCTACAAAGCCAGGGAAAGTAATTTCTCTACAAAGAAAAGATCGTTCCTGCCTTTTGCGCACTACTCTACCATTGATTATCAAAGCAAAATCACCACTCAGTAAGAATCGAAGAACTAAGTAGTCACGTAAGTTGGCAAGGGACCAGTCATCATTCACAGCAACATCTTCTACATCCCCACCTTGCATGGATATATGTAGCACACCCTGTTCTGTAGAGGTTGTGTCGGAGTCTAATGCCTCCCATTCTCCATTTGTAAGCTTCCATCGCCTATAAGGAAATGCAATGGACAACTGTTGCTTGGCAATATGGTAGTACAATCTTGAGTATTGTGGAACTATTTAGGATATTCTCGAGGTTGGATTTAGAGCATTTATTCTATTCATCTTTGATGTTAAATGGTTCAAGGTGATATATAGAGGTGTTCAAGTAATCGTGAAGAAACATCCAAATGGGTTCTTTCAAATTGATTCCACCAAATTTTGGAATGGTAAGAAAGATACCTTTGTACTACCTTAACACTACCAACAGGTTAGTAACCCAACCAATCCCAAATTAAATCTTGATGTAGTATAATAAAAGGGTAACCCCTTTGCTTTGTGGTATTAGGTTGTGTTTCGCACCGATCAAATTGATCCAAAGTGGTGGTATATTATACAAGTTTTCCCTTGTTCAAAACATATCTTTCAAGATCAAGATGTGGAGGCCGATTCTCTGGATGAGGTGCAAGTACTACCTTAAATCGGCTCATTGGAAGAAGATGATGAAGAAAACATTTTGGATGGGGCAGATGAAGAGCATGAGGAACATCAATTGGAAGAAGATGATGAGTCACCTATTAATCATGAGACAATGCTTCATTGGATCATGATAGTGATATTGATATTGATATGAAAGCCCATATTTTGATTGAGCTTCCATTAGATATAGACATTGATGAAGCAACACATATGGATTTATTACAAGATGGGATAGATTCATGATCTTGACATTGGTTCGCTTCTCAAAAGTTTTCAACTATCTTTTTTTTCTTCGAAACATGGCTCCAAGGGTTTTAATGGATGTTTTTTAAAGGCTATATATCATTTTCCATGTGTATGTGACATGTGTTTTCAGAATTCAACATCTAATAACTCTCTGGAATTTATGCAGCGAAAATAGTAGCGTAATTTCACTGTTATTTTCACTGTTCAGCAACGAAATCACAGTATAGCAGTGAAATTTTGCGCGAAAGACGTTGCTCCGCAGTGAAATTTCACTGCAGAGCAACGAATGGAATCCTCAACATCTCGACAAAAAAGTGCTACTAGAAAATGTTGTTGTGCCCTCGATGTGTTGTAGTGTGTGAGTGTTAGGAGGGATCGTGTATGGAAAAAAATGTTATGCACAAGATTTAACTTATCTAGAACACTCTTACATTAACCAAGTTCACTCACATCGCGCTTTGAACAATGTTGCAACAATTTGCAATATGAAGAAAATCTCATTTTACTATCTTTTTTTGATAGCCCCAAGGGGGCTTCACCTAAAATATGTAAGTGTAGCACGTGAGTTCATTAGAAGGGGTACTTTTAATCCAAAAATTAACAGAAATATACATACAGAAGGGGTATTTTTATTCAATTTGGAAAAAAGTTTAAACTTTCTAGTGTAAATATATTTGAAAAACCATATGTAAGTAGGGGTTTTTTAATTACCCCTTGAACGCACGTGCTATGAGAATTTTTCATGTAGTGAAGGCCCCGGGGGGGCACCTTTGAATCTCCTGAAGGACAAGGGTAGCATAAGTTTTCTTATGCTACAATCCTATGCGAGGGTCTACATAATTATAAGGAAGAAAAAATAATTTACTACACTACACCATTATTTTAAACTCCTTCATTACACCTGTGCGGAACATCTAAATAAAATGAGGACAATACGACCCTGCTCTATTGTTCAAGTCAAGAGCTTACCTTACCTTTTCCAAGTCATGTGTTTCATTAGGAGCTTTGCCTTAGAGCCACAAGTTGCAACTTTCAAATTGTGGGTGTTACTAGCCCGTTGTTCACACCCTCCCTATTGGCGGGTGTGCTAGCACATCACCTGTATCCTCACTCCATTGTCACACTAGAAATGGGTTATGGAGGAAGAGCATTAACCATCTTGATGGAGGCAAGAAGAGATTTTCCTTCATAATGGTTCTCACTCACAAAAGGTAGAGGTGGATTAGAAGAGGGAAAGCTCATGCAAGGGAGGAATTTGTAATCAAATCTATCCAAGCAAGTATCCATTTAGCAAGCATGAATGCAATAGAACACAAGCAATCCAAGAGAGTACAGAGAAGAGGGACCTCACAATTATTCTATTGCAATAGGAATGATTATGTATTGCTTAATGTCACATTTACCTTATATACAAATGGCTAGTGTTCACACTTAGTTGGCCATAACTTAAAAGTAGTCCATGGCCACTATGTTTAGCCTTAAGAAAGTACATACATGAAGTTTATGACTTCTCATTTAGTGTTAAGCATACAGTAAAGCCACTTCATATATTCGAGTATTGTCTTATAGTAGATAGGCTTCCATTGCATACAAGTAAGCTGGCGAAGTGCCTTACGGTAGGACAAACATGCAAAACCATGTTAATCAAAGTCGTTAACATACCCCTGCTCCCCCCCTAGTGGGATGGGGCTCTAAAGACAAGCATCAAAATGGCACGGATAGGGGAGGCACGAGGGGGGGTCGTTGGAGTTGTGGCTTATGTTTTATCCAAGGCCATTTTCTTAAACAAGTTTCCACTATTTGTAAATCTCTCATGCTTTGTATAAAAAGTTCTTGAATAATATATTTTAATGGCTAGCTTACACACATACCTTGCCATGTTTTTAGCTTTGAGAAATTCAGCCAAAAGGTTCTCCTTCACGAGCCATTGCCACAAGATTGCCACCTTGAAAAGGAGACTTCAAATCCTTGGCTTTAGAAAACTTCTATGAGCTTCTCTTCCTTTTCTTGGGGATGGTGGCAAGAGCCCCTTGTCTAGTTGATCACCATCTTAATGACTCTATGAGTATCCTCTTTCACTTCAACTTTGCATTACACCCTTACACTTTGAAATTTTGGCTTAAAAAATGTGAGTGTCAAGAGGGCTTTGTGTATGAAGAAAAACGTTGTGCACAAGATTTAACTTATGTAGAACACATACGATAAAGCGACTTCATATATTCGAGTGTTGTCTTACAATAGATAGGTTTCCGTTGCATACAGGTAAGCTGGCGAAGTGATGAGGCTCTAAAGACAAGCATCAGAATGGCATGGATAGGGGAGGCATGAGGGGGGGTCGTTGGAGTTGTGGCTTGTGTTTTATCCAAGGCCATTTTCTTAAACAAGTTTCCACTAATTGTAAATCTCTCATGCTTTGTATAGAAAGTTCTTGATGAATAATATATTTTAATGGCTAGCTTGCCCACGTACCTTGCCATGTTTCTAGCTCCAAGAAATTTGGCCAAAAGGTTCTCCTTCATGAGCTATTGCCTCAAGATTTCCACCTTGACAAAGAGACTTCAAATCCTTGGCGTTAGGAAACTTCTATGAGCTTCTCTTGCTTTTCTTGGGGATGGTAGCAAGAGCCCCTTGTCGAGTACTTGATCACCATCTTAATGACTCCATGAGTTATTATACTTTTGAGACAAGGTATGCATTTACCTTTACACCATGCAAGAAAACCGTTGCAAATCAACTTTGAAAATAACACCTTTGTAGAATGCCTTTTGCAAACTTCTTTTAAGATTAGAGTTTTTACTAGTAGCTATAGAGCTCTCTAGCTATTAATCCTAACCAAAATACATATGATGAGCTAGGGTGGGTAAACAAGGATGTACGTACAAATTTCCATATAATAAAACTACTACAACCTAGTTCACAATTGGTGTCTTCTCAGATGACAAAGATTAACGAGGTTGCAAGGATACAAGTAGGCCATCCTTCATGTATAAAGTGATGGAGAGTTTGGGAACAACTTTGTGTCCAGGGACTAAGATGACCCTGAAGTGGAAGAGGAGGGTGGATGCAACAGCCTTCATGAGTAAGTAGGCCATGTCTTTGCCGAGACATGTACGAGGGCCAGCATTAAACACAATATATTGGAAGGGTGATATGCATGCAGGTGTACATGTGGTGCTACCATTGTCATATAGCCAACGCTCAGGTCGAAAGGTTGTGCAATCAGGGCCCCAAATGCTCTCCATTTGACCCATGGTATAAATACTGTATATGAACTTATGGTCCTTCTTTACATGGTTCCCATTAGGCATGACATCATTCATCAGCACATGTTTTACCTCGCGATGGGTAGAGGCGAAGGGCTTCCGATAGAGCAGCGTGAAGATAGTGCATTTTAATGAGCTCAGCGCGTGTAAGCAAGGTCTTACCCTCGGCTTTTGCGCCACCGACAACGTGTCGCACTTCACGAGCCACCATCTCTTCTACCTGTGGGTGCTTGGCCAGCAGCCAAAAGAACCAAGAGAGAGCTAAGGCTGACGTGTCTCTCCCAGCCAACAAGAAGTTAACCACCACGTCTCTCAGAAACTTCTCACTGTGTGACTCCCCCATCTTCACGAAGCAAGACAAGAGGTCAGCTTTACATTCACTTTCGCCCTCATTTTGGAGTTCCCTTTTTCTAGAGGATATCACCTCCTCAGCAAACTCGTCCACAATTTTAAGGGCCTGAGACATCTCCCTCTCTTTGCCAAGGTGCCGCCATTTAAGAGCTTGCCACCAGCTTGAAGGCAACAAAAACCTGAGCGTGGTGTTTTCGGACGCTGTTTCAAAGGCCTTTGCAAAAGGCACCACAGGGAGACCAGGAGAGAGACAGCAGGTGTCTACTCCGAAGCCCACCAAGCAGACAGTATCAAAAGTGAAGCGAAGCATGAGGTCCTGAAGGTCTACCTGCAATCTCCTCTCACAAATATCGTGCAAGATGGGCAGAAGCTTCTTCTCCACAGCCGCAAACACAGTATCATCAGTGAATTGTCTGCAGATACGAGAGTTGAGCTGCAGGCTGGCGGTTTTTCTCTGCAATCTCCAAAGCTCGTGGTCTGCGTTGAAGATACCCTGGCCCAAGAGGTCATGGAAGATGGCTGAGAAATCCTTCCCTTTTGGGAAATTCTGGAAGTGGTCTCGGAGGGCATACTCGACGTTGCGGGGGTCAGATGTGAGGAAGTAGTTCATGTTGGTAAACCAAGGGCCATGGAATTGGAAACTACCGCCGTTTGCAATGAGCACTTTGGTCGCCCAGTCGTAGAAATGGTGCACATTAAGCAGTAGAGCAGGCAGCATCCCCACCACGGGCCACTTAGTAGGGTTCCCTCTTGGGGAGACCATCCAAGCACGCCATATTGCACCTCCCAGCACAGCAATACCGACTGTCCACACCAGCTCGCACAAGCTCACCCCATCGAGCAAGGTGCGGTGCCACGGCCTCTGAGAGGACATATTTGATGACTGCAGCTCAACCTCCTAGCTACTCCTGGACTGCTCTGCAGCACAAACAATTCAAGCTGTGTGTGTAGGAGATATCGTGCAAGAGATGAAGTCGTGCCTACACTATTCCCTGGTCACTGGTGATGGCTGGTCCTTTTTTTTTTTTTTTCAAAAACGGGCAGATATATTATAGAAAGAGGAAGAATCCAAGGTTACATTGGCCACATGCCAGTTGTTGATTCAGACTAGGCCAATGCCTCACAAGTGGCATGCGTAATGCATGTGACTGCATGCGCTCACGCGTGGGTAGGGAAAAATCTAGTGGCTGTCAGTCTACTCCATCGCCTCGCTGCATGTATTCGATCTTCCTCGATCAGCTTTGTTGTTAACTCTGCAGCTTCCATCTTGAACGGTGGCGCCCCGAGGGTTGGATGGCATCCAAGGTGCATCTCCTTTGTAAAGCGGGCTCCCCGGCCAGCCTAAAACACTTCTGCTTCTTCTACATGGCCTTGCTAGGAGGGTGTTGAGATCTGAGAAGCCTCCGCTGAGCAGGACCGCTTCTCATCTTCCTTCCTATTGAAGATCGATCTCCTCGCCCTTCCTTCTCTCGCGATCGGCCGACCTAGCCGATAGTTCCTTCTTGCTCACTGCCCTGAGCGACGGTGGGGGCTTGAAGGGGAGCACCTTCTTGCTGTTTGGCAATTATCTTCCTCCTGCATCTCTTCCAGCGGCGAACAGTTTCCGGCTCGGACATCCTACCGCTTCATGGCATCGTCCCCAATCAGGTGGAGGAGGCTATCTCAAGGGTATTTGTTGTTTTTATCTGGTTCTGGTTGTGGGACTTTACCTGGTTGTTCGAGTTCGTCCCTTTTGCAGACTCCCTCAAAAGGACGCTGGAGGACTCTCCATCTGTGTGGTACCTTCTTCTTTCTTGATCCACCAGTCCAACTGGAGGAGGAACAGCCTCATCTCTAAGGTAAAGGTTTATCTTAATCAGGGCTTCTCTGATCCTTTCCACTGTCCTTGCAGGAGGCTCCGATGAAGTCGAGGTGGCGGCTATCGGGCTCTTCTTGTTGTTGTGTGCCTGCATTCGAGTTGGAGAGGACCGTAGCCAATGGAATGTCTGCGGGCCGTGAGTTCCATTGGTCAGCATTGAGCTGCTCTTCCGATCTTGCAGGGGCATCCCCGGTTCAATGGAGGTCCAGCGTTTGCATCCACTTTGGATCTATTGAGCACGCCAGGTCACTTTGCCTAAGCTGATTCATCTGCTTCTCTGGGTTGGAATGTGATCCCTGTATGCATGTTAATACTCTTCTGCTCCTGTAAGGGGAAGAGATAGGTTTGCTTACTGCAGACTGCATATTGCTTCTATTAATGCTCTGTCTTTAGAGAGGATTAGGATAATTTTGTCTTTGGTTTTTTCCAGTTTCTCCCTGGTGTAATCTGAATCTCTCTTTTGTAGCTTAGTCATCAGTAGCTTCTTCTCTAGATTGAGTAGGGCTTGTGTTTGATTGTTCCAATACCTGATGCATGTTGTAGTTAAGCAAACAGAGAGAGGAGAACCCTTGATTTCGGGGTTGTCGAAAGTGGCTGCAATCCTTTGTAGCCAGGCGTGCCATATATACTCGCATCTTATTACATTCCATAAGGCTATTGAGCATCCTATGTTTTCACCTAATATTGTATTCTTCCAATTTACATCTTTCCCCCAACTAAGAACAGTTGCATGTAGCACTTTGAAAGTGTTTGAGATGTGTTTGCAATGTAAAAAAATGTGGAGATCATCCTCAAGTAGGCCGCATCTTGCACATTTATCTGGGGCAATGTTAAACTTGGCAGCCTTGCTCTGTGTCCAAATGGCTCTGTAGGCAACCAGCCAGGCGAGGCAAGATTTCTTGGGTTCAATGTGAGTGCTCCACAGCTCCTTGAGACTGTTGTACCATCTTTTCGTGTCCCAGGTGATATTCCATCTGCGGGGTTAAGAGTAACATGAATTGGGGGGGACTTTTCTAGATTAGGAATGGGGAGAAGGGGTTTATTCTTTGGCCAGTGAAAGGCTAGGATATTGAAGGTGGGGGATCTGCTGATTTTCCAGATTTCTTGAGTATTCCATTGGATTGCTCTGCTTTGGATTAGGTCTAGTTCTGGGGTTCGGCAGTCATATTTGGCTACCAGCTCTGCTCTTGAAAGCCAGGTACCGTAGTAAGGGTTGAACATGTCTGCCCAGGTTGCTAGACCTTTTTTGTGCAGATTAAGGGCTAATTTCTCTTCTTCTGGCTCAAGGGGGGAATGAGGGAGGATAGACCACCAGCAGGAGTCAATGGCTAATATACCTTCTGCTTTGTTGTCATTGAGATTGATGGACAGAAAACTCTTAATTCTTAACCAGGCCTTCCATATTGACGTGACAAGTTGGCTCCCTTTAGGGGTAATGGGGTGTTTGGAGGCTACTATGGTGATAATGGGAAGATTTAGCCACTTATTGTGTCCAGTGATTGTAAACCTAGGGATGTCCTTGACCAGTAGCTGTGCCCAGTCTTCAGTGGGGTTCTCCATAGCTCTGATGATCCATTTAGCAGCCATTCTGTCAGCATAAAGGCGAATGTCTTTAATCCCCAACCCTCCCTTAGTTTTGGAAACAGTGCAGGTGTCCCAATTTACTTTAGGTCTGCTTCTGTTCCATGGGTCTCCTCCCCACAGGTAGTTCCTACAGAGCTTGGTGAAATCTTTGAGATCAGCATCGGCGGGGGGTCTCCAGCAGCTAAGGAAATAAATCATGGAGGGGATGATGAAATGGTTGAGTACCATAATTCTCCCTGCTAGTGAAAGTTGCTTTCTTTTCCATCTTAGTAGCTTACTTTCTATTTTTTCCATTACCCATCGCCATCTTTGTTTCTGAGACACCTTGAAGCCCATGGGTATGCCGAGTAGCCTGAATATCTCACCATCCTGGATGCTATGGCATCCAGTTTCCATGAGCCAAGAGGGAGGGGGTTCGATGAGGGTTTTGATACCTATTTTGCTGTGATTGATTTGGGAACCTGAGGCCTCACAGTAAGTTTGGAGACAGCTCCAGAGTACCTTGATGTTCTCTTCTTCGTTTGCTATCAGGCTGTTAGTGTCGTCTGCAAACATTTGGGTGCACATTTGGTCTCCATTGGGAAGTTTGATACCAACTAGTTCCCCTTTGCTTATCTTGTCCTTTATTAGCCAGTTGAGACCATCTGTAGCTATAGCATAGAGCAGGGGAGCTAGGGGGCATCCTTGTCTGATACTTTTGAGAACTAGGGTCCTAGGCCCATGTCTCTGAGGGATTGGAGGATGTAGTCCCACTGAATTCTGTCGTATGCTTTCTCAAAGTCTATCTTGATAAAAAGGAAGTCCTGGCTGGTTTTTCCAGCATAGTCAAAACCTTCCCATAGGGCGATTATGGAGTCCAAGATGTACCTACCTTTGATGAACCCTTTTTGTTCCTTTGTTATCCATTGATTCATGTGTTTATTCAGCTTGTTGGCTAAAGCTTTGGCAAAGATTTTGTAGACACTGTTGAGCATAGTGAGTGGTCTCCAGTTCCCCATGATCTCCTTAGGGCCTTTTTTATGGATCAGCTTGATAAGGCCTTCATTGATTTGTGATGTAGTCCATATTTCAGTGATTCTTGCCATACTTTGAGAATGGGACCTGTTAGCACACAAGGATTGGAAAAACTCAGCCGGCAGACCATCCTCACTTGGGCTCTTGTTGGGTTTGAGGGAGAAGATGACCTCTTTGATTTCTTTGTGAGAGAGATCCTTCTCGAGAGAAGCAGCAATGTTAGCTGGGACTGTTCTAGGTCTGACAAGTTTGATTGCTTCCATTGCGGCTGCCTTAGTAGAGGAGGGGGGTCCTTCTTCTTCCTGGAAGATGCTGCGGTAGTATTCAGTGATCAGCTTTTTGTTCTCCGCTTGGTTCATGACCTGGATTCCCTCCTTGTTTTTAAGCAAGGGGATGTGCTCTTGCCTTTGTTTAACCTTGAGCATTTTAAACATTTCCTAGCATGGTCTGTCTGATTTTCCTGACCACACCATTCCCTGATAAAAAGCTTAGTATGTTGCAGAGCTATTTCTTCTTCTCTTTTGATTTTGGCTCTGATCTGGTTGATATTGGCAGAGTCAGTAGAGGACTCCTGATCTTGCAGTTGTTCTTGGAGTTTTTTGAGTCTGCTGGATTTGTGGGCTGAAACCTCCTTTCTGACCTGCCTGAGAAGTTTTTGGGTAGACTTGACCGCCAGACTCCACGCTTTGGCCGGGGATAGGTTGTTGCTGAAGAAGGATTCCCAGATGTGTTTGACTTCTTCTTGAACTAAGGGTAGTTTAAATAGAGCTGGATCTGTGTGAAACCAGCTTGCTTTGTGTCTGAAGTCTTGGTTGTCCATTGTAGTGATGATGGGGTAGTGGTCTGAGATGCATGTGGTAATGTCTACAACACATTCGCACCTATTGTATTTGGAGTAGATTTCACCACTTGCGTAGGCTCTATCTAGCCTGGCTTTTCTGGATAGATCTCCTGCCGAGTAGTTTTGCCACGAGAAGCTTCCTTCTTGACCAAGATCTTGCAGATTTTGAACTTGTGTTTGACCTTGTCCCATGCTTGTTTCTCTGAGCCAGCCAGGGGTTGACCTTTGGATTTGTATCTGTCTTTGAGGGTTTCCACCATGTTATAGTCCCCCATAATTAGCAAAGGTGCTCTTAGCCTTAGCAGGGAGTTCCAAGTTCTGGTCCTCTGTTTCTGAGGGCCATTGGCATACACTCCTACACAGGAGAAGCTGCTCATGTGAAGAGATATCCATTGGTTATTGCTATCTATGTGAAAGTCTTTTAGATCCTGGATACAATCATAATGAATACCCACTGTGAGGCCCCCCGTTCCCTGAGAATGAAGTGAGTACACCCAAAAGTGTTCAGGGGAGATGGTGTACAGCCTTCTGTTCAGTTCCTCTCTTGTAGTCTTTATCTCCACTAAGGAGATGAAATCCAGGTGTCCTTTTGCTTTGAGCCATTATTTTACTAGCTGTGCTTTCTTAGGATGATCTGAAAGACCTTTGACGTTGAAGCTTGCAGCTTTCATTATCTTTTATTTGGCGTGGTTTGTTTTGCCCTCCTTTAGAGATTGACTGGGGGGTGGAGCCCAGGTGTGCTCTGCCTCTCTTGAGCTCTTTGCTTATCTCCATGTCATTGGGGTTTCCTGGTTGAGGAGCGGTGCTCTTTTCAGCAGCTGGTATGACTGTTGTGTCCATATCTGCAGCATCCAGGTTGTCGACTTCCTTGTCTAGCCTCAGCTTATTGATAGGGGTATTTTCAACACAGTCATTTTCTTCTTCCGAGTCTCCTGGATCTGGGACAGCAGCTAGAACTGAATATCTGTTTGGTTTGACTAGAGGGTGAGGGGGTTTGGGCTTGGAGAAGGGTTTCCTTCTGCTGACTTGCACAAACTCAGAATCTTTCAGGTTTCTGTTAGACGGAGGGGGACCGGGGATCGGATGGGCTTGACTAAGGCTGGGGGGAGGTCTTTTTCAGCTACTTGGGGGAGGATGAGCTGAGGGTTTTTGATGGGACAATTTCTGATGAGGTGCCCTTGTTTCCCACAATGAAAGCATGAGTTTGGAAGGTGTTTGTAGAGGATTGGCTGAGTGTGTGAGAACTCGCCACACCCTATTTCTATCTTGTCTGGTAGAGGGAGGGACAAATCAAGTTCCGACGAGGACTTGGGGGTGCCACGCTGGGTTGTAATCCGAAAAGGCTTTGGTACCTAGCACTTCACCTAAGGGAGCTAAAATAGATTTGATCCAAGGGTTTAAGTGGATGGGTAGATTAGGGAGTTGTTCTTTAGCTTCTTTTAATTCCTGAAGCAGTCTGGTGTTTTCGTCCATTACTGCTTCTATGATGTTATCTCCACTCCACGATTTTTCAGGAAGGGGGTTCCACGGGTTTGGGTGAGGGGCAAGGTGAGAGGTTGAGGGAGAAGCTGAAGTGAAGTGTGCTGAGCATTGGATTTACTTTTGCAGGTGAGGCTGAAGAAGTCTGAGGTCTAACAAGGGACGGGCTCCTCCGCTCAGTGCCCATGCACTTGGGAGGGCATCCGCCCGCGGAAAAGGAGAGTCTTCGCTGCAGTTTAAAGAAGGGCGGGAAGCAGGGGAAGGCGAAGCGTAGGTCTATCAATTGGATTCCATCTCATGGCTGGTCTTTTTTTTTTAGCAACAACAAGCGCAAGAATTAATTAAGAGAGACAGAATTTACAAAGTCTGGCTGGGAATCAGCCCAACACTTATAGCAATCCAGAATTGAAGCTATGCGATAAAGAGTTTTGTAAAGGTAAGAGCAGTCTTTATTAAAGTAAAGGTAAGAGAGAACCGTGAAAGGACTGGATGTCAGCTAGGACGCGGCAGCAATTCAAGAGCATTTACAGTGTAGAGAAGAAATCGCAACTAGCACTTCGAAGTAGACAGGTACCAGAGGCAATAGCATAAAGAGAAAACGACGTCTTTTACTGAACCCTACGTGCAGGTACAACTTCATAACATAAATAACCCCTCAGCCAAGGACCAAGGCCTTTTACCATATAATGATTAATCGTTTGGGCATTCACAATGACTTGGACTTTCATAATAAGTCATTCAATGGCCCCTCACGACCACACTGTCACATCAATATTCAAAATATTGTATGGCCCACGACCACACTTTAACATCAACATTCAAAATATTGTATGGCCTACGACCACACTTTAACATTAACATTCAAAACAATTCATTCAATGAATGACTTAGTGTGTGCCGGAGGGTTTGATAATGTTTACTAATTTATTGTTGGTTATTTTTAGGGTGACTAGTGGCGTGACCTGTCTTTGATAGGTCAGGTAGGAGTTACTCACCCTGTTTAAAAAGACAACTTTACGAAGAAGGAAAAAATTCATAAACACTTGTCACACATGGATACTCACATTGGAATCAGTGAATTGATGGGTCGGGGGTAGGAGCTATGCACCCTGTTTAAAAAGACAACTTTGTGAAGGAAATGGCACATAAACATCTGTCACACATGGATACTCACATTGGAATTAGTGAATTGAATGAGACATGTAAGGAGTAGCACACTTGGCATGCATACACATCGAATATAGTCTTAAGCACATACTATTATTAGTGCACTCCAAGGGATAGCATCCCAAGAAAGGAGCTCCTGAAGTATAGACCTTGCCCTTTTTGAGCATATGCTTTGATGAGTGCAATCCAAAAGATTCCAACCCTGTCTACAATAGCCCCTGCTTTTACAGCAATCTTATCATGCATTTGTTCCCCATTGTCATTGGTTCTTCCTAGTAGATTTTGTCACGTAATCTTATGATGGATTTGTTTGCCCTTGTAATTTGCTACCCGTTATCCAGCCTCTAGTATGTTAAAACCTCCAAAGAGACCATAAGTGTAAAAGCATTCCTCCAATCATAGCTGCCCCACTGCCTCAAGCATGATGGCACAACAACCATACTGCTTCTGTACACATCAACATTCACCAAACAACAAGCTTTAATTATCTCACTCCTCAGCCTTCTCCCTCCACACCAGACTTGGTCACTTGGCTCATCCCAGCATAGCCTCTCTCTCTCTCTCTCTCTCTCACACACACACACACACACACACACACACACACACACACAAATAGAGACTATCTTAGCTCTGGCTGCCATCACCATGGGTTTCCTTTGACTAGAAGTGGTTGGAAAAAGGCAATCCCATTGGTTATGGTGGAACATAGCATGGACACCTTCCACCCGAGTGATGCCTGCATTTCTCATGAGAGTCACATTGAGATGATCATTCTGGGACATGTAGGAGGAGCTCACATGTGGCGGACTGCTGGGTAATCTTGGGGATGAAGGGTGTGCCCCCTTGGAGGGGTCAACATAGTTGGGCTTGGCGGTGGGGTTGAAGACATCGGAGGAGCTAACGGGCTTGCCTACATTCATCAGTGGGAGGACGAAGGATTTGAGGGGGTTGGGGATTTTGGTCCATAGGGTTGTCAACCCTATGGACCCCGAGGATTACAAGACTATTATGGTTGGCCATGTCTTTGCCAAACTCTATGGATTAGTGCTCGAGGCTAAGCTCAGCACTGTAGTAGAGAGGGAGGGCCTTCAATCCCTATTTAGGCCGGCTTCCACTAGAATCACTCTACTATTGATCATATCTTCACTTTGTGGAGCCTCATTGAGCAGGCTAAGACAGAGGGGTGGTGCCTTTATTATTGCTTTGTGGACTTCTGCAAAGCTTTTGATACTATGCCTCGAGACAAAATGCTTCAAAGACTTCAGGCTTTGGGGTTCCCTCGTCGCAGATGGTTTGGGGGATTATAGCATTATATGAGAGGGTAGTGCGAAAAGTTTGCTGCACAGGAGGATTATCAGGAGATAGCTAGCACCATAGGTGTTAAGCAAGATGCCCTCTATCTCCAACCTTATTTGAGATATACATAGATGAGATCTCTGACTTTATTGACAGAGGAAATAGAGGAGGTTTCTCATTGTCAGGCCTCCTTATTTCTTTGATGCTCTGCACTAATGATATTGTTCTATTCTTTGACTCAGAGGAGGGCTTACATTGACATATGATAGCCTTGGAGGAGTTTTGTAGGGAGAGGGGATTGATAGTGAACCTTGGGAGGAAGACCAAGGCCATGATCTTCCACATATCACTGAGGGTGAGGACTGACATGCAGATCTTCTATGGAGGTAGCCAAGTCGCAGTGATGAGTTCATATGTGTACATGGGGGTGACTTTTACTAGCATAGGAGGTTGTTTTTTCATGGGACAGGCTTCACAGGACCGCTTGACTCGAACATACGCAACTCTAGCTTTGGTAGAGAGAGAGTGTCACTAGGCACACTTCTAGGAACCCCGTACAAAGGGGTGGCTCTTTGATACCATGGTCACCCCTGTTAGACATCATCATCCCCTTGCTTTTGGATCCTTTGTGGTGCCCTATTTGTGCCCCTAGGGCTGACCATGTTAGCTTGAGGGGTTGGTCACCCCCTTTCACCTTTTCCCCCCATTTTATGGAGTTGTGGACCTTTGTACCTAGTTGTGTGGTGCTAGTCGATTGCCCTAGTTTGTGCATATATATAGCCGCCTATCCCCCCTCACACACACTATATTTGCCAGTATGAGATACTAGAACTATCGCCTACACAAGGATCTCATAAGGGGAGTATCCTAGTCATATGGGATGCTAAAATATGCAGTTATAAAACCATGACTCATTTATAAATATCATGGATTGGTTGATTCTAATCTATAAGTTATTTCAAAGCCAACATGGAAGGCATACTGTGCTTATATGGTTGGTCAAAGATACGCAAGGTTGTCTTGGACAACAGTGTGCCAGTTGAGCTTTCCTAGCTTGTGGACATGTGCTTGTTTTTTGATAGCTTTGCAGAGAAGGATTTCTTACATCGATCATGCCATGGCACATTCCTTTTGCATGTATGTGGATGGATCCCCGGAAGGACTCCGGGGATGGATCCCCGGAAGGACTCCGGTGTGAGCCCACTAACATGTCAACAAGAGTTTATGTCTTTTACATGTATGTGGATGGATCCCTAGGAAGGACTCTGGTGTGAGCCCACTAACATGGCAAGAGAACATGTGTGTCTTATGAAGCCTGGCATGACAGAACATGTGTGGTTTATGAAGCCTGACATGATCAAACATGTGTGGCTTATGAAGCTTGACATGCCGAAAATGTATGGTTTATGAAGCCTGACATGATCGAACATGTGTGGCTTATGAAGCTTGACATGACCGAAAATGTATGGCTTGTGAAGCTTGACATGGCAGAACATGTATGGATTGTGAAGCTTGACATGATAGGAGACCTGTGTCTTATGAAGCCTGACATGACAAAACATGTATGGCTTATGAGACTTGGCATGACAGATCATGTATGACTTGAGAAACTTGACATGACAGTACATGTGTGGCATATGGAGCTTGACATGATAGTACATGTATGGCATATGGAGCTTGACATGGTGTGTTTTCTTACTGTGCATGTGTGGCATATGCAGCCTGACAGGACAGTACATGTATGGCAGATACAGCCTAACATGGTGTGTTTTTCTTATAGTACATGTATGGCAGATGCAGCCTGACATGGAGTGTACTTATGTTTTGGGAATTTTTCGGAAAGATTTGGGATTCCTAAACATTCAGAAAAGTGGCAACTCTGTCGAGTATTATATGGTTACAATGGATTTGGAATTATGGTTTTAATAATCAGATTATGGTAGTCCATCTACAATACTTGTAGGGTATTTTTGAACTCGTACCATGTTTATAGAGTTGTGGATAACTATCTTATAAGATGGCGGGGATGTCGGTCCCTTTTAGTCTTGACCAGTGTTTCTTTCATCATACACTGATTGGAGCCAAGGTGGGAACAAGGATTTTCCACAAAAGCACGGAAGTCATAGGATGGCAAACGCCTGTGTAAAGCCAAGACTTGTCGCAAAACTTGTGTGAAGGTTTATCTGGCATGTCTTTATCTGAAGGCGGGTTATAGGACATGAGTTTACATGATTTTATTCACTTAGATGGTTTATAAGGGTACTTGTTGATAAATGTCAACAAGTACTTGTCCACACACTTATTTATAAGTGTGTGGACATGTGGGGATTTGGACAAGGAGCATACATATGAGGTGGACCTGAATTTTTAGCCATGTGTGAACACTTCAAGTGAGCACCCAACTTTGCATGGATATTGCGAGCTTATATACGTGTGTAAAAGGCACGGTGCATTTAAGAGGGGGTTCAAGTGGGATCGACGATTGAGAGGGCCGTCGGATCCCCGAAAGTAAACTGGGGCCGAAAAATACTCGGCCTGTGAAGTAAACTAGGGATCCTAGTTTACTTCACAGGCATCTGTTTTACTGCCTGCAAGATTTGTGTGTCTAGTTTACGGGCAGGGGATGCCCTCTCGTGAACCGTGCTTGTGAATCTGTATTCTGACCTTGCTTGTGGGCTGCAGACAAGTGGTAAGTGTGACCCTAAACTCTTTGTTTAAGCTTACTAGACTTATAGTTCAATTTGTTGTTTTGCAGATCCACACTTCATTAAAGTACGGTCGAACAACCTATAAATGAGTTTGGGCTTCCGCAGTTCATTAATGAGTGGGCAGACAAATTTTGGGCATTTACCCTTCCGATCTCAGCAAGGCTATAATCTAAGCAAGGCTATAATCTAGGCACCTGTCCCACTTATGGGAGAGGTGTGGCCTATGCTGAGATGGACAAATAGCCAGCCCGTTTTTTTTTGTGAAAAACTCGGCCTGTGAAGTAAACTAGGATCCCTAGTTTACTTCATAGGCCGAGTTTTTTTTGTGATGTCCGCACTTGGCCTCTGAAGTAAACTAGGATCCTTCACCTCCCCTAGTTTATAAAAGATCTAGGGCCACCCTGCAGTAAAGTCGGGGGCTTGCCAAATTGCCTAGTTTACTCCAGTTCCCGAGTTTGGACTTATAATTTTTTGCCTAAGTCTCAAATTGCAAAAGAAAGGATTTGAACCCATGACGTGCCGCTAGGGAGGCCATAGTCTTACCATTAGGCTATAATTTCTGCTACCTAGAATATTCGGCCCTTATTAATATATGATTTTGTTATGCGGGGCAGCCTAGTTTACTTTCGGACCCTAGTTTACTATCGAGCGACCCTAGTTTACTTTCGGGGATCCGATGGCCCAGATCGGCCCCCCCCCAAAATCGGGTCCCCTCACCCGTCGATCCCACTTGAACCCCCTCTTAAATGCACCGTACCTTTTAGACAGAAGCTTACGCTTGATTTAGAGGAGAACAACTCTTTTTAAGTGGCAGACAAGGACTGGAGGAAGGGGCGGGGACATGCACACAGGAAATAGATCGGCTACAGCAAGTTCTCTCTCTCTCACTTCTCTCACCTTCGAACAGGTTAAGAACAGTATGGTTCATCGCCTTTTGGTGATCGCCCCCTCCGGCTGGCTGGTTTACTCCCTCTCTTGACTGGTTGCTCTCAGGCTGGTCATATAGCTACGAGTTCTTTCTATACTGGGTTGCTCTCCAAAACCGGTCGTATAGCTGCCTCAATACCGATCGTACAACAGCGAGCTGTCTTCTAGGATCTTTTGTACGGAACAAACCGTACAATAGCTGTTACACTTGTACTCTAGTCGGGTTGCTCTCTCTCTTTGGTGCTTTGTACTGGCTAGCTACAAAGTGTATCTTCTCTCTCCTGCCCTTAAAATAGGCTGTAAAAAGTGGGCTGCTGTGGGGAAGATTTGGGGTTATTATGGTTGTGTATGGGTCTTTTATAGAGCTGTTTTCCATGGACTGATTTGGCTCGGTGACAGCTATCCTAGAGATTTCATGGATTTCTTTATGGTGCAGATTCAAGACATGTGGTATGACTGTTTTTCACGGAGCAGATCTGGCCTGTTGGCATAAGATGTTGCAGGTATTCATAAATTCATCTATTCAACATCTCTTTATATTTAAAAAATACTCATGTATTAAATTTATCTATGTATATGATATTCTTCCAATTTCTGTTGGTGGTTTTGGAGATGGAAAGGTGAGATATAACTTTCTCTTGAATTCACATCTCTATATTTAATCTTGTGCATATGATACATGTCATTTTGATTTACCAAGTGTCTCTCTAATGCATGGTTTCAATGTAGGTAGATATCTTCTAAAGAGATAAATATCTTACATCTATTGAGATGTCTTGTCTCAATGAAACAGAGGCAGTGTGTATGACTGAGAACAACTTTCCTTAATCATACACATGGTATCTATTTCATTAAGATGAGCCATCTATTGAGATACACATGCTAAATGTTTACGTATATTTTTTATACTTTTGTTTTCTCACACTATAAAGTTCGCAATGCATTGTGGTCAAATGGAATGGTCAAATGGAAGGCACTCTCACATTGAGTGTGTGGAGTATAAAAGGAACCCCATGATTATGGTGTAATGGAAAATTTTGAGCAAGATAGTGGAGCTAGTAGACATAATATTGCTATTATGGTAGAAAAGCTTGATTATTGTGGAACTATTCAAGATATCTTTGAGGTTAGGTTTAGAAACTTCAACTTATTTATCTTGAATGTCAAATGGGTCAAGAAGGTATGTAGAGAAGCTCAGGCAATTATCAAGTAGCATCAAAGTGGGGGGTTTTGTGATTGACTCCAATAAGCCTTGGAATATCTAAGAGACACCTTTGTACTACCTAAACATCGTGAACAGGTGAGATTTTATACCAATTACATCCTCAACCAAATAATTTAATTAAGGTCTAAATTTCAGGTACTTAAAAGCTTATCTTGTTAGTTTTGTAGGTGGTGTTTCAAGTACTTAAAAGCTTAAGGTCTAAATTTCAAGTACTTAAAAGCTTATCTTGTTAGTTTTGTAGGTGGTGTTTCATCCCAATCCAAAGGATTCAAAATGGTGGTATGTTATACGAGTTTCCACTCCATCCAAATGCATTTTTCAAGATCAAGACATTGGATTAGGTACAAGTATGGATACCTAATCATCAACTAGCACATGTCCCTTGCTATCCAAAAAACCCTAGCCCTAACTTAGTTGAGCTATAAAAAGCCCATTTTTTAACCCACATTCTCAATGTTCACTCTTAGAGTTCTCACTCCACCTAATCTCCATTAACTTATTACCTAATCATTCATCTAGTCTCCATTAGGTATCCCCTAATCTCCATTAGACCACTTGATCAATTTCACACTTAGATTAGGGTTTTCATTTGGGTGACATTGCATCCTCCTTGACATTCATTGATATCCATTAATGGTTTTGCATACTCAAGAGTAGCATTTACACCATGTGCACAAACTTTATTCCAAACCATATATGCTAAAAGCATCTTAAGGATAGTGTCCCAACTCTTATGATTGTATAATTTTTAAAGTCACATTTTATCCTTGTCATACTAAAAATGTTAAGTTAAGAATAAGAATCCCTTTTGATAAAGCCAACCTTCTTACATACTCTTTCATCCTACTCTAGATTCTTAGCATTAAATATTTGGCTAAGTTTTACGACAAATGTTAAGTAAAGTTAATATTATTTGGAGTTTATCTTTTGTTGAAAATTTGATTAAATTATAATTCACACTTTAAAAAATTAAAGGCTTGACAATAAGGTGATTTTACCTCTAAGGAGTTTGATGGTACTACAATGATCATGTAATCAAGCATAAGCTTACTACTGCTCATACTTCTACAAAACATGGAGTGCAAAGTGGAAGACTTTGTTGGGCTATAAGATGGCTTGGAGTGTGTTTCATATAAAGTGGATTTTGAAATAACATTGTGGTCCATGTGTTCATCAACAAGATTATAACCATAAAAGTGTCAATCATAACTCGAATTAAGCATATTTTGAAGAAAAAAAGTTTCTTGTTTGAATATTTGTGGATGTGATCTCTTTATCAACATATAAAGAATAAAATTCAATTTAAAAAGCCACAACTATATTTTATTAGGCTACATCTTGCAGTTCTCTCTTGGAGTTATAGGTTATTAAATCTATAACCTTTGATTAAAAACTCATCGTAAATGAGTTATCGTATCAAGAGGAACCACATGAGGTAAGGAATAACTTTGCTTGATTGGGCATACCAAGATAATATTACCTAAGTAACTAATCCAACATCACTTGAAACATCGCTGTCTCCTCTTAGGGGGGGACACCTACACATATTTTGGTAGAGGATAAAAAATATGAAGAGCATGTTGCTACATCATAGAAAAATCCATATCTTGATCAAGAAGATTCTATATGATAAGAAACTTCCTATAATTGATGATCTATTATGTAATGTTCATAGATCCAAGAGGAAGTGGCCCTTGCCAATTATGATCTCATGTTTAAAGTTTTTATGGAACCCACCCCATTTTCATTGGCATTAGATAAGGCCATGTAGATATATAGTATGAATTAATTCCAGCTTAACCTCTTGTGAATTGGCTACAGAAGTGCAATGTTATTAGGATGAAAATATTTACAACATCTATTCTAAGTTTGATGTCTATTTCAAATATTTCAAGGTTGTGTTTATTAGTGACGAATGCTTTGAATAGATTTACAACATTTATTCTCAGTTTAATGGAAATTTTAAATATTTCAAGGTTGCGTTTATTAGTGAATGCTTTGAGTACATGGAAGGTTTTTACTTTAAGGAGTTATTAACCCCACCCCCACCGCCCCAACAGAAAAAAAGGTCAACCATAATGGGATGTTTAAGAATGGGTTTGTTTTTAACCCATGAAAATGAGATAAGTGCCAAGGTATAAATAATGTTAGATTTTATAGAATGGGAGATATACTTTATGAAATAAAAGGAAGATAGGATTATAGGCAACTAAAAAAATATAAAAATTTAAGTTGCATTTACTCCAATATTTTTGTATTCTATTGGTACATTCTATTGGTACACTGCTCCTTTAAGGGTTTTCCCCACTATTCAAAGTTAAAATAACTACAAACTTTAGGTGTAAGAACATGGATGGTGGGCATGTTTCCCATGAAGGGCGAGTTCTCACAATATTTGCTTGTAATAAAGGGATGTCACAAGAGTGTGATAAGAAAGAGATGTTGCAAGAGTGTGGATGATGGGTGTGTTTCCATGAAGGGTGAGTTCTCACAATATAAAGGGATGTTGCAAGAGTGTGATATGGGAACATTATCCCAAATTATAATGGTGTCATGATGGGTATTCAAGGAACAGTTATGAGATAAACACATGATGGGTGTTATATTGGTGGCATGAGGGGTATTCAACGTGCATTTACGAAGTAAACACATGATGTATAGAAAAGTACACACAACTCTCAATATAAGAAGTAATGTTTTTAATTGGTTTTACCAAGGGGAAAATCAATGCACCCACTACAATGAACCTTTGAGGTTAATAAAAATAATGTTGGCCTTTAAAAAAACCCTTAAAGTTTGACATTCATGTTGTAGTCTGAGGACTCTACATTCCCATAGTGTGAGCACTCTACATTTATGTTGTAGTGTGAGCACTCTAGATTCATGTTGTAGTGTAAGCACTCTACATTCCCATAGTTTGAGCACTTTGCATTCCCATAGTGTGGTCCTTCGACACTCATCATGTTGTGTGAGCACTCTACATTCCCATAAATAGTGCAAGCATTCTACATTCGTGTTATAAGGTAAGCACTCTACATTCCCACTATGTGAGCACTCTACATTTATGTTGTTGTAGTGTGAGCACTCTACATTCCCATAACGTTAGAGAGCCATGGTGTACTTTATAAAACAATGATGTTGAATTAATTCTACTATCTAGAATTAAATCACGCATTTAAGCTTGAGGTAATGATCTTGTAAGTGAATACAACATGTGGTGTATACAAGAGAACACTCACAAGAAGTAAGATCTTTAATAATACAAAACTTTAAAAACTCAAAATGTATAATAATAGAGATAGAGAAGAATCTTATGCTACTTAAGTGATACAATAGATAGCAAATCCCCATACATGTGTGCTCCTATGAAGGGAGCTTTGATGGCTGATCTCGAACTACTAAGACATAGGTTGTATGCTGGAAAATGGTAGGGAGTAATATCATAGTGATGACTGATAAACTTTGTGGAGAAGGGATTAGTTGTATATTTATATAAGCATGTATATGAAGGGCGGCCAAGATATGATCGCGTAGGTTCATGGTCATAGTTGGTGTCACATCCGCAGTGTATACTTAGCCCATAAAGATAAACTAGACATTGTATAACAGTTGTCCTCCCTCCCATGGCCATCCAAGATCATCTTGGACCTATTCAGGCCTCATTAATGTTAGGATAGGGTGTCCAGGTATAAAGTATAACTACTCCATGCGTGGACTGTTATGAGATAATAGTCTAGTGTAGCATGAAGGCTATTTGACAGTGGGTCAAATCTAATCCAAGCTATCTCAAAACCATATCTGACCTCTTAGGCTACCTTCTCATGTGAATACATGGATATCGGGTGACCGATCTACTCAACCATGATTGCTCCTCATATTGGGGGACATATAAACATGAGCTAGTTGGTGCTGGAATAATACAATATGAAGGCGGAGAATTGATATCCAATAGAGCCTTGCAACCGCACAAGACCAAGAGTATGAGCACAACAAATTGCTTAAGACATTTAGCTACACAGGTGGCCAGAGAGTTGTTGTCTTGTTTGACAATGGTAGCATGGAGGATGTGGTCACATTACACACCGCTCTTTGAGTCTGTTTCATTTTGACTTTGGTAGACAAGAAGGTTGAGGGATTTAGCACATGAATGACAATGAGCATCAAGTTTGAAGCTCATGGTGCTAAATTAGTGATTTAGGACATTGAGTTTGTGTAAGATTTTATGGTTTCCCCTCCTATAGTAGCACACATAATTCTGAGAATTCAATGGTTTCACAAGTTCCAACCCGATATTGATTGGCACAGGCACACTTTTTGGACTATCTGAAATGTGTCCAAAGCTCGAGTGACCATTAAGTGTGAGCCAAGAATCTCGATAATCAACTCGAGTTTCCATGTCACCATCACCCTATGCATGGGTGCATCCATTCATAGTTTCACATACATGTAAAATAAAATATATGTTTTTGATTTATAGATAATCCATGCATATGTATCTAAAATACTCTTATAATATTTGAATTTCTAAATAAAATATACATGAATTAAAAAAATATTAGACTTGAAACCCTAATTCAGTCCATAATCAAAGGGGTTGATTTTAAGGGTGATACATAGCTTTAAAGCTTGTACCATCCTCCTTGGTTAGCCATTTGGTGTTGATTAATGTTGGGGAGATGGGGAGCATTTACCAAGCCTAGTAGGGTGTGTTGCGTGCTGCAGTTGATTTTGCACTGATGTGAGTGGGCAATAAGTTACCTTGCTATTTCTTCTGCGAGACGTTAATTCTTGCCCCTTTTGAAGTGCTACGCCAGAATGTTGTCTTAGTGAGAGAAATGGTGAGAGTGGACCCAGCAAGATCTCCAAAGTATCAGGGGTCAATCTAACGGGCAACACACCTCTACATCGGCCTCATGCAAAGTTTTAACATACATTAATATAAAATATATATTATTTTGATGATATATACATAGATGCAATAAAAAAGGTAATATACAAGAAGTGCATTTGAAAGAATATTAATACATATATAAATTATTGTGATGATACATAAATTCAATGAAAATAGTAATAAATATACAAGAAGGGCATTTGTTATCTACTATAATGTTTCTTTAAATAGATTTAACATATTTTATTATTGTGGTTCAATGTATTATTTGAAGAAGAATATTTTTTTGATTAATCTGTTACTATTATATATGTGTTTTTTGTTATTATTTAATGTTGTATATCTTTGTTGTTGTTATCGATGGTTGAATACTATGTTATTGTCATATATATTTTATTGTTATGGTTTAAATTTATTGAAAGATATTGTGTATATCTTGGCTTATTTTTCTACTTTATTATGAATCCATAAACATAATTTATTTTTCTCTACTGTTTACTAATGTTTACTTTATGGTTTAAAAATGGTGGTGTTTGACATATAGGATGTACGGAGAAACAAAAAGAGAGACATACACTTCCAATTAGAGACTAAGTATGCACCACTCTAAAAGAGGACAACGGTAGATTTGATGCACCTAGAGATCATGTAACAAGAGAGAGATGCTAGTAAAAAGCATGTAGATCTTTGGATTGATGGGTCAATTTATCTACCTGATCCTCTTTCCTAGAGGCCTCTACAAATTTCTAGACTTACATCTTTCATAAAGTATGCATATGAGGGTAATCCCATGTCATTAGGATATAGTAGGAGGCTTACAATGCAAACTCATAGCAAACACATTTGTTCAGCACATGATGATGGGTAAGGAGATAAGGATTCATGACCTCATAGGATTAACACATATGTTCAGTGCATGATGATGGGTAAGGAGAGAAGGATTCATGAGCTCACTAATTCACTAAGTGAAAAGGAAAAAGAGTATCATAATTTGTAAGATGTGATGCATGTTATGCAAGATGGAGTGCATGTTGTTCATGTAGGAAGGGGAGCTTGGGGGGCTCACCTCAAAAAATGTTAGAGTACCACGTGAGTTCAGCAAGAGGGGTTTTTTAATTAGATACATTGAGAAAATTTTAAATTAGATAACTATATGAACAATGACCAGTTGACTCATAAAGTTATGCTCTAAATAAGAGAACTAAATTGGGACCTCTCATTATGGAGGGTAGCTTAGGGGTGTATTTTTTTGGTGAGCGCTTTTGGTTTTAAAGCGGGTGTTTTCTCTCTCTACTCTCTCTCTCTCTCTCTCTCTCTCTCTCTCTCTCTCTCTCTCTCTCTCTCTCTCTCTCTCTTCATCTTCTCGGGCACTCCCTTCCTCAATCGCAATCCATAGAAGCTCGAGTACGCATGGCTTCTCCAATTCTTGATTTCTATCAATACGTCTTATAACTTCTTCTAGACTTACACCCACACGCAATGACCCTTGTAAAATATTATCTTCTTACCCCGAGTTGACTACTAAATCTGTTTGATGTGCAGCCATTTTGTGATTGTACAGCAAAATTGTAAAATAATTCTCAAGAGAGAAACTCCTGGTGGCTGTATCACACAAATTGAAAAATAATATTAGCCATGCAAGATGTGCAATATCTGCAAAATCAAGTGCGGATTGCCCAACCTAGGCTCTGATACCAACTGTGACCGTCCCAAATCTAACCATATCTTAATCATATAACTTAATCTAAGAAAATATTAAAACTCACATAATCGTGATATTTCTACATATAGCAATACAATCAAATCAACCCTCTCAAATAAAAAAATAAGTATGCATGCCATATCCAAGATTCTTATCACATAAGCAAAGACTCACGTAATCTCAAACAAACATTCACATAATATAAATCTCTATCAATTAAAGCATAGAATCTCAATAAATCAACATGTATGTGTCTATCTCAAAGATTATGTCATCATCACCATGCTCGACAACATGGTTAGTCATAATGACCAATATCCAGCCAATGTAGGGCTTTCTCCGATGCCCGTCCACCCAACCTCCACATTGGACATCGCGGCTATCCTGGGTATGCCTCTTTCTGAATCTTGTCCTCTATGGGTTCTACCACATGGCTCCCAGAGGGCATAAATCTCGTTCTCTATCCAGCATTCCCTGTCTAAGAACAACTGGCCCGAATCTCAAAATCTCATGTTAAGTCTCATCATACACATGCATATCAATCATTCATACACATGCATATCAGCCATTCATTTCAAAACAAAGCAATCACAAGTCATGCTTATCATCTTACATTGATCTCTAGTCCATAATCTTTCAAGACATGCATATTCAAATCAATCAAAATCACCTTACACCGATCTCTAGTCCATAATCTTTCAAGGCATGCATATTGAAATCAATCAAAATCACCTTACACCGATCTCTAGTCCATAATCTTTCAAGGCATGCATATTCAAATCAATCAAAATCAACTTCAAGTATAAAACAAGCTTTTGATTCAAACAGTCCTTAACTTCTCTTAGTCTTTTAATTCATTCAAGTCACATGGGAATCTTTATTTTTAACATAATCAATTATCATGTTCTTACCAGCGAGATCATCTCTAGTCGCTAATAATAGCTAAGTCTTAAATATGCTTATGCGCTAGTCCATCCAGTCTATATAGATAAGATAGTCAATCTTGATAAGAATTTCTAAGGCAAAGTCTGACCAACTGGTCTCTGGGAGAGTAATATCTTCCAATCTATTTGGAATTAGAGAAAAGTTAAAACTACAAAGTTTTAGTAATTCTAACGCTCTATAAAATATATATATGTGATGGCTCTCTAAAAATGAGTTCTAAGATTCTTTTGAGAGCGTTCAAAATGGCCAAAGTTGTGTTTTCAGCATAAAACTATAAAAAACAACCAAGTGCCCCGCTTTGCACTTGAATACCTCAAAACCGAAAGGGATTTGACTTTCTAGCATCTCATACACTCTTGTAGAGTCTTCTGTTGTCTAAAACTTTTGTCTTCATGTCAAAATCTGATTCTAAACACACATAAAGATAAATGCTTCGCAAAACAGCCCCCAATGAAGGTTATACCTAAAATCTAGTCACAAACTAGTCAAATATTCTATCTTCTAATTCTTTAACTCCAAAAGTGTTTATTCTATGAGTCAGACTAAGGTGATCATGTATAGTTAATAAAGCCAAGAGTCACTCATTGTTAAGCGTACCATTTATCGACTCTGACTATCTTGTGTACATGTTATCGATATATTTATTTAATCTCAAAAGAATTTCAAGAAAAATTAAAAAAAGAGAGTTTGTGTACTTCCCTAAAAATTACCAGAACATGTGCAGTCTTTAACCCAATGTAGGCGGAATCACCAAAAATAGTTGTATGTGAAAGTTGACTCAAATTTTGATTTAGATGTCCATCTATGCACTTAAAGGCTTCCTTTGAGCCCACTAACTAATTGAAAACTCAATCTTGAATTTTCACTTAATTTTCACACTTAGAATTTTTCTTGCTGAAAACCTGCTGGAATTCATTACTGAAATCTATAGCATGTAAAACTTAAGATTATCTTTAATCATAATTTGGTTAATCTTGGAGGTATGTTACAAAAGGTAAGGTAAGCTCTTGACTTAAACAACAAAGTAGGGTAGTATTATCCTCATTAAGATGTTACGCACAAGTGTAATGAATGAGTTTAAAATAATGGTGTATTGTAGTAAATTATTTTTTCTTCCTTATAATTATGCAGACCCTCGCATAGGATTATAGCACAATAAAAACTTATGCTACCCTTGTTGTCCCTCATGAGATTCAAAGGCGCCCCTATGGGGCGATCAAAAAAAGACAAAATAAAATGAGATTCTCTTCATAATATGCAAATTGTTACAACATTGTTCAAAGCACGATGTGAGTGAAGTTGGTTAATGTAAGAATGTTCTACATAAGTTGAATCTTGTGCACAACATTTTTCTTCATACACAATCCCTCCTGACACTCACATTTTTGAAGCCAAAATTTCTAAGTGTAAGGGTGTAATGCAAAGTTGAAGTGAAAGAGGATAGATACTCATAGAGTCATTAAGATGGTGATCAACTAGACAAGGGGCTCTTGCCACCATCCCCAAGAAAAGGAAGAGAAGCTCATAGAAGTTTTCTAAAGACAAGGATTTGAAGTCTCTTTTGCAAGGTGGCAATATTGTGGCAATGGCTTGTGAAGGAGAACCTTTTGGCCGAATTTCTCAAAGCCAAAAACATGGCAAGGTACGTGCGCAAGCTAGCCATTAAAATATATTATTCAAGAACTTTCTATACAAAGCATGAGAGATTTACAATTAGTGGAAACTTGTTTAAGAAAATGGCCTTGGATAAAACATAAGCCACAACTCCAATGATCCCCCCTCACGCCTCCCCTATCCGCGCCATTCTAATGCTTGTCTTTAGAGCCTCATCCCACTAGGGGGAGCAGGGTTATGTTAACCACTTTGATTAACATGGTTTTGCATGCTTGTCCTACCAAAAGGCACTTTGCCAACTTACCTATATGAAATGGAAGCCTATCTACTGTAAGACAATACTCGAATATATGAAGTGGATTTAGCATATGCTTAACACTAAATGAGAAGTCATAAAATTCATGTATGTACTTTCTTAAGGCTAGACATAGTGGCCATGGACTACTTTTAAGTTATGGCCAACTAAGTGTGAACACTAGCCATTTGTATATAAGGTAAATGTGACATTAAGCAATACATAATCATTCCAATTGTAATAGAATACTTGTGAGCTCCCTTTTCTCTGTACTCTCTTGGATTGCTTGTGTTCTATTGCATTCATGCTTGCTAAATGGATACTTGCTTGGATAGATTTGATTACAGATTCCTCCCTTACATGAGCTTTCCCTCTTCTAATCCACCTCTACCTTTTGTGAGTGAGAACCACTATAAAGGAAACCCTCTTCTTGCCTCCATCAAGACGGTTGATGCTCTTCTCCACAACCCACTTCTAGTGTGACAATATAGTGAGGATACAGGTGATGTGCTAGCACACCCTCAATAGGGAGGGTGTGAACAACAGGCTAGTAACACCCACAATTTGAAAGTTGCAACTTGTGGCTCTAAGGAAAAGCTCCTAATGAAACACATGACTCGGAAAAGGTAAGGTAAGCTCTTGACTTGAACAACAGAGTAGGGTAGTATTATCCTCATTATTAAGATGTTCTGCACAAGTGTAATGAAGGAGTTTAAAATAATGGTGTAGTGTAGTAAATTTTTTTTTCTTCCTTATAATTATATAGACCCTCGCATAGGATTGTAGCAAAAGAAAAACTTATGCTACCATTGTTGTCCCTCATGAGATTTAAAGCCGCCCCCATTGGGGCTATCAAAAAAAGACAATAAAATGAGATTTGCTTCATATTGCAAATTGTTGCAACATTGTTCAAAGCGCGATGTGAGTGAAATTGGTTAATGTAAGAGTGTTCTACACAAGTCAAATCCTATGCATAACATTTTTCTTCATTCACGAGCCCTCCTGACACTCACACACTATAACACGTCGGGGGCACATCAACATTTTCTAGCAGTGCTTCAACAACACTTTTTTTGTCGAAATGTCAAGGATTTCGTTTGCTGCGGAGCAACGTCTTTCACAGCAAAATTTCGCTGCTACTATATTATGATTTCGCTGCTAAAGCTACTATTTTCATTACATGAAATTCCAGAGAGTTGTTGGATGCTGAATTCTAAAAATTCATGTCACATACACAGAAAATGATATATAGTCTTTAAAAAACATCCATTAAAACCCTTGGATCCATGTTTTGAGGAAAAAAACTAAAAAAAGATAGTTGAAAACTTTTGAGAAGCGAAACAATGTCAAGATCATGAATCTATCCCATCTTGTAAATAAATCCATATGTGTTGCTTCATCAATGTCTATATCTAATGGAAGCTCAATGAAAAGATGGGCTTCCATATCAATATCAATATCACTATCATAATCCAATGAAGCATTGTCATGATTGATAGGTGACTCATCATCTTCTTTCGATTATGTTCCTCATGCTCTTCATCTACCCCATCCAAAATGTTTTCTTCATTATCTTCTTCCAATGAGCCGATTTGAGCTAGTACTTGCACCTCATCAAGAGATTTGGCCTCCACATCTTGATCTTGAAAGATATGTTTTGAACGAGGGAAAACTTGCATAACATACCACCACTTTGGATCAATTTGGTCAGTGTGAAACATACCACCACTTTGGATCAATTCGATCAGCGTGAAACACAACCTAATATCACAAAGAAAAGGGGTTATACTTTTATTATAGTACATCAAGATTTAATTTGGGATTGGTTGGATTACTAACCTGTTGGCAGTGTGGAGGTAGTACGAAGGTATCTTTCTCATCATTCCAAAACTTGGTGGAGTCAATTTGAAAGAACCTATTTGGATGTTTCTTCACGATTTCTTGAGCACCTCTATATATCACCTTGAACCATTTGACATCAAAGATGAATAGACTAAATGCTCTAAATCCAACCTCAAGAATATCTTGAATAGTTCCACAATACTCAAGATTGTCCTCTATGACATTGGTATCATGTCTACTAGCTCGACTTTCTTGCTCAAAATTTGTCATCACACCACAATCAAATGTGTTTCTTTTAGAATCCACACACTCAGGTACCTATGTGAACCGTATATGCATAAGAGTTTAGTCTTTAAACTTTAAGTTTATATCTCTATCTCAATCATCTCAATTTTAAAAAAAGAAAGGAGAGAAACAATTATATGGCCTCAAGACACATGATTGGCACAAGATATTATAGGTATATAAATATTCACTTTTTCATTTTCTCTTTGTGGTACACAATTTGTAAGCTCATATACTAACTTCCATTTTTTTAATGCATATTTTATTCTTCCAATTGCTATAGTTGGTTCTCGGGGGGGTCACTATATGTAAAATATCCCTATCGCGTGTGTTCAAGGCCTATATTTTAAATCCCTTATTTGTGAATTTTTTAATCTATATAATATCCCATTTTCTTTATGAATCTGTAAATTTTTTTTTGAAAAAAATTTAAATCATACCCTTATGTAAATATATTTCTGTAAGTTTCATAAATTAAAATTATGCTTCTGTTGAACGCACGTGATATTCACATTTTTTTGTGAGTGACTCCCCCGAGAGTTGGTTGTGGAGACAAGAAGGTGAGAGAGGCTATTTACAAAATGGAAAGCTTGGTGAGGTATGAATCTTCTCTTCAATTCACTAAGTTATATTGCTTATTTGGAATTCTCATGTGCTCACAAGTTATGTATTGGTAAATAGTACACATAATTGCCTTTGCCATTGAAGAGAAGATTCATACCTCACCAAGCTTTCCATTTTGTAAATAGCCTCTCTCACCGTCTTGTCTCCAGAACCAACTATAGCAATTGGAAGAATAAACTATGCATAAAAAAAATGGAAGTTAGTATATGAGCTTACAAATTGTGTACCACAAAGAGAAAATGAAAAAGTGAATATTTATATACCTATAATATCTTGTGCCAATCATGTGTCTTGAGGCCATATAATTGTTCCTCTCCTTTCTTTTTGGTCTTTGTGAAGGCACCCTTCAATGAATACATTACTCCCGTTGGTGTACAAAAAGAGGCGATCACACTTTTCACCTTATTGTGCTCCCTCTTGGTTAATACCCATGGTACCTTTGGTAGGACCTGTGCTCCCTCTTGGTTAATACCCATGGTACCTTTGGTAGGACTATTTTGCCACTCTCACTTTCAATTGGCCATGCACTTTGAAGGCATTCAATGTTTTGTAAGTCATCCCTTGCACCCTTTTTATCTCTTATACGAATTAAATGGTCTCAAATATTTATTGCCACATTCTTGAAGATATGCATGGGATCTAAGAGATGATTGATCTTCATATCACACCAATAAGAAGTCAAAACAAGATTGAATGTCTAGACTGTTGAAATATACAAGTGAATAGGGTGTGTGTGGGAACAAGCTCTTGGATAGATCCTGTAAAAGAGGAGATGTAATTGTGAAAGAACTTGTGAAAAGGTGAGAAGAATCTACTGGGAGAGAATAATGGGTAGCATGAGGGAATTTAGGAGTGTGGAGATATTCTGGGAGATAATCAGGGAAAAGAGAAGAGGTGGAGAGAATCAGGCAAGAGGTGGAGATATTCAGGGAGTGAATCATGGAGAAATCAATGGGATTAGATGCTTGATGTAAACTCTATAAATTGAGGCATAGCCCTAATGAGAATTTGCTGGTTTTTGAGTATCCATGCCTACATTAATCTATCTGCTAATTATTCACTAATTACGTCTTAATCATTTCTTAATCACTTTCTTAATCATGTTGATTCTAGTGTATGATCCACCATAGCTCATCATTATGCTCAAATTTCAACATGGTATCAGAGCCATGCCTAGAATCAACCAGATTTATGAGCCCATTAGTGAATTAATCAGGATTAGTAGGTAATTAGCAAAAAAAATCAGTTTTTAGTGAGTTTTTCATCTTCCCCTTCACCCCCAACCAGTGGAGGGTCTCTAGCATCTAGCACACTCAAAATTAGGGCAAGCCCTTCTAGCACATAATAGCCAACCCTAAGCTCTTCAAGCCTATGCAAAAAACGCAGCAAACCGCCAGCGCGTTTGGGAGAATTCGTCATTTCTGCAGGCGCCGTTTTTCTGAAGCAAAATAGAGATTTCTTCAAGCACAGTTCAAATGTTTCTAATTCCTCTTAGCACAAAGGGTAATCAAGCATGCTCTACAAGCTGGTGAAGACAGAAATCAATTTCATCAAGTCTACAGAGAGATCCAAGCTCTTCATCAAATCTGCAGGTGACTTTGGTAAAACAGAGATTAAGCTTTTATTATTTGGTCAAATCTTGTGTTTCTTAGCTTAATCCTCTACTAGACTCATTGCTATTGATGCCTTTGAAAGCATTTGAGCTCATTTAAAGTGGAAGGCATCAGATCTGGGCTCCCCGCATACTCTGTTTTTTGCACACAAACCAGAGCATTAATTTGCTAATCAGTGATTAATCAGTGCTAATCACTGTACTTTGGTGCAATTGAGGGTTCAAATTAACCATTAGGTATCTGATACAGATCCCTATAACTTCAGATTTCAAATCGGAGTTGGTTTGATACTCCAACCATCCCGTACAAATTGGTTACCCTTAATTTAGTGTAATTTCTGGAAAATTGTGCTGATAAAAATTGTGAAAATCATCATTTTGCATTTAACCCTTGGTTAATGCCTGTAAATCTCATTCAAATACAAGATTATTCACATCCAGAGTTGCATTTGGAATGTGCATGAGAATGAATGCTATATGCATTATGTATTGGGCACATTTTATCAGTGTAAAAATGGGAACAGACACTGCCCTTGTCCAGATTAAGGCAAGAGGTAAGACCTCCCGCATAAATTTGGGTTTGCATTGCATAATGATACAAAATAAACATAAAAAGCCCAAAGGAACTGTCAGCAAAACATTGAAACATGTTGCTCACATGGAGCAAAATGACCTGACGGACAAGCTCATGGCCCCAGCCATGAAAGAAGAAGAATATCTCTTTCCAGGAAGAGGATCCACACCGAGAAGAAGATCTAAAGGAAGACATGGATACGAGAAGAGAAGCTGCCCCAAGAAGACTGAAAGAAGAGACGGACGCGTGGAGAGATGCTGCCACGACAAGAAGACTGAAGACAAGAGAAGATGTGAGGCTCCAAAGAGTGAGGAGCCATGTGAAAATCTGTGAGAGAGAGAGAGAGAGAGAGAGAGAGAGAGAGAGAGAGAGAGAGAGAGAGAGAGAGAGAGAGAGAGAGAGAGAACCCACAACCCAATGTAACCTGCCCCAATAAAGTAAAACCACCTCTGAGCCACCGATGATGTAGGCCACGTGGTAGATGTATGTGTGAGCACTTTAGTCAAGGTCACGGGCACTTATAGTAGCCTTGGACACATAGAGAGAGAGAGTGTCAAGGACTATGGAGTTTAGGGACTTGAGGCACTGGTCGCGGACTGTCAAGTAAGAAAGAAACTTGATACAGGGTCCAGGTGTGCTGAGATAACTTGAGGGGAGGAGTAGACACTGGTTGCGGACTGCCAAGTAAGGGGAGGCAAACTTGGTATAGGGTCTAGGTGTTCTAGGATTATTCACTTGAGGGGAGGTGTTGAAATATACAAGTGAATAGGGTGTGTGTGGGAACAAGCTCTTGGATAGAGGCTGTAAAAGAGGAGATGTAATTGTGAAAGAACTTGTGAAAAGGTGAGAAGAATCTACTGGGAGAGAATAATGGGTAGCATGAGGGAATTTAGGAGTGTGGAGATATTCTGGGAGATAATCAGGGAAAAGAGAAGAGGTGGAGAGAATCAGGCAAGAGGTGGAGATATTCAGGGAGTGAATCATGGAGAAATCAATGGGATTAGATGCTTGATGTAAACTCTATAAATTGAGGCATAGCCCTAATGAGAATTTGCTGGTTTTTGAGTATCCATGCCTACATTAATCTATCTGCTAATTATTCACTAATTACGTCTTAATCATTTCTTAATCACTTTCTTAATCATGTTGATTCTAGTGTATGATCCACCATAGCTCATCATTATGCTCAAATTTCAACATAGACATCCCATTTGGTGGAGGATTGGGAGTGCTTCTCCATGCCTCAAACCAATCACAAGTTGTGAGACATCATGTGGCACATACTTGGGATGTGAAGAAGGGAGAAATCGATGATCTTTGTCATACACCACCTTCTTAAGTGTAGAGGGTCTTTTCGAAACAAGTGATGGTCCACAAATTGGACATGCATGATGTCCGGAGGTTGCCAAACCTATTTTAAAATTGAGATGATTGAGATAGAGATATAAACTTAAAGTTTAAAGGCTAAACTCTTATGCATATAAGGTTCACATAGGTACTTGAGCACTCCGAGAACCTAGGATAGTCATGCATTGTCCAAAGCAAAAACTCCTTTCACCTCCGCCTCATGCCTATTTATTGGCATTGAAATGTCATGTACTTTGATACCTAGCCATAGTGTCTCAAGCTCCTCAATCAAAGGCTCGAGGTACACATCCATGTTTGCCACCTTATACTTGCCTAGTAAAAGGAGAGCAAGCATGATATGACCTTTCTTGATTGCCACCCATGGAGGAAGGTTGTAATTTACCAATACAATAGGCCAAGTAGACCATGGTGTGGACTTGAAGCCAAATGGGTTAACACCATCCATGCCCAAGCCACCAAGACGTAAGTGACGAGGCTCATCTTTAAACTCTAGCCATTGATGCTCCACATGTTGCCATGCCCGTGAATTAGCTACTACTATGATCTTCATGATGCCATCGGTCAAGCGATGAAGAGTAGCATGCCACATCACGAGTTCTACAATCCCCTTACATTTAAACATGTGTTGGATGCGAGGAATGATAAGGAAGTGTCTCAAAACCGTTCGGGAAAATTTATCTCCTTGCAAATCATCCCTATAGTGGCTCTCCCCACACTCTAGACATTATGTTGCATCTTTATTAACCCCTCTAAATAGCATGCAATCATTGGGACATGCATGTATTTTTGTGTAATCCATACCTAGCATAGAGAGCATTTTACAACACCCATCTCATGAGTTAGGTAATAGATTTTGAGGAGGAAGAATCTTCTTGAGAAGCCTAAAACATAGGGTAAGAAATCATATGTCAAAATATTAGCAAGGAGAGCTTATAGAACATGAAATATTTTCAATAAAATGAGGTGGTCTTACCGAAGAAGACTTGTGACACTTGCATCACTCCATCCATAAGTTGTTTGCAAGTTCAATAGCTCCAAGTTTGCTCACAGTGTGGAGTACTAACATTCCTCATACAAAGGTGTGCTTGCCTCTCTATGCAAGGTTTCCTCCTCTTGTGACGTTGGAGCTTGCTCACTATCATCTAAAAGACGTCATTCACCATGTCATCCATGATAAGATTCTCTTCCTCCTCATGTGGAAATGGTGGAGGCACCTCATTCATTGGTTGGGGAAGATGAGTCCATGCTTTCCATATAAAGCCTTGCCACCTTCCACACTCTAGTCGATGTCACCAAATTGTGTGGCATGTTACCTAGAACTCTCCTATGGTTCTTCTCCATGTCATCATCCGCACTTAGTCGTGTCACTGCCTCATGAAGACCATATGTTTGAACATGCTCAATTGTTATATGACATTGTTGTATATAGTGGCCCTTGCATCAATCACACACACATCAAATTTTTTCTCTTAACGATGCCTCGCATCTGATTTCCAGTTCTTGATAATCATTGCCAGACATCTTTAACCTTGCCAAAATTGATTTAGGGTTCATACAAAACACAAAACATCCAGTACTGAAAACATAAAATTTCCTAGGTTTTCACTGCTAGACAATGACCACAGCAGCGTTTTTTTGTTGCTCACCAGCGAAGCTATTAGCAAAATTTCACTGCTCACCAGTGACCTACAAAACTGTGACTCTCACCTAAATCACCCGCTGATGGGTGTCAATACCTACCTCCTCCCCCTATCCTGCACATGCACAGCCTACGCCTACAGCCTGAGTTTTCCTCCCACCTCAACTCATCTCTCAAGGGTGTTGGATTAATCAAGTATCCCTCTCCAAGGTAAGAAATTTCTTGCTTTCTTCATGGTTTCATGGTTTCATGTCTTCTTCCAAGCTTTCATGGAAATCTTGGACATAGTTTGATGTGAGCTTCTCTCCCTTTCCCTCTCTCCTTTTCTCCCTTCCCCTCTCTTTCCTCTCCCTTTCCCTAACCCTAGCCTAATGCATAGAGCTCTAATAGAGAGCTTTAATGGAGAGCTCTCCATCAAAGCTCTCTATTAAGCATTCTATGCATTATGTTAGGGTTTAGGCTTAACATAAACTAGTTTTTCCATCCACTTATGCATTAAGAGTAAGGGTTAGGGTACTCACCTCTTTTTTCTCTTATTCTTCTTGCTTACTAATGTGTTACTAAATGGCTAACGTTCATATTTATTATGTTTCTCTTTTGTAGGATTATTCAAGTGAGCAAGGTTTGGTCATAGCCTCTCATACGGTAAGCCCTCTTTCTTCATTTGTGCTTCTTGTCTTTGTGTTTTTGCACCCTTGGGTGCCGGGGATTAGGGTTAGGTCAATAGTCAATAGGCTTCTTTATGCATAGCCCTCTTATGCATAATTGCATAGCCTTAGGCAATGGGACTTATGCATACCCTTATGCATAGGGCTTATGCATAGGCTATGCATAGGGTATGCATAAGCCCTTTGCATAGCCCTCTTATGTAATAGGGCTTATGCATAGGCCTTATGCAATAGGGCTTATGCATAGCCTTATGCATAGGGCTTATGCATAACCTTATGTATAGGGTATGCATAGCCCTCTTATGCAATAGGGCTAGCATAGGGCTTATTCATAGCCCTCTTATGAAATAGGGTTTATGCATAGGCCTTATGCATAGGCCTTATACAATAGGGCTTATGCATATCCTTATGCATAGGCTGTATGCATAGGGCTTATGCATACCCTTATGCATAGGCTCTATGCATAGCCCTCTTATGCAATAGGGCTATGAACTAATGAACTAATTTTTTGATTTATTATGATAATCTTTTGTAGGTCTATTCAAGCGAACAACCACCAAGGCCAGTTCATACGAATTCGGCTAGTAGAGGGTGACCCTCTTTGTTTATGCTTCTTCTCTTTGTGTTTTTGCACCCTTGGGTGCCGGGTATTAGCTTTAGATCAAGAGCCTATAGGCCTTAGTCATAGGTCGTATGCATATGGCCTATGTATACGGTATATGGCCTATGCATAAGCCCTATGCATACAGCCTATGCATACAGCCTATGAATACGGCCTATGCATAGGCCGTATGCATACAGCCTATGTATACAACCTATGCATACGGCATAGGCGTACGCATAGGCCATATGCATACGGCCTAACAAGCGGCGGCGAGTGCTTCCAAACTACGGAAGTGAGGGACTTTGCACTTCGGCTCCGACGGGAAATCCTCCTTTCTTGCTCGTTTCGTAAGTATCCTTTCTTCTCTCCTTTCATTTCGTTTTGTACTATATTATTTTCTTGAAATAATTGTATATTTTCTTAATTGTTTTTTGTAGAGGGAAGTTGTTGGGCGTGACCCAACAAAGGAGGAGTATGACTATGGGTATAGAGCCCCCCGTCTACAATTGTGGATGTGGATGCGTACGCAAGGTGTACGATTGGATGAGGTAATGTGTTGCCTAAGCCATTCTCTTTTCTATGTCTAATTATATTTTAATTCTCTTGCTTACCTTACGCTTGATGGCATGTATGTAGGATGGAGGGGAAGAAGAGGAGGAGGATCCAGATTATCAGCATGAAGTAAGTGAAGAGGACGAGGAATTGGATGATGAAGATCACTCAGAATCCGATGAGGATTCTAGTTAGACACCTCTTCATTGTAAAAAATATATATATATATGGCCAAAGGCCTAAGAATTTCTGAAATATAATAACTTTTTAGGCTCAAATAATGCATTCTCTACAATGTATGTGTTTCTTATATTTGTGTTTGTGTTACAAATCAAAAACTGTGACTCTATTTTTTTTAAAAAAAAGACCTGGGGAAGACTGTATGCACACTCCCTGGTCTGCCCTAGCTCTTTTTTTACTCTGCAAAGCATTCGCTGCTTTAGTAGTGAAAATATAAGTCGCAGGAGCAAAATATTGCTGCTCAGCCAGGAATATTTCACTATTCCATAGTGATATTTCGCAGCTGAGCAACGAACCCGTTGCAACAAAAATAGCAGTGTTTCTAGCAATAAAAATGGACCCACACCTAGCTACTCTTCTAGTTATAAAAACGCTGCTATTTTCACTGCTAGACCCTCATTCTGTTGTAGTGACATTTTTTTATGCCCATACACTTAGAGGAATTTCTAAGTGTAAGGGTGTAATGAAAAGTTAAATTGAAAGAGGATATAAACACTTTGTTGAATTTCTAAGTATAAGGATGAAAGGCAAAGTTAAAGTGAAAGAGTGTGTATCTGTAAAGGTGTAAGGTAGAGTGTGTAAGTGAAAGAGTGCATATCCAAAAAATATTTGGGTAGTTCTCTAAAATTCTAGCCATGTTAGGATCTATCCAAGGCCTAAGAAAAAAGAGAAGTAGAGTGATTAGAGTAGTTTTTATATAGGGGGATTGGAAACCATCCAAGGCCTAATAAAAGTAAGTACTTTCCATATAGAGAATAGACGGCTTTCTTCCTTTAAGGGATGGATATTGAAACTTTTAGGTGGTGTGTGTACCTATATAGGCTTGCCTAGGATCTGCATTAATTATAAGAATGAGGGATAGTACACGTAAAGCAGTTTTCATATAGGGGCTTGGGATCTATCTAAGGCCTAAGAACAAAAAGTAGAGTAGTTAATTTTTGTATATAGAATAGATACTAGCTCTCTTGCTTTTAAGGGATGGCACTCAAACGTTTAAGTTGTATGTGTTCTTATATAAGGTTGCCTAGGATTTGCATTGATAATAAGAATGAGAGGGATAGCTGGACCATGTAAATTAATTCTTTGTTAAGTATGCTTGGATTTGTGTGAGGGAGGAATGGGGAGCCTCTTGTCATGTCCAAATTGACTATGAGACAAGGAGCATGACAGAGAGATACTCTTAGTCTGTGTCTGCCTTCTTTTGAGAGAAATAATATCATATCACAGAAGGGAGCAAGAAGATTCTTTATGGTCGCCTCCAATCTCTCATGAGCTATGGATTCCATATCAGAACACTTGAAGGGGGTTGAATTCTTACTACTACACATCTACTAAGCTATGTTGACCACCACCCCTTGGATGTGCTTCCACATAGCAAAGTCGCCTACCAATGCCATATAGCCGAGTTCAAATGTCTAAGGTTTATACATTATAAATACTAACAAAATCCTTTCCTTCTTAGAGAGAGATCACACATAGTTATAGGGTGAATATGGACTTTAATAAGATAGCTTGTTATCAATAGTTTGTTTATATAACTATTAAATCTCCCATGAGTTTCTTGTAGTTTATTTATGAAAAAAATGCACCTATTCATGTGAGTATAAGTTGAGAATGTAATTATGGTTTATAGATTCTTTTGTGAAGTGTGTGTTCAATACATCTTCAAGGAAGACTTATCACCTTAGATCCTCAATAGTAGAAAATGGCATCTAAGAAGCCTAATAACAAAACCCTATATGCTATTAGCAAATAAATTATTGGCAAATGGCAACTAGCGATCTAGTATACAATTATGCCAAGTAGAAAAACATCATAGATGTTACTCTCTGTAAACATGATACTCTCCAATGTGCTAAGCACTCTATCATACTTCCATGCCATACATAATCTTTATAACACTATAACACTCTCCAAAATGATGATGACAATTCAGTTCAGAAAACATCAAGGCTGAATGGGCAGGAAAGAAAATGCAAAAACCCTAAAAACACAAATGTGCCTCAGCTTAGCTCTGATGCCATATTGGCATCCAAGATCACAGAGTCCCAGTTAGAGAGATGAGATTGAAGCTCAAGCCATGATAATGATGCATAGAGAGAGAGAGAGAGAGAGAGAGAGAGAGAGAGAGAGAGAGAGAGAGAGAGAGAGAGAGAGAGAGAGAGCAATGGAGAGGCGCTACACAATACAATGATTAATGGATTATGATACTACTTCCACCATGTACATTGCTTTTATAGGCTTCAAGCCTCATCTTTTGACCTCTTAATAAGAGGGTGTTCAACCCACTGCACAGACACCTAACGTGTTCACACCATTAGACATATTAATAGACTTTGAGAATATCCAATAGGATGGTTCTTGGTGGCTAGGTTTTGGACTACACATATGTGGCCCCTGACGACGCGGTACTGGAGTGTGCTTGCTTCTGGGATAGGCGACGACTAGTAGAAGCACCTCCTAGGATAGTGGGATTTCATATTGTGGTGGATGTGAGAGATGTGGGCTCCTCCATGCACTGGTCCACATTTGGGCTCCTTCGTGCACTAGTCCACATGGAGATCCGAGAGTGTGTGGAATATGAAACTTATAGATGTTATGTGAATGATGTTTTGTTTTCATAAAAAAAGAACTAGAGATTAGCACTAAGGAATATGGAAAGTAAGTGTAATGAGTATCAAAAGTGTATCCAAGGTACAATACTCAAAGAACACATGTCATTTATAGTCCCAAGGCCCATGTGCCCTAATCCCACATGTAAATGACCCTAAGTCTATGCTAGTGCACTATCTATAGTCTTTTACCTGCTTGACCTCCGCATTGGTGTCCTCCCTTGCAATACACCCCAGCAACAACTTCAATGCTAACATTTGATGAGGCCAGCACAAGTAATATGTAGGTGGGTTGTGGGTGGTGTACTCTACTAATAATATGTAGGTGGGTTGTGGGTGGTGTACTCTACTAATAATGATTAGCTAAATGGTGATTGAAAAAGTGAAAGAAATGAACTTTAGACTAGATTAGTGAATGCTAGAGAGATTAGCACTAAGGAATATGGAAACTAAGTGTAATGAGTATCAAAAGTATAGCCAAGGTACAATACTCAAAGAGCACATGCCTTTTATAGTCCCAAGGTCCATGTGCCCTAATCCCACATGCAAATGAGTCAATGACCCTAACCCCATGTGCGTAGGTCCATCCCATGTATACGTGCATCCTAATAACACTCTGTTACTACAAACCATCCCCTCCTAGCATAATTTCCTCCTTGAAATCGAAGGGTGGTCGTGCACAAAAAAATACAAAGGCTATATACAATGAACCGAATACATGACCAAGTGTCACCATCGTAGAGAGAACCAATACCAATACATGAATCTCATGATTCCCGGGATCAAATGGAAAAGATAAAGGACTTATGTCAATGGTGAGGCTAGTCAAGTATCCCTCCAAGGTCAAATGGAAAAGATATGAATGTTGCCCTGAAGATGAAGTAATCCATACAACCACATTTGCTTGGATAAAAGAGAAAACCAAGCCATGTAGACTCCAAAGCAATCGCCCTCGAACCACCTAGATCAAATGGAAAATGTGAAGAGCCAATGTAAATGATGTGGCTAGTCAACCCTCTTGGGTCAAACGGATAGATATGGTGCACATCACGAACCTCCGATGTCGATATAGTAGCTCCTAGGTCGTAAAGGAAAACTCGTAAGTCTATCCTCATGACCATAATGTAAATCTCACATCCGTGGAGTCCACCGAATGTAACCATCACACATGGTCGAAATGAAAAATTATCTTGGTGTAAAAGAATCATCGTGTATAAAATGGGAATACGGAGACCTTGGGAAGCGTGCATAAAAAAAACACAAACCAGAGAGAACATTAGATTGGGTCCCAATTGCCCCCCCAATCATGTGCCAAAAGCATCCCGAATTGAGTATTTTTATAGTATTTTATTAATCAAAAATAGATTACATGGCTATTTTTAGCCCAATCTTGCTCTACAAGCTTTCTTTTTACAAAAATTGGATAATAAAATATTTCAAAAATCTCACTCCTGTGAATAGTCCTCCCGGTTTAGAAGACAATCGTTCTCGGTTGTAACTATCATTACACACTCGTGAGTGATCAGCACATTAATCGTTTCCACATTGGATTCTCTCACAATGTCATTAGGTATTTAAGTGGATTCACTCCCAATGTCCTCACATGCATCGTACATGCCTTAGAGTTGATCGGATTCACTCACAGAACCTTTGCACCCATCACATGTGTCTTAGAGTTGATTGGATTCACTCACAATCAAATTCCCATAATCTTTACATGCATCACACATGTCTTAGAGTTGATCGAATTCACTCAAAATCAAACTCCTACATTGGATTCACGCATAATGTTTTTATACGCGTCACACATATTCAGAGGGTATATCACACATATTCAGAGGGTATATCACACGTCTCACAAGTGTCACAACTGGTTGGATTCACTCACAACCAACTAGGGTCACCCTCTAAAGAATCAGATTCACTCTTGATTCTTATACCACACTTGGTTACCCTCATCAAGAATTTATTTAGAAGAGTTGCTCGGATTCACTCACAATCAAACTCACATATTCCTTACATGTGTAATACATGTCAAGTTGATTGGATTCACTCACAACCAACACTCAATTTGTGATAAGTTATCCATCACAAATAAATATCACTAAGTATTCATCATAGACTTATAAAAGAAAAATTGTATCAAGGAATTATATCTATAATAAATTCTAGTTTCCCATACCACCAGAAATTATCCCACACAAATCTAGAGATAAGTATGCATCGGAATACTTCACACAGGATTAATCTCGTGTCCCATACCACAAGAGTAATTCATACTAAAAGTGTCATAAATTATAGTTCAAGATGAAAGGGCCAGTTCCTTCGAGAAGTTCTACTTTTGATGCATAAGAACTCTCCTTGAAATTTGCAAAAGTCTTAAATAAAACTTGTTGTAGAGATAATTAAATGAATATGTTATGTTAAGAGTCCGAGTAGTCGTCATGGCAGTCTTGTTCTTCATCATCACCGATCATAAGTGAAATAACAAATATTAAATAAAACTTAATGACGTAAAAATAAAATCCAAAAGTAAGAGAGTCTTACCTTGGTATATTGTTGGCTACAAAATGAAAAGGTTATGAGAAATAGAGAGTTTAAAATAATTTGTGAATAACTGAAAACATAATTATTGGGTAAAGATGAAGACTTATCGTGTGTAAGTCGAGATGATAAATTGTTGAAGACTCAACATGGCTCCATGGTAGAGATCATTGGTATTACCTGCACATCATGCTTACACCACACATAACAACATGCGTACACTTGTGTATAAACTCAAGAATATTGTTTTTATGATTACGACATAAATTGCTTAAGTAACAATCACACAACCTAGAATAATGTTAGACCAGGTTAGGTGTATAATCTAAAAGTCTACACTTTTAGTTATTTTCTCAGCTTCAATGAAGAAGGCATAAGGGAGAAACATGGAACTCTTTGAAATTGTCTCTTCTTGAAGAGACATCAACGCCCGCTTCGTTGGGTCGCCATGTGCCGGTACTTGTTTGTCAATCGGCAGTGCTGTTGTGTCGGTTCCTTGTTGTTATTGGTCGGTGCCCGATGATGGTATGTTCATTGGCGCTCTGTGATAGTTGCTGTTTATGGGCCGTTGCAGCGGACTCTAATAGTCACTGTCCACACTGGTTACTTCGGTTTTGTGTCGTCGTTCTTCACCCCGCACAGAGGACTGGGCCGTCTGAGTGCACTAATCACACATCTTTTTGTTGGCAGAGAAGAGTACACTAGCTCTAATACCACTTAAACAAGAATACCGTGACCTCGAGAAGTGTGCACATAAAAAATACAGAAACCAGAGAGAACACCAGATTGGGTCCCAATTGTCTCCCCAAGTGTGTGCCGAAAGCGTCCCTGCTTGAGTATTTTTATAGTATTCTATTCCATCAAAAATAGTTTACATGGCTATTTTAGCCCAAGATTACTCTACAAGCTTTCTTTTTACAAAAAATTGATAATAAAATATTTCAAAAATCTCACTCCCGTGACAGTGTAGGCCAAGACAAAGGTGTGTCGCATGTTCATCTGAGTGTCGTGCCACATAATCATCCACCATATATCATCTCATGTGGCATAGAATGCACCCAAAGATGAATATCCCAACTCCAAAGATCATAGGATCATGTAGACACCCATGGGAGCCAAAGGAACTCATCTCGAGGTCTGCCTCATGTAGAATCAAAAAGAAACCCATGCCATCTCCAACCCCTATAGCTCTACTCGAAAAGTCAAAGACATGATCCACTTCATCTATATGTGCATGAGTTTGATCTGACCCATGAGTTATATCCTCATGTGCAATACCCTCTATGTGTGTATGATCATCCAAGATATCATCATCATAGTCATCATCACTAAAAATAAAGAGGTATCCTCACATGAAAGATAAATGGTATCATCTCCTAAATCATCATCTATAGCATCTCCAAGGTCTCCAAGGTCATCCTCATAAACATGGTCTCTCCAGCAATGATGCCCCTATGTGACCTAAATCCCATTATAAATATATCTCCAACAGTATAGGATCTAAGGAGATGTCTAGATATAATCTACTATGGATATGATCATCATTGATCAAATCATTGACCATGTCATCCTCACAATCTCTAAAATCATCATCATGATCATGGTCTGTATCCATTAATGGAATCCATATAAAGATAGGCTAATCTCTCTAATCATCACCGGATCTAGGAAAATACCGAAATCAAATACAAATCTCTCTAGATCCATATGCACAATCGTACCTCTCCTGGTCTAATGTGAGAAGAATCATCACTACTCTCATGCACTATCCTTGACTGCTCAAATACATGAACTCTATCCACATGAACACTGCCAAGAATACTATGAATACCAGAAGTAGTGGTCCTATCAATGATATCTCTAGAAGTAGAAATCCTAAAAGAATATCCTGATGCATCTAACAATAGTGACTCAGGACTATGCTCATAGGTGTCTCCGTGACTCGTATGCGGAGTATCACTATACTTAAGTGTGCTAATGGATACACCCATCCCAAATGCACTAATGGGTACGTCACCAATCAAATGCACACAATCCTCTAAAATGTCACCCCGATTAACTAGAATATTCTCATTCAGAGGAAAGATGATAGGCATAGAAGTGTCGATGCTCGGTATGCTCGCTACCATCTTTGCCCTCTAGATCATGCTGCCCACATGATCTAACTCACACACATCACTCTCGCTATCACTATCACATACATCATCATCATGTGCATATGTGTAAGTGGCATCATGTGCATGTGTATGACTATCATCATGTGTATGTGTGTGTGATACATCATTATCATCATGTGTATGCGTGTCTGGAGGGGGTCAATCATCAATATGTAACCCTATCACGTGAGTTCAACTGATGGGTTTTTATTAATTCTATTACTTGTAGATTTATATATACATAAGGAAGTAAATTAAGGCCCAAAAGTTCATATACAAAAGGGTGTTTAATATTAAGAAAGTTTTAGAAAATCTCAACATGCAACATAGACATTTGAGTAGAGTAGTTTATGTCATTCCCTTTCTTGGTCCTTATTTTAATTGTGGTTTAATTGAAGAGTTGGCCTAAATGTAAAGATGTAAAGCTGTGAAGTTGTTTTTACATATATATATATAGTTCCCAAAAAACAAGAGTGGTTTATTTCATGGGACCTAAAATTTGAAAAGATGAGTCATCCAAACCTCATTCCATTTCAATTTCATCTACATGCAACCTACATGCTCCTGCGCAGATGTCTAATATCTCATTACAAACAAAACACAGGTCATTTGACAATCATTACAGAGGGAGACTCACAGTACCATACTGGCACTGCTTCATGTGCAAGAGGACAATGCACACCTGACCTTGGATGCATAGAGTGGAACCTTGGCGGACTCGTCTCAGATTGGGCTTCCATGGGACTAATTTCCACTCCAGGTTGTCCTGCACCTTCTTGTTGAGATATGGCTTCGTGGCATCCAAGTGCGAGATGCACGGAAAGTATGGCTGCACCGTCTTTGGCGTAATGTGCTTCATTTTGCAAAAAGTGTGGCTAGTTGGTTTTCTTTAGTGACATAAGAGAACTGTCTCTCTACCACCATGTATGCCGTGGACCCCTCAAGTGCACAGGGTAGAGGTTAGTATCAAAAATAAATTAACTCTATTCCTTTTCTACACAAATACATAGTTTGAGCATGTAGGGAAACATTTCTCCATCAACCCTCGTAGCCTACATAAGCCAGAGACAAGCATCAATCTCTATCTCTCTTGGCATGGTGTAAGCAGGGGAGGAATTATGGTCTCCTCCCTTCTCTCTTGGTTTCCTCACCTCTTTTAATATCTCATATAATAAGAAATAGATTCAAAGTGAGGGCCTCACTCCAAATGCGTTCACCTATGCTTGAGTCTTCTTGCACGGGATTGGTCTCTACAACGCTAATTGTACAAGAGAGGCAAAAGCTCTAAACAAGTTTTTCTTGTAAATAAACACTCTCATGACTCTAATACCAGAAATAAATACATTTTTCTAATTCCAATTTACATCATCTCAAAATATTAAAACTACTCTATCAATCTACAGAGCAAACACAAAAGACCTCTACCAAATATGCCAAGGAATACCGTATGATCAGAGAGAGAGAGAGAGAGAGAGAGAGAGAGAGAGAGAGAGAGAGAGAGAGAGAGAGAGAGAGAATTAGATCTTTTTTTTTCCCATTCTATCCTCCCCACCCCCCTAGCGGCATAGCACTAGTGAACTCTGAGTTTCATAATGGTGGACACAGTACGTCCCTCAGCACACGCGGTCTTTAAGATCCCCTTTAAGTTGCAATGCTACCTTGTTGTAAGTCGTTGAGCATCTTCTGCTACCTACACAAATGAAGATTGATCACCACCTTGCGGTCCTTTCTACCTATTCTTTGCCCTGCTGGTGGCATTTTTAGTCTAAAAAATGAGACATCAACCTCTTAAGCAACAACACAGCATTGAGAGATGATGAAAATAAATATGCATCATTAAAAACTCATGGGAGATAGTCTTGAAACTTGAGGCTAGAATTCCTTCTTTTTTTCCTGATCAGGTGCCGATGACCTAAACTAACTAGTCCTCGTCCGTAAGGATGAAGGGCCCTACATGTCGCACGGTATGTCGATTGGATCTAGCCTCTTGGTAGTAGGTAGGGCATGGTAGCCCATGCAAAAAGACTTTTATCATTGTTTTTCATGCTTAACCGTCTAAAACTTTAACAAACCAGTTTTGGTGTTGTGTGTTAGCTACATAGTTGATGTCTAAATGATTCTGAGCAAAGATGCTCACACAATGAAGCATTGAAGTGAAAGTCGGAGCTCTCCCCTCATGCATGCCTAGCACCCTCCCAATAATTTCGATTCCCTCAGGCACCTAAATTCTATATCAAGCAAGTTTTCCTCATCATTATAGCCTGCTTTATTTTGTATCATTTTTTACTCCTCAAGTCCCTAAAATGGATGCCTTGAAATCAATAAAACATGAAAATGATGTTGTATTATGAAAACCTTATTTGGCTACTCCCCACAGAGGGAGTGAAAACATGAAAATGATGTTGTATTATGAAAACCTTATTTGGCTACTCCCCAGAGAGGGAGTGAAGACTCCCTTCACTTTGCATGGGAGGTCTTTAAGGCCACCCTAGAGAGGGCCAAGAGGCCCAAGAAAGAAATAAAGATTGTATTAATGTCTACTAGGGGCCAAATTGGCATATGAGACAAAATAGATGTACAAAATGTATCCATGTCCTCTGAATGTCATGGATAAGAAACAAAAAGCTACAATGAATATAAAAGTAAAATTGGAAATAGATCTGTCAAGTGAAAGGATGGATCTATATCTAGATCTATATCTAGGTTCAATACAAGGCTATCTCTAGTATGCTATAATATGTAGTACAATCATGCCACTAAAAACTATCCCATCCTGTGGAAGTGGGTGGGTGTAGGAGGTCATACATCGGGGATGGGGCTAGGAAAGCTCCGAAATCTGCTACATCCAATCGGGGATACCCCATAGCCTCTTGTCAATCTCAATGACGGGCCAAGATCTCATCAATATGTTCTTGGAGCCAGTATCGAGGATGGTGGCCCACGTAGCTGTGTAGCATGGGCCTCCATGACTCTCGAGATAGTAAGCCTACCTTTGGTGGTCGAGTAAGGAGGGCGAGAGGCAGTCGATGGAGGTGGTAGATGGGCGGTCGGTAGTGTAGAGTGTGTCTCCTATAGAGGGTCGGAAGAAGCTGGTGATGTGGGTCTAGGGGATGAGTTAGGTCATTGTAATTGTAACTACAGGGTCTGCTCTTTACGTCGGAATATCTCCATAAGGAATAGTCCCAACAAGCATCGCTTATCTGGGGAGTCCATCACTCAGCACAGTGGCTCAAAACCCTCCTAAAATAAGCAGTGGTATCTCCCGAATTAAGCACTGGTATCTCCCTCTAATATCACAGTAGGCCAAGCATCTATTTACAAAGTGCTCCTCCGACTCAACCTCCTGATGACATAGTCTGCATGTGTGTGCCTCTTGTGGAACTCCTGCAGTGTGTCTTGATTTGATCTTCAGGGTGTGTGAGGAAACTCTGAGCTATCCAATGGTCACCCTCATAGCAAGGAAACTCTGAGCTATCCAATGGTCACCCTCATAGCATGTGACATGTATGTATCTATGTAGCTCGGGAAGACCATCCTCTGTGAGCTATAGGAAATGGTCATGATAGTATTACATCTTGTCGGTAGCGGTTGGGCTGGCCAATCCATGTCCAACAAGTGTGCAGCTACTACAACAGATCATATCTCAAAACCCAATTCCATGAATATTGCTAATAAACCCTAATTTCTATTAGCCCATATTACCCATATTGTTATTAGGGTTTTCAGTAGTCCTTATTACTATTAGGATTTTGTATGAGCCAGCGAGAGGGGTTTTTCGTATCCCTCTTCTAATAGAGCCCTTATGCATAAACCATAATAGTGATACGGTTTATGGGAAGCTCTATTAGCAATGACTTTTATTGTTAATCATATTGCACATTAAGCCCGAATGTTGAGGAAATGAAACTTTTCAAGAGTGTTTAAAATATCCATATACACTCTTGCAAAGTTTCATAGCCATTATTGGATTATAAATATGCATTCTTCTAAGTTGTGAGATCCAAACTTTATTTGTAGATGTTGTGAAAGAAGGCATCTCAAGTCAACTAACTAATCAAACAATGTTGGATGGGTATGAAACTTTGCAAGAGTAAACAAGTGATGCATATACACACTCTTTCAAAGTTTGATGTCCATTGATCAGAATAATGCAGGCTCCCAAGCTCTCAAGTTAGAAATTTTTATGTGCGTGAATAATTTATTACATGTATTGCAAATGAAATAATTAAAGATCTAACCATTGAATTTGGTTGATTTATAAAGAAAACATCTACATAATATAAAATCAGCTTACTTGAGCAACAAGGTTTGGATACACCCACCATGTTGATGCTCCTAAATTTTATCCAAAAGAGATTCTTAAAAAACTAAAGTATTCTCTAATGTTGATTAAATTTTATAATATTTAAGCCAATCTACAATTAAATCAAGCATATTCATAGTCCATATAATCAGCCTTGTAACTTTACCTCCAAGTAACTCACTTGAGCAATATTTGTATACACTTCATAAAGACACTATGTTGGTGCTCCTCAGTATTATCCAAAAGAGATTAAATCCATTATTTTTAATAATCCAACTTTGCATTGCACTTTACCAAAATCTCTAATAAAGTGGCATATCAAAATAAAAAGTCATAATCAAACTAAACAATTGAATTCTAAATTCTTATTTAATATTTGAGTCTTTATCTCAAAAGAAGCACGCATACTGTAATGCTTGAATGTGTTTTCAACATGGATGGCACACACATTAAAATACTGACTTTGCCTTAAGAAAGTAGGGGAATATGGAGGGCATATATGTCTTTGTGTTTTCTATTATTTAAAAAAAACTACAAATGAGGGTTTGGTAGCTGTAACCACTAGGCTAAATGTGCCTTAAGGATACGAAAGCTCCAACCACTTGGTTAAATGTGTCTTGAGGGTATGAAAGATATGACAGGTCCAACCACTACACTAAATATTCCTTGGGGTCCAAGGATATATGTTCTAATTTGGAAGAGCAAGACAGGCAATCTATCTTTTGGAATGATTCTCATTAAGTAACAAGAAGATCATACTTTGAAGACAACTATGTTGGTCCATTTTTGTTTGCTTGAGTGCAAAAAGTAATTTGGATGACTATAGAACCATAATCAAAATACACAACTAGAAGCATGATTATACAACCATAGACAAGTAACACGTTTTTACATTGTGCTGCCAACAAAGCAATAACTAGTTTGAGCTAGAAACATGATCATACAACCATACCCATTTAGCATATTTTAAGCTTGTGCTAACGGAGCAAATGCCGGGATTTATAACTAAAATGTACGTATTTCATCCTTGAAAATTAAAAGCAACGTGAGATTCCAACCGAGATTTTTTGAATTTCAGCCGAGAAAATTACACTACAAAGTGAGCAGTGCAGTAGGGATAAAATTCTGGGTTCTCATTTTCATGCTCATCAAGTGGGTAGCACGACTAGTTAGTAGGTGTGTCACTCAGGAGGAGCGTAGGGGGTACTGACACCAAAAGCACACTAAAAACATGCACAGTGGGGGTATCAAATAGTCGCCAAAGTTGATAGGTAGTGGATGCTTTATAGAATGGCTAAAGTTAACTACACGCATTCGTGTTGGCAGCACCATCAACGAGTGCTGCTGATCACTGTATTTGTTCTCGTGGTTACAGGCAGGTCTCCGCAAACCCTAGGTGCAGCGCAGCCAGTGAAGGCATTGCCTGATTTTCTGCCCTTGCATTTCCCCAAGTTTCCGTGGTGGACACTGCCGATCCCAAGCAAGGCACTGCCGTGGAGCGACAAGGGAGGGGTGCCGCACTTCCCCATCTTGGACAACCTCTTCTTGCTGTTGAAGGTGGCGGACTCTTGCTTCAACTGCACCTTCTTCGTGTCGGTCGACACTCCCTTGGTCTTAACGTCGGCGGCCTCAGTGGAGGCTGCGCTCTCCCCTTCCAACCTACGCCTTTTGCACTACCAGGTGGTGCCTTTCCACCTGCCTTTGGATTGCCTCGTTCCCTTGCCCCTCGCTTTCCGCATCCCTTCCTTCCTCAACGGCTCCTACCTCCTTGTCACCGGCAGCAGCAGCACCACCCCCACAACCTCACCACTCGACGACTACGTTTCCATCAACTACCAGCGCTTGCTGGCCCCTGACCTCTTTGTGTCTGACTTCATGGTTGTCCACGGCATCACCGGCTTCTTAGCCCCCTTCACCCTGGCCATTCCCTTCCCTACAAACACACAAGGTACCCCCTTCTTCCTCCCCCGCACCCACACCATATCTCTCTCCGTCAAACACACACAGTTTTCAGCCTTTCTAACATTTTGTCCCACACCATATCTCTCTCCGTCAAACACACAGTTTTGAGCCTTTCTAACACTTTGTCATTGGATGTTGTACATGTGTTGACAGGCTAAGTACCATGCGTCGACTTCCTTAAACATTTAGAGCTCACTTGTGAAGAAGATGGGGTAAGAGGATTGCCTCCTCAAAGAAACTCTTGTAAATAAAAAAATAAAAAATATGTTTATTGGATAGAGAAAGATATGAAATGATATCGTTTGAAACTTGAATGCCGTAAACTTTTAGAAATTGGGTGGGGGATTGGGGGCTAAGTATTGAGAGGTCACTTATCCCTATTGTGTTCACGTCAATGCGTGCTTAACTAAAGGTTTCTACAAATCAGTCTAGTCATCGAGACTCCAAAATCTTAAGGCTATGGAGACTTTTAGTTTTTCCATTTTTATAAAAATCTCCTAGTGATACACTTTGGCACCACTTTTGTCAACACCTCCCCTTGGTGTCAACTTGTTCACTTTTTCTTTTAGCTTAGAGGTTGAACTTTGTCTATGTTTTCATGGTTCTAATGCTCAACTTGGCTACTCTTTAGTAGCTCAACTTGGCTACTCTTTAGTAGCTCAAAGGTTACACTTTAACCCATGGCTTTGATACCATGTTAGAAATTGGATGGGGAGTCAAGTCCTGAGAGATCATCCATCCCAGTTATGTTCACATCCATGCGTGCTAAACTTGGAGGTTTCCACAAATTGGCGTAGCCATCCAAGCCCCAAAACCTGAAGATGATGGAAACCAGTGGTCTATCCATTTTATGGAAATCTCCTAGTGCTACACTTTGGCACCACTTTTCTCAACATAAACTATGCCATTTTATGGAAATCTCCTAGTGCTACGCGTTGGCACCACTTTTCTGAACATAAACCATGCCAATAGAGAAAGAGAAAACTCCCTCAAAACAAAAACTATGGTATCATGTGATACATGGACAAATGAGGAAATCTAATAATGTAACTGTATCATTGTGAGTGGTGAAAGCATAATTCCAAATCCATTAAATGACATAACCAAACATGACCACAATAATAAGTTATCCTTGATAAATTCTCCACCACCTTGTAATTAAACCCATTCATAAGACATTGATGGTAGCCTTTTAAGTTATTTTAATCTTCAACATGTCATATTTAGTTCACTTATACTAACCACTATTAAGTAAATTCTCACTAATATGTGAGATGTGTGCACCATTATCATTTTACTTTACAAATAACGTATAAATAATCTAAATCTATCAAAGTTGTCTTAACAGTAGCCCTATAATTAAGCCACAAAAGTCGAAGAAGTGTCTGAACATTTATTTGTGAATTTCAAAGATAAGGAAAGAGCAATCAACTTTAAATTCCATGAAACTACTTAGGAATGGTGGTTGATTAGCATCATGCATTTAACCATGGTAAACTATGGTAAAGTTTTTGAAAATTTTATGTACCTAATTAATTTATGATTATCAAAATTACTAAAAATAACATAAAATTTATGTAATAGCCTTATCTGAGACTTGTATAAACTCATGTGTCTTTAGTTAATAGAAGGTACATGATGATGGCCTAAATACACAAAGAATTATTTTTATATTGCATTTGTAGTGTATAGTATTTTCATAGTAAGTTTTAAAAATCAAAACTTTTTTTCGAAAAAGTCATAGATGAAGACCATGGAAGACTATGTTTTAAAAACTATTGAGGCACTTGATATCTTCTTCCATTGATATCTTGTATTGAGAGTGTTTTCCTAGTAGGATTTTCTTTATAATATACTTAAAAGAGTGTTTTCCTTGTGTTGAGAGTGTTTTCCCCGGTAAGAGTTTCTTTGAAACAATATACTTAAAAGAGAAATGATTTTTTACAAAAAGTCTCTAAAGGCCACATATTATCATTGCGTATAAGCTTTATCATTGATTCGTCAACAACAATATGTCAAGAAAAATTATTTCACATGCTTGAAAACTATTGGAAATATTATTTTTACTCCTATATTTTCTAAATCTCCTCATGAGGCTTTCATCTTTATAGATTCTCTCTCTAGATACAAATCAAATTCTTTGACCTATAAGCATGCTTTTCTAATTGAATTGAGAAGTTGCATTCCCACCATGAATATGCAAGCCTATTAGTTGGGAAGTCCGTAATCCGAGAAGCCTGCAAGCCAGTTAGTTGGCTAGTTATGCAAGTTGAGAGGCCGAAAGCCCATAACCCTACAAGCTCATAAGCCTGCAAATCAAAAAAAACTTGCATAGCGTTAAGTAGGAATTTTGGAAATATGCAAGCCCATAAACCCACAAGCCCATAATCTTGCAAGCCGAGAAGCCCATAATCTTGCAAGCCGAGAAGCTAGGAAGGAAGGCCTGCAAGCCGGTTAAGCACAAAGTCTACAAGCCGGGAAGTCCACAAACATGCAAGCCGGATGCATGCAGGCCTAGTAGAATATCACGCAGGCCGATTAATTGGGACGCCAAGAAGTTAGAAAGCACGATAGCCGCGAAGTCTACGAGTATGCTGCAAGCTATTTAGTTGGAAAGTCCACGAGTATGCAAGCCGATTAGTTGGGATTTCTGGAGTCGATCAAGAAGCCTATATGCCCATTAGCCCAAAATCTGGGAAATCCATGAGCCCATAATCCCAGAAGTCCATAATCCTACAAGCCAGAAAGCTCGCAAGCCGGTTAATCACAAAGTCCACAAGCTGGGAAGTCCATAAGCATGCAGGCCGCGAAGTCTAGGAGTATGTAAGCCGGTTGGTTGGAAAGTCCTTAAACCGAAAAGTTTTCAAGCAGTTAGTTGGGGAGTCCATAAGACAGCAAGATGAGAAGCGCAGAGAAACCCATCAGCTTGCAAACACAAGCCGGTTAAGCGAGACGTTTGTAAGTTGGGAAAGCCGAAAACATGCAAGCTGGGGAGTCCATGGATGTTCTGAAGCCAGAGAAGCGTGTACAAGACCATAAACTAGACTTTAGAGAAGCCCATAACCTTGCAAGCCAAGAAGCTTGCAAGTTGATTAAGCGTAAAGTCTAAAACTTAGGAAGTCTACAAACATGCAAGCTGGAAGCATGTGAGCCCGGTAGAATATCGCGCATGGTAGCTAATTGGAATGTACACAAACTAGGAAGTCCACAAGCATGCAAGCCAGAAAGTCTATGAGTATCCAATCTAGTTAGTTGGAAAGTCTACAAGCCAGGAAGCTTGCGAACCGATAAGCCATGAGAAGCCAAGTCCATAATCCCGCAAGCCTACGAAACCACAAGCCTAATCCCTTGGTTGGTCATTGCGGATTTTGCTATGGAGAAGGTCTTCGTCAAGAACCTATAAAGAGACAAGATAAATCCATACGTGGATAGAGGTTGAAGTAAGGCTAGACCTACTTCAAATAGGGATGGACATCAGTTATGAGTGGCCTAAAACATGAACAAAAGATTGAGGATACCCAAGGTAAAAATCTTGGAAAAAAGAACAAAAAGAAAGACATTCCAAGACTCACTCTTGCACAGTATGCGTGAGCGACAATGCTTTAAATGTGGTTATAAAGACCATTTGACTCTCAATTGTCCCGAGATGATGCATACAAAGACTAAGGATGGAAAGATAAATGTTAATGCAAGCTTATTGGCTTATGGATTTCGTGGATTCCACATGCTTGTGGAATTTTCGACTTGCAGACTTTGCAATTCACCAGCTTGCAGGATTCTTGGCCTGTAAGATCACAACAGTATCTTTTGTGACTACTGCAACAATCATCATTGACTGGTCCCGTGGTTAGAGACAGCAGAATCCACATATCATATATCTTGAGATCTTAACACATCTTCTGTAGTGGAACTGAACATGTGCTGTATCACAAATAGTTTCTCACTTTCTGTCATCACCACCTTGTTACTAGATGATGCAAAATTGCCGTGCTGTAACTTTTTACTTTTAATGTCATTCTGCTTTTCATAGCAGTCCTTTGCCATGTGCCCTGGTTTTCCACAATAATAGCACTTCATGCTATTTGCACTCTGATTTCTTTGCCAACCATCTCGGCCTCTTTGGCTCCCCTTGCCTCTAGATTAGCCTCTACCACTTGTGTATGATTACTGCTGTGCTGTGAATCATTGAACTCATTGGACTATTGTTGTCCAGAATTGTTGTTTCCTTGTTAGCCTAGCACCTTGGCCTCGACCATGACCTCTACCTCTACCTCTACCTAAATTAGAGTAGAAGGCCTATTCTGATGTGTTCTTGCTTTGTGAAGAAGAGTCCACACCTAGAGACTTTTCTTCTATGATTAGCAAGCGCCAAGTCCCGAAAGTTTGGAACATTATCTTTGACTACAATGGAGATCTTGAATGGCTTGTAATCTTTGCCAAGCCCATTCAAACATATACTCACCAAATCATCATCTTTCACTGATACATTCATAGAACCAAGGAATTCAACAATGCCCTTGGTATTTAAAGCATACTCATTGATAGACATGCTTTGATTTTCTAGAGTATGAAGCTCTTATTTTAGCTATAATTTCTTGCCTTTGTATTTGTTTGGAACATCTACACATGAGGTTCTACCATCATGCAACTACTAGAGTGTTGGCATCCTCTATGCGTCCCTGTGACACTGATCGAAAGCCAATACGTGACTTTCCTTGCACCCTGATTCCAATCCTTGAATGCCTTTATATCTGCTCGAGTGGAATTCTCTTTAGATAACTTTGGAGGCGTCTCATTGTCTCCTTTAACATAGTCCCGAAATCCTTTATCCATCAATAAATTGGTCATTTTGGACTTCCATGCATGGAGGTTATTCTTGCCCAGCTATTCACACAATCTGATTAAGTCCATCATATATGTTTTCCTACAACAATAAAAAACCTACAACCAGATAATTTTTGTGTATGGACCTTGTAACACATTAGTATCTTGTATGAGTGCTACACACAACGGTACTTTAACACAACCTGTATGTCACTAGATCTGAGTAGAGTACATGTACATACACCCAATATCAATAATACATGTGAAAACACTGTCTGCACTCCTAAAATGCACTATTGTACTGTAATAATCAGATTTCGACCAAAGACAATTCTCTACCAAAACTTTTTGAAATTGCCAAAAATACCTTGCAATGACCAAACAGAGATCCAAACACACCCAAAACGTAAATCTTACTGCAAAACTACAGTACCAAGTGCTATGTATCACACAAGAACCTCCAAGCCTGCGAAGATAGCTCCTCAATTAGAGATGCATAGCTCTTAGAGAGCTACCGAGAACTATGTGTTGTACCTAAACAAGAAGAGGAACAAATGATGATGCTCTTACTCGTGTACCTAAAACAAGAAGGTGAATAGATGATGATGCTCTTACCCATGTACCGCTTCCTTGATTTCTTGTTCTTACCTCTTGCTTGCCTCCTTAGCTCTCACATAGACCAGAGCTCTGATACCATGAAGAGAATGTGGGAGAGAGGGAGAGCTTGAGTTCCTTGCAAGAAAAACACACACACACACACACAAGAGAGCAAGACACAAGAGAGATAGCGATGGATGGTTGAGTTTTCTTCTACCTTCTTCTCTTCTCTACAACCATATAACTAAAAGATAAGCTTGATAAAGGGAAATTACTCTCCTACAATAACATACAATGGTCGGTCTATAGTGTGAACCCAACTATATGACCTGGCATTATAACTATGCCATAACTCTAGTACTCCAAAGTGGATGTGACAACCTAAGTCATCCCCACTGTTGGTGGAATATCAACCATAATCTCACCAACCATGCTAGTGGTATAAGTGTGGAATTCATCACCTAGGTGGGTCATCAATGTCCACTGTAGCACCAGTTGAGCTCGATATCCCAACATTCCTTGACACTCCCCAGATTTTTTGTCCGTTTTGGGCATGCATATGTGAGCAGATTCAATCATGTTGTCATTGCTTCACAACCCTCTCACCTTCTTACTCCTCATGATGTCTCTTCATCTCCTCTTCTCCCCCACCCCGGTTCCCCAAACTGATCCCAAGCTTTCACCATCTTCTGGATCCTGTCAACTTGCTCGCTTGCATGCACGAGCCATGCGTTAGCCACTGATTAATGTACTATTGCATGCATCGTCATGTGTGCTCCCTAGGACATCCCCCTATGTGTCATCCTCTCCCTCTCCTCTTCGTTCTTTATTTTAATTATGGTTCTATAGTCATACAAATTACTTTTTACACTCAAGATAACAAAATGGACCAACATCATTGTCTTCAAAATATTATTTTTGTGTTACTTAGAATCATTCAAGGAGATAGATTGCCTATTTTTCTTTTCCAAATTTAAACATATATCTCAAAGGAATATTTAGTGGAGTGGTTGGACCTTTCATATCCTCAAGGCATATTTAGTCTCTAGTGGTTGGAGATTTCATATCCTCAAGGCACATTTAGCCTAGTGGTTAGAGTAATGAAACACTCTAGTGGTTGGAGCTTTCATATCCTCAAGGCACATTTAGCCTAGTGGTTAGAGCTATGAAACCCTTATTTGGACTATTTTTTAATGATAAAAAATACAAAGGCACACAGTCCCCAACTTTCTTAAGGAAAAGTCAATAATTTAATGTGTGTGCTATCCACATTGGAATCACATTGAAGCATTACACTATACGTGCTTCTCTTGAGATAAAGACTCAATATTAAATGAGAATTTAGAATCTAGTTGTTTAGTTTGATTATGATTTTTGATTTTGATATGCCACTTTATTGGAGAATTTGGTAAAGTGCAATGCAAAGGTGGATTATTACTAATACTGGATTTAATATTTTTTGGAGAATATTGAGGAGCACCAACATGGTGGCTTGTTTTTCTAAAAACAAGATGCTTCTATTAGTTAACTAAAAATTATCTCACAAGGCTAGATACAAACGCGCCTCCATGTACAGGGTGAGGATTAAAAATTATCTCACAAGGCTAGATACAAACTCGCATCCATGTACATGGTGAGGATTAAATAACAAAAAGGGGGGAAGGATGCACTTCTTCTCCAGTTGGCCGTTCATATAGAATGAGGGTCTAGAAGTGAAAATAGTAGTGCTTTTATAAATACAAGGACATGGAGATGTCGGGCATATTTTGCTACTAGAAACGGTGCTATTTTTGCATAGGCCTATGCATAGGCCATATGCATATGCATATGTATGCGTATGGCCTATGCATAGGCCATATGCGTATGGCCGTCGTATGCATACGACCCCATATGCATAGGTTGTATACATAGGCCGTGTGCATACGGCCTATGTATAAGGCCTATGTGTAGGCCGTATGCATACGGCCTATGCATAAGGCCTATGTGTAGGCCATATGCATAGGCTGTATGCATATGGCCTATGCATAAGGCCTATGTGTAGGCCATATGCATAGGCTGTATGCATATGGATTATGCATAGGGCTTATGCATAGGCCGTATGCCATATACATAGGCATACGGCCTATGTGTATGCCATATACATAGGCTGTATGCATATGGATTATGCATAGGGCTTATGCATAGGCCGTATGCCATATACATAGGCCGTATGCATAAGGCCATAGGCATACACCGTATGCCGTATACATAGGTCGTATGGCATATACATAGGCTGTATGCATATGGCCTATGCATACTAGCCGAATTCGTACGAATTGCTACGTGGCCTATGGCCTTGGTGGTTGTTCTCTTGAATAGACCTACAAAAGACTATCATAATAAATCAAAACATTAGTTCATTAGTTCATAGCCCTATTGTATAAGAGGGCTGTGCATAGGGCCTATGCATAAGGGTATGCATAAGGCCTATGCATAAGCCCTATTGTATAAGAGGGCTATGCATAAGCCCGATGAGTAGCCTAGCCCTATTGCATAAGAGGGCTATGCATAGGGTTTTTGCATACCCTATGCATATCCTATGCATAAGGCTATGCATAAGCCCTATTGTATAAGGCCTATGCATAGGCCTATGCATAAACCCTATTTTATAAGAGGGCTATGCATAAGCCCTATGCATAGCCTAGCCCTATTGCATAAGAGGGTTATGCATAGGGCTTAGGCATACCCTATGCAAAGCCTATGCATAAGGTTAGGCATAAGCCCTATGCATAAGGCTATGCATAAGCCCTATTGCATAAGAGGGCTATGCATAGGGCTTATGCATACCCTATACATAGCCTATACATAAGGCTATGCATAAGCCCTATGCATAGCCCTATACATAAAGGTATTCATAAGCCCTATGCATAAGAGGGCTATGCGCATAAAGAAGCCTTTTGCCTATTGACCTAACCCTAATCCTCGGCACCACCAAGGGTGCAAAAACACAAAGACAAGAAGCACAAATGAAGAAAGAGGGCTTACCGTATGAGAGGCTATGCCCAAAACCTTGCTCACTTGAATAATCATATAAAAAATAAACATAATAAATATAAAATTTAGCGGAAGGTGGCAAGGCTTCATATGGAAAGCATAGCTGAGACTCATCTTCCCTAACCAATGAATGAGGTGCTTCCACCATTGTCACATGACGAGGAAGAGAATCTCATCATAGACAACATGGTGAATGACGTCTTTGGACGGGAGGTATCATAGATAATAGTGAGCAAGCTCCAATGTCACAAGAGGAGGAAACCTTGCATAGAGAGGCAAGCACACCTTTGTATGAGTGATGTTAGTACTCCACACTAGGAGCAAACTTGGAGCTATTGAACTTGCAAACAACTTATGGATGGAGTGATGCAAGTGTCACAAGTCTTCTTCGGTAAGACCGCCTCATTCTATTAAAAATATTTCATGTTCTATATACTTTCGTTACTAATATTTTGACATATGATTTCTTACCCTATGTTGTAGGCTTCTCAAGAAGATTATTCCCCCTTAAAATCTATTACCTAACTCACGATATGGGTGTCGTAAAATGCTCTCTGTGCTAGGTATAGATTACACAAAAATACATGCATGTCCAAATGATTGCATGCTATTTAGAGGGGTTAATAAAGATGCAACATAATACGGTCTACAATGTGGGGAGAGCCGCTATAGGGATGATTTGCAAGGAGATAAAGTTCCCCGAAAGGCTTTGAGACACTTTCCTATCATTCCTCGCATCCAACACATGTAAAAATGTAAGGGGATTGTAGAACTCATGGCATGGCATCCTACTCATCGCTCGACCGATGGCATCATGAGGATCGTAGTTGATTCATCAGCATGGCAACATGTGGAGCATCAATGGCCAAAATTTAAAGATGAGCCTTGTCACTTACGTCTTGGCTTGGGCATGGATGGTGTTAACCCATTTGGCTTTAAGTCCACATCATGGTCTACTTGGCCTATTCTATTGGTGAATTACAACCTCCCTCCATGGGTGGCAATCAAGAAAGGTCATATCATGCTTGCTCTCCTTGTACCAGGTAAGTGGAAAACATGGATGTGTACATCAAGCCTTTGATTGAGGAGCTTGAGACACTATGGTGAGGCATCAAAGTACATGATGTTTCAAGGCCAATTTATAGGCATGAGGTGGAGGTGAAAGGAGTTTTGCTTTGGATGATGCATGACAATCTCGGGTTCTCGGAGTGCTCAGGTGCCTACGTGAACCTTATATGCGTAAGAATTTAGCCTTTAAATTTTAAGTTTATACCTCTATCTCAATCATCTCAATTTTAAAATAGGTTTGGCAACCTCCGGATATCATGCATGTCCGATTTGTGGACCACCACTTGTTTCGGAAAGACCTTCTATACTTAAGAAGGTGGTGTATGATAAACATCATTGATTTCTCCCTCCTTCACATCCCAAGTATGTGCCACATGATGTCTCACCACTTGTGATGAGAGGTAGATATTGGTTTGAGGCATGGAGAAGGACTCCCAATCCACCACCAAATGCCAGATGTCTAGACACTCAATCTTCTCTTGACTTTCATATTGGTGTGACATGAAGATCAATCATCTCTTAAATCCTATGCATATCTTCAAGAATGTGGCAACAAATATTTGAGACCATTTTAATTGGTAAAAGAGATACAAAGGGTGCAAGAAATAACTTACAAAACATTGAACACCTTCAAAGTGCATGGCCAATTGAAAGTGAGAGTGGCAAAATAGTCCTAACAAAGGCACCATGGGTATTAACCAAGAAGGAGAACAATAAGTTGAAAAGTGTGATCGCCTCTTTTCGTACACCAACAGGAGTAATGCATTCATTGAAGGGTGCCTTCACAAAGACCAAAAAGAAAGGAGAGAAACAATTAGATGGCCTCAAGACACATGATTGGCACAAGATATTACAGGTATATAAATATTCTCTTTTTTATTTTCTCTTTGTGGTACATAATTTATAAGTTCATATACTAACTTCCATTTTTTTCTATGCATAGTTTATTCTTCCAATTGCTATAGTTGGTTGTGGAGACAAGAAGGTGAGAGAGGGTATTTACAAAATGGGAAGCTTGGTGAGGTATGAATCTTCTCTTCAATTCACTAAGTTATATTGCTTATTTGGAATTCTCATGTGTTCACAAGTTATGTATTGGTAAATAGTACACATAATTGCTATGTATGTAGGTACATATCCTTAAAGGTGATAGATCCTACATCCATTGAGATGGCTCGTCTCAATGCTATTGAGGCAATGTGTATGATCGAGGACAACTTTCCTAGAACGATTCTCACTAGCCAATTACATCATCGTGTGGTGCATTTGGTTGATAAAGTGGCATTGTGTGGTGTTGTTCATGTTCGATGGAAGTTTTTTCTTGAAAGGTTTATGAAAACCTTAAAGGACGTTCAAAGAGCAAGGCCAGAAGAAAGCATGGGAGAGGGATGGTTGATGCAAGAGTCTCTTGTGTATATCTCAAAGCGTCTATCTCGCATAGATCCTTCCATGCCATGATTGTGGAGCAATGAGGAAGATGACCGACTAATCACTTATGTGCCTAAGGGAAAAGGAAGACAACAGAGACTGGATGAAGCATTACGCCACAAGGTGAATACATTCTACATTCTAAATAGTCCCATTATGGAGAAGGATTGGGAGATACAAGGATGCAATCGATAGACAAAAGGATGAGACAAGAGCTTTTAGAAGAGCAAATAGACACTTGCTATTCCTGCCTAGCTTGGACCAAATGTTATCAATATAGAATGGCTTAGTATGGCAATATTGATGGCATCATAAAATGGAGAGATGATGACAAGAGAAGAGTATCAGTATGCAAGAGGATGTGACCCTCAAGTAAGTACATTCTTCATCTCTATCTCACGTATATACCATGTTTAATGCACTATAATAAATGTCATGCTTTTGTATAATTTTAGTACAAACTATATAATGCAATATGGTCAAAGGGAAGGCACTTTCGAACGTAGCATGTGGATTCTAAAAGAAACACATTTGATTGTGGTGTGATGGAAAATTGAGCAAGAAAGTTGAGCTAGTAGACATGATACCAATGTCATAGAGGACAATCTTGAGTATTGTGGAACTATTTAGGATATTCTCGAGGTTGGATTTAGAGCATTTATTCTATTCATCTTTGATGTTAAATGGTTCAAGGTGATATATAGAGGTGCTTAAGTAATTGTGAAGAAACATCCAAATGGGTTCTTTCAAATTAATTCCACCAAATTTTGGAATGGTAAGAAAGATACCTTCGTACTACCTTAACACTGCCAACAGGTTAGTAACCCAACCAATCCCAAATTAAATCTTGATGTAGTATAATAAAAGGGTAACCCCTTTGCTTTGTGATATTAGGTTGTGTTTCACACCGATCGAATTGATCCAAAGTGGTGGTATGTTATACAAGTTTTCCCTTGTTCAAAACATATCTTTCAAGATCAAGATGTGGAGGCCGAATCTCTGGATGAGGTGCAAGTACTAACTTAAATCGGCTCATTGGAAGAAGACGATGAAGAAAACATTTTGGATGGGGCAGATGAAGAGCATGAGGAACATCAATTGGAAGAAGATGATGAGTCACCTATTAATCATGAGACAATGCTTCATTGGATCATGATAGTGATATTGATATTGATATTGATATTGATATGGAAGCCCATATTTTGATTGAGCTTTCATTAGATATAGACATTGATGAAGCAATACATATGGATTTAATACAAGATGGGATAGATTCATGATCTTGACATTGGTTCTCTTCTCAAAAGTTTTCAACTATCTTTTTTTTTCTTCGAAACATGGCTCCAAGGGTTTTAATGGATGTTTTTTAAAGGCTATATATCATTTTCTTTGTGTGTGTGACATGTATTTTCAGAATTCAATATCTAACAACTCTCTGGAATTTATGCAGCGAAAATAGTAGCGTAATTTCACTGCTATTTTTACTGTTCAGCAGCAGCGAAAATAGTAGCGTAATTTCACTGTTATTTTCACTGTTCAATGAAATCACAGTATAGCAACGAAATTTCGCGCGAAAGACGTTGCTCCGCAGTGAAATTTCACTGCAGAGCAACGAACGGAATCCTCGACATCCCGACAAAAAAAGTGCTGCTAGAAAACGTTGTTGTGCCCTCGACGTGTTGTAGTGTGTGAGTGCCAGGAGGGATCGTGCATGAAAAAAATGTTATGCACAAGATTTAACTTATCTAGAACACTCTTACATTAACCAATTTCACTCACATCGCGCTTTGAACAATGTTGCAACAATTTGCAATATGAAGAAAATCTCATTTTACTATCTTTTTTTGATAGCCCCAATGGGGGCACCTTTGAATCTCCTGAAGGACAACAAGGGTAGCATACGTTTTTCTTGTGCTACAATCCTATGCGAGGGTCTACATAATTATAAGGAAGAAAACATAATTTACTACACTACACCATTATTTTAAACTCCTTTATTACACTTGTGCGGAACATCTTAATAATGAGGACAATACGACCCTACTCTGTTGTTCAAGTCAAGAGCTTACCTTACCTTTTCCAAGTCATGTGTTTCATTAGGAGCTTTGCCTTAGAGCCACAAGTTGCAACTTTCAAATTGTGGGTGTTACCAGCCCGTTGTTCACACCCTCCCTATTGGGGGGTGTGCTAGCACATCACCTGTATCCTCACTCCATTGTCACACTAGAAATGGGTTATGGAGGAAGAGCATTAACCATTTTGATGGAGGCAAGAAGAGGTTTTCCTTCATAGTGGTTCTCACTCACAAAAGGTAGAGGTGGATTAGAAAAGGGAAAGCTCATGCAAGGGAGGAATCTGTAATCAAATCTATCCAAGCAAGTATCCATTTAGCAAGCATGAATGCAACAGAACACAAGCAATCCAAGAGAGTACAGAGAAGAGGGAGCTCACAATTATTCTATTGCAATAGGAATGATTATGTATTGCTTAATGTCACATTTACCTTATATACAAATGGCTAGTGTCACACTTAGTTGGCCATAACTTAAAAGTAGTCCATGGCCACTATGTCTAGCCTTAAGAAAGTACATACATGAAGTTTATGACTTCTCATTTAGTGTTAAGCATACGGTAAAGCCACTTCATATATTCAAGTATTGTCTTATAGTAGATAGGCTTCCATTGCATGCAAGTAAGCTGGTTGGCGAAGTGCCTTACGGTAGGACAAGCATGCAAAATCATGTTAATCAAAGTGGTTAACATACTCCTGCTCCCCCCCTAGTGGGATGAGGCTCTAAAGACAAGCATCAGAATGGCATGGATAGGGGAGGCATGAGGAGGGGTCGTTGGAGTTGTGGCTTATGTTTTATCCAAGGGCATTTTCTTAAACAAGTTTCCACTATTTGTAAATCTCTCATGCTTTGTATAAAAAGTTCTTGAATAATATATTTTAATGGCTAGCTTACGCACATACCTTGCCATGTTTTTAGCTTTGAGAAATTCAGCCCCCCAAAAGGTTCTCCTTCACGAGCCATTGCCACAAGATTGCCACCTTGAAAAGGAGACTTCAAATCCTTGGCTTTAGAAAACTTCTATGAGCTTCTCTTCCTTTTCTTGGGGATGGCAAGAGCCCCTTGGGTAGCATAAGTTTTCCTTGTGCTACAATCCTATGCGAGGGTCTACATAATTATAAGGAAGAAAAAATAATTTACTACAATACACCATTATTTTAAACTCCTTCATTACACTTATGCGTAACATCTTAATAATAAGGATAATAATACCCTACTTTGTTGTTTAAGTCAAGAGCTTACCTTACCTTTTGTAACATACCTTCGAGATTAACCAAGTTATGATTAAAGATAATCTTAAGTTTTAGATGCTACAAATTTTAGTAATGAATTCCAGCAGGTTTTTAGAAGAAAAAATTAAGTGTTATAATTAAGTAAAAGTTCAAGATTAAGTTTTCAATTAGTTAGTGTGCTCAAAGGAAGCCTTTAAGTGTGTAGATGGACATGTAAATCAAAATTTGAGTCGAATTTCACATACATCTGTTTTTGGCGATTCCGCCTATGATGGGTTGTAGACTGCACATGTTCTGGTAATTTTAAGTACCCACATGACTAGTTTCTGATAACTGTGCGTGAAGTTATACTTGTTGCAGGTTGCAGCCCTTGACAACAGATCTGAGAGGCTTGCCAAATCTACAAACAGCTCTTCCACAACTTTTAGACATGGATTCCAATCAATCAAGACATCTTCAAATATATTGGGAAAGTACACAAACTCTCTTTTTATTATTTTGCTTTAAATTCTTTTGAGATTAAATAAATAAATCGATAACGTGTACACGAGAGAATCTGAGTCAATAAATGGTACGCTTAATGATGAGTGACTCTTGACTTTCTTAACTATACATGATCGCCTTTGTCTGACTCATAGAATAAACACTTTTGGAGTTAAAGAATTAGAAGATAGAAATGACTAGATTTTAGGTATAACCTTCATTGGGGGCTTTTTTACGAAGCATTTATCTTTCTGTGTGTTTAGAAGATAGAAATGACTAGATTTTAGGTATAACCTTCATTGGGGGCTTTTTTGCGAAGCATTTATCTTTCTGTGTGTTTAGAATCAGATTTTGACATAAAGACAAGAGTTTAGACGACAGAAAACTCTACAAGAGTGCATGAGACACTAGAAAGGCAAATCCCTTTCAGTTTTGAGCTATTCAAAGTGCAAAGTGGGGCACTTGGTTGTTTTTGATAGTTTTATGCTGAAAACACAACTTTGGCCATTTTGAACGCTCTCAAAAGAACCTTAGAACTCATTTGTAGAGAGCCATCACAGAGATATATTCTATAGAGCGTTAGAATTATTAAAGCTTTGTAGTTTTGACTTTTCTTTAATTCCAAATAGATTAGAAGATATTACTCTCCCAAAGAGACTAGTTGTCAGACTTTGCCTTAGAAATTCTTATCAAGATTGACTATCTTATCTATATAGACTAGATGGACTAGTGCATAAGCATAGTTAAGACTTAGCTATAGGTGACTAGCGATGATCTCGCTCGTTAGAATATGATAATTGATTATGTTAAAAACAAAGATTCCCATGTGACTTGAATGAATTAAAAGACTAAGAGAAGTTAAAGACTGTTTGAACTAAAAGCTTGTTTTATACTTGAAGTTGATTTTGATTGATTTGAATATGCATGCCTTAAAAGATTATGGACTAGAGATCAGTGCAAGGTGATAAGCATGACTTGTGATTGATTTGTTTTGAAATGATTGATTGATATGCATGTGTATGAATGACTGATATGCATGTGTATGATGAGACTCGACATGGGATTTTGAGATTTGGGCCGGCCGTCCTTAAACAGGGAACGCCAGATAGAGAATGAGATTTATGCCCTCTAGGAGCCATGTGGTGGAACCCAGAGAGGACAAGATTTAGAACATTAGGGGAAGGTTGAGGTCTATAGGGGCCCTTTAAGCTGCCATATTATGTTTTTAATGACTTTTTGTTAAAATGTTAAGTTTCTTTGACTTTTTGTATACATGGCATCACATGATTGGCCCTTTTCCTTAATAACCTTTTAATCACATGGCATCTTAAAGGGCCCCTACAGACCTCAACCTTCCCCTAATGAAGAGGAATACCCGGGATAGCAGCGATGTCGAGTGTGGAGGTTGGGTGGATGGGCATCTGAGAAAGCCCTACATTGGCTGGATATTGGTCATTATGACTAACCATGTTGTCGAGATCATGGTGATGATGACATAATCTTTAAGATAGACACATACATGTTGATTGATTGAGATGCTATGCTTTAATTGATAGAGATTTATATTATGTGGATGTTTGTTTAAGATTACATGAGTCTTTGCTTATGTGATAAGAATCTTGGATATGGCATACATACTTATTTTGTTATTTGAAAGTGTTGATTTGATATTATTGCTATGTAGAATTATGTGTGGTGTAAGTCTAGAAGAAGTTATAAGACGTATTGATAGAAATCAAGAATTGGAGAAGCCATGCATACTCGAGCTTCTATGGATTCGAATGAGGAAGGGAGTGCCCAAGAAGATGAAGAGATGTAAGATTGTCTAAATTTTTATGATAGACAGGGTCAACAAGAAGGGAAAATTTTATGCAGAATAAGATAATGGAGATGGGTGAGAAGAAGAATGGTAACCAGTCTTTCACATATTTATCTCTAGAGATGGTAAGAAAGGCACAACATGAAGGCCTATGCTTCCGTTGTCTACAAAAGGGTCATAGAACTTTTGGGTGCAAAAACAAGCCAACATTACGTGAGGTACATGAGGAATTAACTTCAGGATATTAGAAACCAAGGGAGAGTACGCAAGAGAATATATGTAGATTTTTCAGGTACTGACAACGCTTGTGGAGCAAGAGGAAATAATGCAACAACTATGGCCGAGGAGATTGAAGAATATGCACATGTCAATGCTATTGTTCATATAGGTAAGGCCAAAAACTGAGCTTCAATTATTAACATTCCTATCAAGATTGTGAATAATGTATTTCAAGTGTTCATTAACTCGGTAAGCACGCATAGTTTTTCAATAACCCATCATGGTAAAATAGTTAAGAATAACTAAATTTAATTAAAAAAAACTTATAATAGAGCTTGCTTCAGGAAAGCAACAGACATGTAAGGAGTACGTCAAAAATTTACCTTTCATCATAGGTGACCTTAAGTCGAAAGTGGATCTACATGTGTTACCTTTGGGAAGATATGATGCCATATTAGGGATAGATTTGTTAGTGCCTAGAAAGGACAAGGTATTATGTCATGAGAAGCGGGTTTGCATGATTAGAGATAATGGTAAAGATTATTTCTTGAAGTGTCAAAGGTGTGATATAGAATTTAGAATGAGCAAGAAAAGGATTTCATGTAAAATACTGTTTTCTTGTTAAATAGTAAATTATCATCGTGAAGTAAATAAGTGTAGATTGGAAAATCTATACCTATTTTGGAGATTACAAGTCTGTCAATAGAAAGATTATGTAGCCACATTTGTCATAAAGTTTTAAAGTGTTTCACTTTGTAAGCTCCTTCATTGAAGAAAGAATAGAGGATTTCTCTATTGTGAGGAAGAAATTTATGGAATTAAGACGAGTTTAGGAGACCTACTAAAATCTAGCATATAAATGACTAGCTTAACATATAAAATCGTTTATACAAGATAAGATCTATTGGAGAATGAATGAAAGAGAGCACAATACTGAGAGAAAAGAATGCTATAGTATTGAGAGTCTAATAGATGCAGTAATTACCGAGTATGTTGATTTTATCTAAGAGATATGTAAGAAATAAAGAATCAGGTTATGAGCTTATTATATCAAGTTAAGATCTTAGACAAGCAAGTCGTCAAGTCGTTTCATTCCAAGGTTACTTGAAGAAATCTTACGACGAAGATATATACTTTTCTTGAAAGTTAAAGGTATACGGCTTCTCAAGTACTATATCAAGTATAATAGTTGAATAAGAAAAAAACATATATATATATATATATATATATAAGCTCGCAATATCCATGCAAAGTTGGGTGCTCACTTGAAGTGTTCACACATGGCTAAAAATTCAGGTCCACCTCATATGTATGCTCCTTGTCCAAATCCCCACATGTCCACACACTTATAAATAAGTGTGTGGACAAGTACTTGACTTATAAATAAGTGTCAACAAGTACCCTTATAAACCATCTAAGTGAATAAAATCATGTAAACTCATGTCCTATAATCCGCCTTCAGATAAAGACATGCCAGATAAACCTTCACACAAGTTTTGCAACAAGTCTTGGCTTTACATAGGCGTTTGCCATCCTATAACTTCCGTGCTTTTGTGGAAAATCCTCGTTCCCACCTTGACTCCAATCAGTGTATGATGAAAGAAACACTGGTCAAGACTGAAAGGGACCAACATCCCTGCCATCTTTATGAGATAGTTGTCCACAACTCTATAAACATGGTACGAGTTCAAAAATACCCTTCAAGTATTGTAGATGGACTACCATAATCTGATTATTAAAACCATAATTCCAAATCCATTGTAACCATATAATACTCGACAGAGTTGCCACTTTTCTGAATGTTTAGGAATCCCAAATCTTTCCGAAAAATTTTCAAAACATAAGTACACTCCATGTCAGGCTGCATCTGCCATACATGTACTATAAAAAAACACACCATGTTAGGCTGTATCTGCCATACATGTACTGTCCTGTCAGGCTGCATATGCCACACATGCACAGTAAGAAAACACACCATGTTAAGCTCCATATGCCATACATGTACTATCATGTCAAGCTTCATATGCCACACATGTACTGTCATGTCAAGTTTCTCAAGTCATACATGATATGTCATGCCAAGTCTCATAAGCCATACATGTTTTGTCATGTCAGGCTTCATAAGACACACGTCTCCTATCATGTCAAGCCTCACAAGCCATACATGTTCCATCATGTCAAGCTTCACAAGCCATACATTTTCGGTCATGTCAGGCTTCATAAGCCACACATGTTCTATCATGTCAGGCTTCATAAACCACACATGTTCTGTCATGTCAGGCTTCATAAGACACACATGTTCTCTTGCCATGTTAGTGGGCTCACACCAGAGTCCTTCCTAGGGATCCATCCACATACATGTAAAAGACATAAACTCTTGTTGACATGTTAGTGGGCTCACACCGGAGTCCTTCCGGGGATCCATCCACATACATGCAAAAGGAATGTGCCATGGCATGATCGATGTAAGAAATCCTTCTCTGCAAAGCTATCAAAAAACAAGCACATGTCCACAAGCTAGAAAAGCTCAAGTGGCACACTGTTGTCCAAGACAACCTTGCGTATCTTTGACCAACCATATAAGCACAGTATGCCTTCCATGTTGGCTTCGAAATAACTTATAGATTAGAATCAACCAATCCATGATATTTATAAATGAGTCATAGTTTTGTAACTGCATATTCTAGTGCATATTTTAGCATCCCATATGACTAGGATACTCCCCTTATGAGATCCTTGTGTAGGCGATAGTTCTAGTATCTCATACTGGCAAATATAGTGTGTGTGAGGGGGGATAGGTGGCTATATATATGCACAAACTAGGGCAATCGACTAGCACCACACAACTAGGTATAAAGGTCCACAACTCCATAAAATGGGGGGAAAAGGAGAAAGGGGGTGACCAACCCCTCAAGCTAACATGGTCAACCCTAGGGGCACAAATAGGGCACCACAGAGGATCCAAAAGCAAGGGAATGATGATGTCTAACAGGGGTGACCATGGTATCAAAGAGCCACCCCTTTGTACGGGGCTCCTAGAAGTGTGCCTAGTGACACTATCTCTCTACCAAAGCTAGAGTTGCGTATGTTTGAGTCAAGCGGTCCTGTGAAGCCTATCGCATGAAAAAACGACCTCCTATGCTAGTAAAAGTCACCCCCATGTACACATATGAACTCACCACTGCCACTTGGCTACCTCCATAGAAGATCTACATGTCAGTCCTCACCCTCAGTGATATGTGGAAGATCATGGCCTTGGTCTTCCCCTCCCAAGGTTCACTGTCAATCCCCTCTCCCTACAAAACTCCTCCAAGGCTATCATATGTCAATGTAAGCCCTCCTGTGAGTCAAATAATAGAACAATATCATTAGTGTAGAGCATCAAAGAAATAAGGAGGCCTGACAATGAGAAACCTCCTCTGTTTCCTCTGTCCAATAAAGTCAGAGATCTCATCTATGTATATCTCAAATAAGGTTGGAGATAGAGGGCATCTTGCTTAACACCTATGGTGCTAGCTATCTCCTGATAATCCTCCTGTGCAGCAAACTTTCCGCACTACCCTCTCATATAATGCTATAATCCCCCAAACCATCTGCGACGCGGGAACCCCAAAGCCTGAAGTCTCTGAAGCATTTTGTCTCGAGGCATAGTATCAAAAGCTTTGTGGAAGTCCACAAAGCAATAATAAAGGCACCACCCCTCTGTCTTAGCCTGCTCAATGAGGCTCCACAAAGTGAAGATATGATCAATAGTAGAGTGATTCTAGTGGAAGCCGGCCTAAATAGGGATTGAAGGCCCTCCCTCTCTACTACAGTGCTGAGCTTAGCCTCGAGCACTAATCCATAGAGTTTGGCAAAGACATGGCCAACCATAATAGTCCTGTAATCCTCGGGGTCCATAGGGTTGACAGCCCTATGGACCAAAATCCCCAACCCCCTCAAATCCTTCGTCCTCCCACTGAATGTAGGCAAGCCCATTAGCTCCTCCGATGTCTTCAACCCCACCGCCAAGCCCAACTATGTTGCCCCCTCCAAGGGGGCACACCCTTCATCCCCCAAGATTACCCAACAGTCCACCACATGTGAGCTCCTCCTACATGTCCCAGAATGATCATCTCAATGTGACTCTCATGAGAAATGCAGGCATCACTCGGGTGGAAGGTGTCCATGCTATGTTCCACCATAACCAATGGGACTGCCTTTTTCCAACCACTTCTAGTCAAAGGAAACCCATGGTGATGGCAGCCAGAGCTAAGATAGTCTCTATTTGTGTGTGTGTGTGTGTGTGTGTGAGAGAGAGAGAGAGAGAGAGAGAGAGAGAGAGAGAGAGAGAGGCTATGCTGGGATGAGCCAAGTGACCAAGTCTGGTGTGGAGGGAGAAGGCTGAGGAGTGAGATAATTGAAGCTTGTTGTTTGGTGAATGTTGATGTGTACAGAAGCGGTATGGTTGTTGTGCCATCATGCTTGAGGCAGTGGGGTAGCTATGATTGGAGGAATGCTTTTACACTTATGGTCTCTTTGGAGGTTTTAACATACTAGAGGCTGGATAAAGGGTAGCAAATTACAAGGGCAAACAAATCCATCATAAGATTACGTGACAAAATCTACTAGGAACCAATGACAATGGGGAACAAATGCATGATAAGATTGCTGTAACAGTAGGGGCTATTGTAGACAGGGTTGGAATCTTTTGGATTGCACTCATCAAAGCATATGCTCAAAAAGGGCAAGGTCTGTACTTCAGGAGCTCCTTTCTTGGGATGCTATCCATTGGAGTGCACTAATAATAGTACGTGCTTAAGACTATATTCGATGTGTATGCATGCCAAGTGTGCTACTCCTTACATGTCTCATTCAATTCACTAATTCCAATGTGAGTATCCATGTGTGACAGATGTTTATGTGCCATTTCCTTCGCAAAGTTGTCTTTTTAAACAGGGTGCATAGCTCCTACCCCCGACCCATCAATTCACTGATTCCAATGTGAGTATCCATGTGTGACAAGTGTTTATGAACTTTTTCCTTCTTCGCAAAGTTGTCTTTTTAAACAGGGTGAGTAGCTCCTACCCGACCTATCAGAGACAGGTCACGCCACTAGTCACCCTTAAAATAACCAACAATAAATTAGTAAACATTATCAAACCCTCTGGCACATACTAAGTCATTCATTGAATGAATTGTTTTGAATGTTAATGTTAAAGTGTGGTCGTAGGCCATACAATATTTTGAATGTTGATGTTAAAGTGTGGTCGTGGGCCATACAATATTTTGAATGTTGATGTGACAGTGTGGTCGTGAGGGGCGATTGTATGACTTATTATGAAAGTGCAATTCATTGTGAATGCCCAAGCGATTAATCATTATATGGTAAAAGGCCTTGGTCCTTGGCTGAGGGGTTATTTATGTTATCAAGTTGTACCTGTACGTAGGGTTCGGTAAAAGACGTCGTTTTCTCTTTATGCTATTGCCTCTCGTACCTGTCTACTTCGAAGTGCTAGTTGCGATTTAGTCACTACACTGTAAATGCTCTTGAATTGCTGCCGTGTCCTAGCTGACATCCAGTCCTTTCACGGTTCGCTCTTACCTTTACTTTAATAAAGACCAGCCATAACAATTACAAAACTTTTTATCGCATAGCTTCAATTCTGTTGGGCTGATTCCCAGCCAGATTTTATAAATTCTGTCTCTCTTAATTAATTCTTGCGCTTGTTGGTAAAAAAAAAAAGACCAGCCATCACCACTGACCAGTGACCAGGGAATAGTGTAGGCACGACTTCATCTCTTGCACAATATCTCCTACACACACAGCTTGAATTGTTTGTGCTGCAGAAGAGCAGTCCAGGAGTAGCTAGGAGGTTGAGCTGCATTCATCAAATATGTTCTCTCAGAGGCCGTGGCACCGCACCTTGCTCGATGGGGTGAGCTTGTGCGAGCTGGTGTGGACAGTCGGTATTGCTGTGCTGGGAGGTGCAATATGGCGTGCTTGGATGGTCTCCCCAAGAGGAAACCCTACTAAGTGGCCCGTGGTGGGGATGCTGCCTGCTCTACTGCTTAATGTGCACCATTTCTACGACTGGGCGACCAAAGTGCTCATTGCAAACGGCGGTAGTTTCCAATTCCATGGCCCTTGGTTTACCAACATGAACTACTTCCTCACATCTGACCCCCGCAACGTCGAGTATGCCCTCCGAGACCACTTCCAGAATTTCCCAAAAGGGAAAGATTTCTCAGCCATCTTCCATGACCTCTTGGGCCAGGGTATCTTCAACGCAGACCATGAGCTTTGGAGATTGCAGAGAAAAACCGCCAGCCTGCAGCTCAACTCTCGTATCTGCAGACAATTCACTGATGATACTGTGTTTGCGGCTGTGGAGAAGAAGCTTCTGCCCATCTTGCACGATATTTGTGAGAGGAGATTGCAGGTAGACCTTCAGGACCTCATGCTTCGCTTCACTTTTGATACTGTCTGCTTGGTGGGCTTCGGAGTAGACACCTGCTGTCTCTCTCCTGGTCTCCCTGTGGTGCCTTTTGCAAAGGCCTTTGAAACAGCGTCGGAAAGCACCACGCTCAGGTTTTTGTTGCCGTCAAGCTGGTGGCAAGCTCTTAAATGGCGGCACCTTGGCAAAGAGAGGGAGATGTCTCAGGCCCTTAAAATTGTGGACGAGTTTGCTGAGGAGGTGATATCCTCTAGAAAAAGGGAACTCCAAAATGAGGGCGAAAGTGAATGTAAAGCTGACCTCTTGTCTTGCTTCATGAAGATGGGGGAGTCACACAGTGAGAAGTTTTTGAGAGACGTGGTGGTTAACTTCTTGTTGGCTGGGAGAGACACGTCAGCCTTAGCTCTCTCTTGGTTCTTTTGGCTGCTGGCCAATCACCCACAGGTAGAAGAGATGGTGGCTCGTGAAGTGCGACACGTTGTCGGTGGTGCAAAGGACGAGGGTAAGCCCTTACTTACACGCGCTGAGCTCAATAAAATGCACTATCTTCATGCTGCTCTATCGGAAGCCCTTCGCCTCTACCCATCGGTCCCGGTCGAGGTAAAACATGTGCTGATGAATGATGTCATGCCTGATGGGAACCATGTAAAGAAGGACCATAAGTTCATATACAGTATTTATACCATGGGTCGAATGGAGAGCATTTGGGGCCCTGATTGCACAACCTTTCGACCTGAGCGTTGGCTCTATGACAATGGTAGCACCACATGTACACCTGCATGCATATCACCCTTCCAATATACTGTGTTTAATGCTGGCCCTCGTACATGTCTCGGCAAAGACATGGCCTACTTACTCATGAAGGCTGTTGCATCCACCCTCCTCTTCCACTTCAGGGTCATCTTAGTCCCCGGCCACAAAGTTGTTCCCAAACTCTCCATCACTTTGTACATGAAGGATGGCCTACTTGTATCCTTGCAACCTCGTTAATCTTTGTCATCTGAGAAGACACCAATTGTGAACTAGGTTGTAGTAGTTTTTTTATGTGGAAATTTGTACGTACATCCTTGTTTAGAGCACCCCAACCCACCCTAGCTCATCATATGTATTTTAGTTAGGATTAATAGCTAGAGAGCTCTATAGGCAGCTCTATAGCTCTATAGGCAGCTCTATGGTCAAAACTCTAATCTTAAAAGAAGTTTGCAAAAGGCATTCTACAAAGGTGTTATTTTGAAAGTTGATTTGCAACGATTTTCCTCCATGGTGTAAAGGTAAATGCATACCTTGTCTCAAAAGTATAATAACTCATGGAGTCATTAAGATGGTGATCAAGTACTCGACAAGGGGCTCTTGCTACCATGCCCAAGAAAAGCAAGAGAAGCTCATAGAAGTTTCCTAACGCCAAGGATTTGAAGTCTCTTTGTCAAGGTGGAAATCTTGAGGCAATAGCTCGTGAAGGAGAACCTTTTGGCCGAATTTCTCGGAGCTAGAAACATGGCAAGGTATGTGGGCAAGCTAGCCATTAAAATATATTATTCAAGAACTTTCTATACAAAGCATGAGAGATTTACAATTAGTGGAAACTTGTTTAAGAAAATGGCCTTGGATAAAACACAAGCCACAACTCCAACGACCCCCCCTCATGCCTCCCCTATCCACGCCAATCTAATGCTTGTCTTTAGAGCCTCATCACTTCGCCAGCTTACCTGTATGCAACGGAAACCTATCTATTGTAAGACAACACTCGAATATATGAAGTTGCTTTATCGTATGCTTAACGCTAAATGAGAAGTCACAAACTTCATGTATGTACTTGCTTAAGGCTAGGCATAGTGGCCATGGACTACTTTTAAGTTATGGCCAACTACGTGTGAACACTAGCCATTTGTATATAAGGTAAATGTGACATTAAGCAATACATAATCATTCCTATTGCAATAGAATATGTGTGATCAGCTCCCTGTTCTCCGTACTCTCTTGGATAGCTTGTGTTCTATTGGATTCATGCTTGCTAAATGGATGCATGCTTAGATAGATTTGATTATAGATTCCTCCCTTGCATGAGCTTTCCCTCTTCTAATCCACCTCTACCTTTTGTGAGTGAGAACCACTGTGAAGGAAACCCTCTTCTTGCCTCCATCAAGACGGTTGATGCTCTTCCTCCATAACCCATTTCTAGTGTGACTAACAATGGAGTGAGGATACGACTCAAGATGTGCTCGCACACCCACAATAGGGAGGGTTTGAACAACGGGCTAGTAACACCCACAATTTGAAAGTTGCAACTTGTGGCTCCAACGCAAACAAAACGCATGACTCAAAAAAGGTGTGACGGTCCCAAATCTAACCATATCATATAACTTAATCTAAGAAAATATTAAAACTCACTTAATCGTGCTATTTCTACATAGCAATACAATCAAATCAACCAGGCTCTCAAATAACAAAATAAGTATGCATGCCATATCCAAGATTCTTATCACATAAGCAAAGACTCATGTAATCTCAAACAAACATTTACATAATATAAATCTCTATCAATGTTCTAACCAGCGATATCATCTCTAGTAGCTAAGTCTTAATCATGCTTATGCACTAGTCCATCCGGTCTATATAGATAAGATAGTCAATCTTGATAAGAATTTTTAAGGCAAAGCCTAACGACTCGTCTCTTTGGGAGAGTAATATCTTCCAATCTATTTGGAATTAGAGAAAAGTCAAAACTACAAAGTTTTAGTAATTCTAATGCTCTATAAAATATATATCTATGATGGCTCTCTAAAAATGAGTTCTAAGGTCCCGTTGAGAGCGTTCAAAATGGTCAAAGATGTGTTTTTAGCATAAAACTGTCAAAAACAGCCAAGTACCCCACTTTGCACTCGAATACCTCAAAACGGAAAGGGATTTCACTTTGTAGCATCTCATACACTCTTATAAAGTTTTTTGTCATCTAAAACTTTTGTCTTTATGTCAAAATCAGATTCTAAGCACACGAAAAGATAAATGCTTCGCAAAATAGCCCCAAAAGAAGGTTATACCTAAAATCTAGTCACAAACTAGTCAAATATTCAATTTTCTAATTCTTTAACTCCAAAGGTGTTTATTCTATGAGTCAGACTAAGGCAATCATGTATAGTTAAGAAAGTCAAGAGTCACTCATCATTAAGCGTACCATTTATCGATTCAGATTCTCTCGTATACACGTTATCGATTTATTCGTTAAGTGTACCATTTATCGATTCAGATTCTCTCGTATACACGTTATCATATTCTCTCGTATACACATTATCGATTTATTTAATCTCAAAAGAATTTAAAACAAAATAATAAAAAGAGAGTTTACGTACCTCCCTAATATATTTAAAGATGTCTTAATTGATTGGGAATCCATGTCAGTCTCCGAAAGTTATGGAAGAGCTGTTTGTAGATTTGGCAAGCCTCTCAAATAGCTGTTTTTAACTCCCAATAGAGGAGTTTTATGGTATTTATGGAGAGGCTACCACCTCGTGTGTAAAAGGCATGGTGCATTTAAGAGGGGTTCAAGTGGGATCGACGATTGAGGGGGCTCGATTTTGGGCGAGGCCGCCCGATCCGGGCCGTCGGATCCCCGAAAGTAAAATGGGGCCGAAAAAAAACTCGGCGTGTGAAGTAAACTAGGGATCCTAGTTTACTTCACAGGCAACTGTTTTACTGCTTGCTGTGCAAGATTTGTGTGTCTAGTTTACGGGCAGGGGACGCCCTCTCGTGAACCGTGCTTGTGAATCTGTATTCTGACCTTGCTTGTGGGCTGCAGACAAGTGGTAAGTGTGACCCTAAACTCTTTGTTTAAGCTTACTAGACTTATAGTTCAATTTGTTGTTTTGCAGATCCACACTTCATTAAAGTACGGTCGAACAACTTATAAATGAGTTTGGGCTTCCGCAGTTTATTAATGAGTGGGCAGACAAATTTTGGGCATTTACCATTCCGATCAGCAAGGAGCCCGTTTTTTTTGGTGAAAAACTCGGCCTGTGAAGTAAACTAGGATCCCTAGTTTACTTCATAGGCCGAGTTTTTTTTTGTGATGTCCGCACTTGGCCTCTGAAGTAAACTAGGATCCTTCATCTCCCCTAGCTTATAAAAGATCTAGGGCCACCCTGCAGTAAAGTCGGGGGCTTGCCAAATTGCCTAGTTTACTTCAGTTTTCGAGTTTGGACTTATAATTTTTTGCCTAAGTCTCAAATTGCAAAAGAAAGGATTTGAACCCATAACGTGCCGCTAGGGAGGCCATAGTCTTACCATTAGGCTATAATTTCTGCTACCTAGAGTATTCGGCCCTTATTAATATATGATTTTGTTATGCGGGGCAGTCTAGTTTACTTTCGGACCCTAGTTTACTATCGGACGGCCCTAGTTTACTTTCGAGGATCTGACGGCCCAGATCAGCCCCGCCCAAAATCGGGCCCCCTCAACCGTCGATCCCACTTGAACCCCCTCTTAAATGCACCATGCCTTTTAGACATAATCTTTCGCTTGATTTAGAGGAGAACAACTGTTTTTAAGTGGCAGACAAGGACTGGAGGAAGGGGCGGCTCTTTTGGAGGACATGCACACAGGAAATAGATCGGCTACAGCAAGTTCTCTCTCTCTCACTTCTCTCACCTTCGAACAGGTTAAGAACAGTATGGTTCATCGCCTTTTGGTGAACGCCCCCTCCGGCTGGCCAACAGTAGGCTGGTTTACTCCCTCTCTTGACTGGTTGCTCTCAGGCTGGTCATATAGCTACGAGTTCTTTCTATACTGGGCTGCTCTCCAAAACCGGTCTTATAGCTGCCTCAATACCGATCGTACAACAGCGAGCTGTCTTCTGGGATCTTTTGTACGGAACAAACCGTACAATAGCTGTTACACGTGTACTCTAGTCGGGTTGCTCTCTCGCTTTGGTGCTTTGTACTGGCTAGCTACAAAGTGTATCTTCTCTCTCCTGCCCTCAAAATAGGCTGTAAAAAGCGGGCTGCTGTGGGGAATATTTGGGGTTGTTATGGTTGTGTATGGGACTTTTATAGAGCTGTTTTCCATGGACTGATTTGGCTCGGTGACATAGCTATCTTGGAGATTTCATGGATTTCTTTATGATGCAGATTCAAGACATGTGGTATGACTGTTTTTCACGGAGCAGATCTGGCCTGAACACATAGCAAAAGACGGGCATTTATCTTGTGAAGAAAACTAGGACATAGTCTCATGTGTGCTTTATGGAAATCTTCCCAAGATATATGTGGAAAAATCCGGTGCTGATTGCACCTGCACCTTGATCAATTTATTCATTGGAATAAAGCAATTCCTAGGGCGGTTGGTCGTCTTTGCATTAGTGTTGTGCTCTTTTCAGTGTTGTTTATGGTTATTTCTTGCTACGTCCTAAAGTTTGTTGAGCGTTTTGGGGTTTGTTATCATAGGTCTAGATTGGTTTCAACTCTTGGTATAGAGTTTGAGCAGATGGACTCAGAGGGTTCTAGTGAGGAGTAGCCTGCTTCTCCCAGGATTGATTATCTAGAGGATCTGATCGTGTTTAGTTTTGAGGTTTTTGAGACCTTCTCCACGGAAACATGACATTTGACTTCGGGGAGCGTTCTTACAATTGGGAATGGAACCATTATTTGGAGCAGCATAATGCAACCTACATGGTTGTTTTCTTTCAGAGAAGGGGTGTACCTGGCAACTTGTTTTGTTACTTTTGTAGCTGAGCTACTGAGGAGCTTTCTTGGTACCTCTTGTTGCAGTCTTTCATCTTTGATCAAAGATGGCATCTCTAGCTTCTTGGAGCTCACTCAGCATCCAGTCTCCATCCAGTGCTAAGAGGGGGTGTTAGACATCATCATCCCCTTGTTGTTGGCTCCTCTGTGGTGTCCTATTTGTGTCCCTAGGGCTAACCATGTTAGCTTAAGGGGCTAGTCACCCCCTTTCCCCTTTTTCCACATTTCTCTCCAATTTTATGGAGTCATGGGCCTTTATGCCTAGTCGTGTGGTGCTGGTCAGCTGCCCCTATTTGTGCATATATATAGCCAAGCCTCCCCCCCCTCACACACACACTGTATTCGCCTCTTGCATACCTTGTGCCTTTGCATTTTGGCTTGCTACAGTCCCTCACATATGAGGTGATCTTCCCCCTCCTACTTGAGAAAACCCTAATAATCATAAGCACCAATAGAGATTAGGGTTTATTAGCAACATTGTCCCTTTGTAATACAAAACCCTAATAATCATAAGCACCAATAGAAACCCTAATAGTAGAAGACTAACAGAGAAACCATAATAAAACGTTTCTAATAGAGAACCTCTAATGGAGATTAGAAGAAAAAACAAAGCAAAAAACAAACAACATGCATGCACTTACCGAGAGGAATGGTAAAGAAGAGGGAGAGGAATGGTTAAGGAGAGGAATGTTGGAGGAGACAAAAAGTGGGGGAATGGTGAAGGAGAGGAATGGGGAAGGAGACAAAAAAAGGGAATGGTTAAGGAGAGGAATGGTGAAGGAGAGAAAAATGGGAAACCTCTATCATGCAACAAGGAGGAGGGAGTACCTATTTTTAAAGAGAATGAGAGAAAAGGATGAATTGTGGCAATGGAAACTTTTACCAATTTAGTACTAGCTTTGCTGCTAGCTTCATTAAAACAGCAAACAAACAATAAAACAATAGTAGGGGATAAAAAAAGTAGAGGCTTATTTGTGTATGCTTTTTAGCACATATTTTGGTGTAAATTTGTTGTTTACGAAGCATATGATATGGCATGCAAACAACTACTCATCAACCAATGGCATCATGAGGACCTAGTGGATTCACCATATTGGCAACATGTAGAGCACCAATGGTGGGGCCAAAGTTCAAAGATGAGCCCTGCCACTTTCCACTCAACTTGGGCATGGATGGTGTCAATCCATTTGGTTTCAAGTCTAAATTATGGTGTCAATCCATTTGGTTTCAAGTCTAAATTATGGTCAACATGGTCCACATGGCTAGTTGTGTTAGTCAATTACAACATTCCTCCATGGAAGGCTATGAAGAAAGGGCATATAATGCTTTGCTCTTCTTCTTATCTTTGGAAAGTATAAGGTCAAGAATATAGATGTGTAATGTAGATATGTACCTCAAGCCTTTGGTTAAGGATATGGAGGAACTATGGTGGGCTATCAAAGTCTATGATATGTTAAGACCTAGACAATAATGTAGTGTGGAGGTGAAGGGGGTTTTTTTGTAGACGATACATGACTTGCGAATACTCAAAGTGCTCATTGAGTATGTATATTTTCTAACTATCAATTTTATTAATTGATAGATATCACGTTAGTATTACTCTTTTGAATTAAATTCATAATAGGTCTTACAACTTCCAGGTATGATGCATGTGCTATTTATGGACCATAACTTATTTCATCATGGCCAAATTCCCTAAAGAAGGTGGTGTATGAGGAGAATCATTGATTTCTTCCTCACTCATCCACACTAAAAGCCATTGGATGTCTCTAAAAAAAATGTGGGAGGAGAGGGTGAGCTTGAGCTCCTTACAAGCACGCACACACAGACAAGTACATATAAGAGAGATGGATGGCTAAATTTTCTTCTATTCTCTTCTCTTCTCTAGAACCATAACACAAACATAAGATTACATACTATATATAAGGGTCGAATTATTTTCCTACTAAAACATTCAAGGTCAGTCCATAGTGTGAACCCAATTACGTGAGCTGGCACTATAACTATGCCATAACTCTAGTAAACCAAAGTGACTATCACACAACCGGAAAACCAAAGTGATTGTCATATTCACATTGACCATGCTAGTGGCATAAGTATGGATCTCTGGGCGTGTCATGTCCACAATAGTTTATTTCAATATCTCAACACTTCCCCTTGAGCTTAACTCCATACCTTGTACTCCAAGTGAGCTCCTAAGCCTGTGGATCTTTGTTATACCTAATGCCTTTGTGAAGATATCAGTTGTCTGATCCTTTATGCTGACATATACCAAATCCACATAACTTATACAAACCTCGAGCTCAACTCCATACCTTGTACTCCAAGTAAGCTCCTAAGCCTATGGAGCTTTGTTATGCTAATGTCTTTGTGAAGATGTCAGTTGTCTGATCCTTTGTGCTGACATATACCAAATACACATCACCTACTAGAACCTTCTTCCTCATGAATTTATAATGCACCACAATGTGCCATCATCTAAGCATGACAGGTTACTCACTAACTATATACTATCCATATTTAAATGAAAGTAGATGTATCTATGCACTAGGTCACTCGTCGTCAATTATATTATGCTCATGTTGTCACAATAAATAACAATAGCCCTATCCATGGTCTAACCAAGCTACATGACATGCTAGCACCATCCTTTGTACTTGATAAAGCAACCATTATTATTACTAGTCTAGCTAATAGCAACACTCCCCAAAGAAAATGTAAAGCTGCCAGTAGACTCTTATGTAAGACACTAACAGCCCAATGTATATCTATATATCCATGTACATGCACCTATACTCCAGCCTCATAAAAATCCAAAGTGTATTGTGGACTTTATGCACCTAAGTATCCTCTTAGTCATATCCAAGTGTACTCGCTTCGTCATCATCAAGACCTATATACATTGATGCACCAATCCAATAGCATATCCAACATAGCTTAGATGTGGCCCAATGATAGTTATGTAGATCAAACTCCCCATAATGCATCTCAACAGGGTCTTTCAAAATATCATGTGTATTGGTATCCAATTTTGTGTGTTCTAATCTAATGGTTACCCTAATGGCATTGAGATTGTCTTACAATCTATCATTCCATACTTGGACTGCTGCATGTACACAGCATACTACCTCTACAAAAGCCAAATTGTATCACATAATCTAATCATCTAATCACCTTTATAGCTAGGGAGTATCGCAGGTCACCAAAATCCTTTATTTCAATTTTTTTCTTCAAGAGCATCTTCATCTCATGAATGCCGGCATCATTGTCCCCTGTGATAATCAAGTCATCAATATAGATGACTACTAGAACAATGTCCCTATCAGTCTTTTTCACATATAGTAGAAAATTTAATGTAGATTATGTTCAATCCAATAGTGATAAGATACTCTTCTATCTTGTCTAGCCATGTAGTGAAAAATTTATTGTAGAGATGAAATCTAACAATGATAAGGTACTCTCATATCTAGTCTTACCATGCTCTAAGTGCCTTCTTCAAGCCATACAATGAATCTGTGCAAAGAAAATTTAGGTGTGTATGGTCCCTATATCTAGGTGGCTTCACCATGTAGACCTCCTCCTCTAAATCACCATGTAAAAAAGTATTCTTTATAGCAATCTAATGTCAAGACCATTTCTTAGCTGCACCCATTGTAATGATTGCTCTTGCAGTTGGCATCCTAGCAACTTTGTTAAAACTCTCCTCATGGTCAATGTCATAGGTCTATGCATGTCATTTGGCTATAAGTCTTGCCTTATACTTTCTCGCACACCTATTTACATTCTATCATCATTGAAGTGTGCCTTTACAAAGACAAACAGGGAGAGACACAATTATATGGATTCAAAATGCCTTATTAGCATAAGATGTTGCAGGTATTCATAAATTCATCTATTCAACATCTCTTTATATTTAAAAAATACTCATGTATTAAATTTATCTATGTATATGATATTCTTCCAATTTCTGTTGGTGGTTTTGGAGATGGAAAGGTGAGATATAACTTTCTCTTGAATTCACATCTCTATATTTAATCTTGTGCATATGATACATGTCATTTTGATTTACCAAGTGTCTCTCTAATGCATGGTTTCAATGTAGGTAGATATCTTCTAAAGAGATAAATATCTTACATCTATTGAGATGTCTTGTCTCAATGAAATAGATGCAGTGTGTATGACTGAGGATAACTTTCCTTAATCATACACATGGTATCTATTTCATTAAGATGAGCCATCTATTTAGATACACATGCTTAATGTTTATGTATATTTTTTATACTTTTGTTTTCTCACTCTATAAAGTTCACAATGCATTGTGGTCAAATGGAATGGTCAAATGGAAGGCACTCTCACATTAAGTGTGTGGAGTATAAAAGGAACCCCATGATTATGGTGTAATGGAAAATTTTGAGCAAGATAGTGGAGCTAGTAGACATAATATTGCTATTATGGTAGAAAAGCTTGATTATTGTGGAACTATTCAAGATATCTTTGAGGTTAGGTTTAGAAACTTCAACTTATTTATCTTGAATTTCAAATGGGTCAAGAAGGTATGTAGAGAAGCTCAGGCAATTATCAAGTAGCATCAAAGTGGGGGGTTTTGTGATCGACTCCAATAAGCCTTGGAATATCTAAGAGACACCTTTGTACTACCTAAACATTGTGAACAGGTGAGATTTTATACCAATTACATCCTCAACCAAATAATTTAATTAAGGTCTAAATTTCAGGTACTTAAAAGCTTATCTTGTTAGTTTTGTAGGTGGTGTTTCAAGTACTTAAAAGCTTAAGGTCTAAATTTCAAGTACTTAAAAGCTTATCTTGTTAGTTTTGTAGGTGGTGTTTCATCCCAATCCAAAGGATTCAAAATGGTGGTATGTTATACGAGTTGCCACTCCATCCAAATGCATTTTTCAAGATCAAGACATTGGATTAGGTACAAGTATGGATACCTAATCATCAACTAGCACATGTCCCTTGCTATCCAAAAAACCCCAGCCCTAACTCAGTTGAGCTATAAAAAGCCCATTTTTTAACCCACATTCTCAATGTTCACTCTTAGAGTTCTCACTCCACCTAATCTCCATTAACTTATTACCTAATCATTCATCTAGTCTCCATTAGGTATCCCCTAATCTCCATTAGACCAGATTAGACCACTTGATCAATTTCACACTTAGATTAGGGTTTTAATTTGGGTGACATTGCATCCTCCTTGACATTCATTGATATCCATTAATGGTTTTGCACACTCAAGAGTAGCATTTACACCATGTGCACAAACTTTATTCCAAACCATATATGCTAAAAGCATCTTAGGGATAGTCTCCCAACTCTTATGATTGTATAACTTTTAAAGTCACATTTTATCCTTGTCATACTAAAAATGTTAAGTTAAGAATAAGAATCCCTTTTGATAAAGCCAACCTTCTTACATACTCTTTCATCCTACTCTAGATTCTTAGCATTAAATATTTGGCTATAGTTTTACGACAAATGTTAAGTAAAGTTACCACTTGATCAATTTCACACTTAGATTAGGGTTTTCATTTGGGTGACATTGCATCCTCCTTGACATTCATTGATATCCATTAATGGTTTCGCACACTCAAGAGTAGCATTTACACCATGTGCACAAACTTTATTCCAAACCATATATGCTAAAAGCATCTTAAGGATAGCCTCCCAACTCTTATGATTGTATAACTTTTAAAGTCACATTTTATCCTTGTCATACTAAAAATGTTAAGTTAAGAATAAGAATCCCTTTTGATAAAGCCAACCTTCTTACATACTCTTTCATCCTACTCTAGATTCTTAGCATTAAATATTTGGCTATAGTTTTACGACAAATGTTAAGTAAAGTTAATATTATTTGGAGTTTATCTTTTGTTGAAAATTTGATAAAATTATAATTCACACTTTAAAAAATTAAAGGCTTGACAATAAGGTGATTTTACCTCTAAGGAGTTTGATGGTACTACAACGATCATGTAATCAAGCGTAAGCTTACTATTGCTCATACTTCTACAAAACATGGAGTGCAAAGTGGAAGACTTTGTTGGGCTATAAGATGGCTTGGAGTGTGTTTCATATAAAGTGGATTTTGAAATAACATTGTGGTCTATGTGTTCATCAACAAGATTATAACCATAAAAGTGTCAATCATAACTCGAATTAAGCATATTTTGAAGAAAAAAAGTTTCTTGTTTGAATATTTGTGGATGTGATCTCTTTATCAACATATAAAGAATAAAATTCAATTTAAAAAGCCACAACTATATTTTACTAGGCTACATCTTGCAGTTCTCTCTTGGAGTTATAGGTTATTAAATCTATAACCCTTGGTTAAAAACTCATCGTAAAATGAGTTACCGTATCAAGAGGAACCACATGAGGTAAGGAATAACTTTGCTTGATTGGGCATACCAAGATAATATTACCTAAGTAACTAATCCAACATCACTTGAAACATCGTTGTCTCCTCTTAGGGGGGGACACCTACACATATTTTGGTAGAGGATAAAAAATATGAAGAGCATGTTGCTACATCATAGAAAAATCCATATCTTGATCAAGAAGATTCTATATGATAAGAAACTTCCTATAATTGATGATCTATTATGTAATGTTCATAGATCCAAGAGGAAGTGGCCCTTGCCAATTATGATCTCATGTTTAAAGTTTTTATGGAACCCACCCCATTTTCATTGGCATTAGATAAGGCCATGTAGATATACAATATGAATTAATTCCAGCTTAACCTCTTGTGAATTGGCTACAGAAGTGCAATGTTATTAGGATGAAAATATTTACAACATCTATTCTAAGTTTGATGTCTATTTCAAATATTTCAAGGTTGTGTTTATTAGTGACGAATGCTTTGAGTAGATTTACAACATTTATTCTCAGTTTAATGGAAATTTTAAATATTTCAAGGTTGCGTTTATTAGTGAACGCTTTGAGTACATGGAAGGTTTTTACTTTAAGGAGTTATTAACCCCACCCCCACCCCCCAACAGAAAAAAAGGTCAACCATAATGGGATGTTTAAGAATGGGTTTGTTTTTAACCCATGAAAATGAGATAAGTGCGAAGGTATAAATAATGTTAGATTTTATAGAATGGGAGATATACTTTATGAAATAAGAGGAAGATAGGATTACAGGCAACTAAAAAAATATAAAAATTTAAGTTGCATTTACTCCAATATTTTTGTATTCTATTGGTACACTGCTCCTTTAAGGGTTTTTCCCACTATTCAAAGTTAAAATAACTACAAACTTTAGGTATAAGAACATGGATGGTGGGCAAGTTTCCCATGAAGGGCGAGTTCTCACAATATTTTCTTGTAATAAAGGGATGTCACAAGAGTGTGATAAGAAAGAGATGCTGCAAGAGTGTGGATGATGGGTGTGTTTCCATGAAGGGTGAGTTCTCACAATATAAAGGGATGTTGCAAGAGTGTGATATGGGAACATTATCCCAAATTATAATGGTGTCATGATGGGTTATTCAAGGAACAGTTATGAGATAAACACATGATGGGTGTTATATTGGTGGCATGAGGGGTATTCAACGTGCATTTACGAAGTAAACACATGATGTATAGAAAAGTACACACAACTCTAAATCAATGCACCCACTACAATGAACCTTTGAGGTTAATAAAAATAATGTTGGCCTTTAAAAAAACCCTTAAAGTTTGACATTCATGTTGTAGTTTGAGGACTCTACATTCCCATAGTGTGAGCACTCTACATTTATGTTGTAGTGTGAGCACTCTAGATTCATGTTGTAGTGTAAGCACTCTACATTCCCATAGTTTGAGCACTCTGCATTCCCATAGTGTGGTCCTTCTACACTCATCATGTTGTGTGAGCACTCTACATTCCCATAAATAGTGTAAGCATTCTACATTCATGTTATAAGGTACGCACTCTATATTCCCACTATGTGAGCACTCTACATTTATGTTGTTGTAGTGTGAGCACTCTACATTCACATAGTGTGAGCACTCTACATTCCCATAATGTTAGAGACCCATGGTGTACTTTATAAAACAATGATGTTGAATTAATTCTACTATCTAGAATTAAAGCACGCATTTAAGCTTGAGGTAATGATCTTGTAAGTGAATACAACATGTGGTGTATACAAGAGAACACTCACAAGAAGTAAGATCTTTAATAATACAAAACTTTAAAAACTCAAAATGTATAATAATAGAGATAGAGAATAATATTATGCTACTTAAGTGATATAATAGATAGCAAATCCCCATACATGTGTGCTCCTATGAAGGGAGCTTTGATGGCTGATCTCGAACTACTAAGACATAGGTTGTATGCTGGAAAAAGGTAGGGAGTAATATCATAGTGATGACTGATAAACTTTGTGGAGAAGGGACTAGTTGTATATTTATATAAGCATGTATATGAAGGGCGGCCAAGATATGATCGCGTAGGTTCATGGTCATAGTTGTTGTCACATCCGCACTGTATACTTAGCCCATAAAGTTAAACTAGACATTGTATAACAGTTGTCCTACCTCCCATGGCCATCCAAGATCATCTTGGACCTATTCGGGCCTCATTAATGTTAGGATAGGGTGTCCAAGTATAAAGTATAACTACTCCATGTGTGGACTGTTATGAGATAATAGTCTAGTGTAGCATGAAGCCTATTTGACAGTGGGTCAAATCTAATCCAAGCTATCTCAAAACCATATCTGACCTCTTAGACTGCCTTCTCATGTGAATACATGGATATCGGGTGACCGATCTACTCAACCATGATTGCTCCTCATATTGGGGGACATATAAACATGAGCTAGTTGGTGCTGGAATAATACAATATGAAGGCGGAGAATTGATATCCAATAGAGCCTTGCAACCGCACAAGACCAAGAGTATGAGCACAACAAATTGCTTAAGACATTTAGCTATACAGGTGGCCAGAGAGTTGTTGTCTTGTTTGACAGTGGTAGCATGGAGGATGTGGTCACATTACACACCGCTCTTTGAGTCTGTTTCGTTTTGACTTTGGTAGACAAGAAGGTTGAGGGATTTAGCACATGAATGACAATGAGCATCAAGTTTGAAGCTCATGGTGCTAAATTAGTGATTTAGGGCATTGAGTTTGTGTAAGATTTTATGGTTTCCCTTCCTATAGTAGCACACATAATTCTGAGAATTCAATGGTTTCACAAGTTCTAGCCCGATATTGATTGGCACAGGCACACTTTTTGGACTATCTGAAATGTGTCCAAAGCTCGAGTGACCATTAAGTGTGAGCCAAGAATCTCGATAATCAACTCGAGTTTCCATGTCACCATCACCCTATGCATGGGTGCATCCATTATAGTTTCACATACATGGAAAATAAAATATATGTTTTTGATTTATAGATAATCCATGCATATGTATCTAAAATACTCTTATAATATTTGAATTTATAGATAAAATATACATGAATTAAAAAAATTATTAGACTTGAAACCCTAATTCAGTCCATAATCAAAGGGGTTGATTTTAAGGGTGATACATAGCTTTAAAGCTTGTACCATCCTCCTTGGTTAGCCATTTGGTGTTGATTAATGTTGGGGAGATGGGGAGCGTTTGCCAAGCCTAGTAGGGTGTGTTGCGTGCTGCAGTTGAGTGGGCAATAAGTTACCTTGCTATTTCTTCTGCGAGACGTTAATTCTCGCCCCTTTTGAAGTGTTACGCCAGAATGTTGTCTTAGTGAGAGAAATGGTGAGAGTGGACCCAGCAGGATCTCCAAAGTATCAGGGGTCAATCTGACGGGCAACACACCTCTACATCGGCCTCATGCAAAGGTTTAACATACATTAATATAAAATATATATTATTTTGATGATATATTTATAGATGCAATAAAAAAAGTAATATACAAGAAGTGCATTTGAAAGAATATTAATACATACATAAATTATTGTGATGATACATAAATTCAATGAAATTAGTAATAAAAATACAAGAAGGGCATTTGTTATCTACTATAATGTTTCTTTAATTAGATTTAACATATTTTATTATTGTGGTTCAATGTATTATTTGAAGAAGAATATTTTTTTGATTAATTTGTTACTATTATATATGTGTTTTTTGTTATTATTTAATGTTGTATATCTTTGTTGTTGTTATCGATGGTTGAATACTATGTTATTGTCATATATATTTTATTGTTATGGTTTAAATTTATTGAAAAATATTGTGTATATCTTGGCTTATTTTTCTACTTTATTATGAATCCATAAACATAATTTATTTTTCTCTACTGTTTACTAATGTTTACTTTATGGTTTAAAAATGGTGGTGTTTGACATATAGGATGTACGGAGAAACAAAAAGAGAGACATACACTTCCAATTAGAGACTAAGTATGCACCACTCTAAAAGAGGACAACGGTAGATTTGATGCACCTAGAGATCATGTAACAAGAGAGAGATGCTGGTAAAAAGCATGTAGATCTTTGGATTGATGGGTCAATTTATCTACCTGATCCTCTTTCCTAGAGGCCTCTACAAATTTCTAGACTTACATCTTTCATAAAGTATGCATATGAGGGTAATCCCATGTCATTAGGATATAGTAGGAGGCTTACAATGCAAACTCATAGCAAACACATTTGTTCAGCACATGATGATGGGTAAGGAGATAAGGATTCATGACCTCATAGGATTAACACATATGTTCAGTGCATGATGATGGGTAAGGAGAGAAGGATTCATGAGCTCACTAATTCACTAAGTGAAAAGGAAAAAGAGTATCATAATTTGTAAGATGTGATGCATGTTATGCAAGATGGAGTGCATGTTGTTCATAGATAAGATAGTCAATCTTGATAAGAATTTCTAAGGCAAAGTCTGACAACTGGTCTCTGGGAGAGTAATATCTTCCAATCTATTTGGAATTAGAGAAAAGTCAAAACTACAAAGTTTTAGTAATTCTAATGCTCTATAAAATATATATATGTGATGGCTCTCTAAAAATGAGTTCTAAGATCCTTTTGAGAGCGTTCAAAATGGCCAAAGTTGTGTTTTCAGCATAAAACTATAAAAAACAACCAAGTGCCCCGCTTTGCACTTGAATACCTTAAAACCGAAAGGGATTTGACTTTCTAGCATCTCATACACTCTTGTAGAGTCTTCTGTTGTCTAAAACTTTTGTCTTCATGTCAAAATCTGATTCTAAACACACAGAAAGATAAATGCTTCGCAAAACAGCCCCCAATGAAGGTTATACCTAAAATCTAGTCACAAACTAGTCAAATATTCTATCTTCTAATTCTTTAACTCCAAAAGTGTTTATTCTATGAGAGACTAAGGTGATCATGTATAGTTAATAAAGCCAAGAGTCACTCATCGTTAAGCGTACCATTTATCGACTTTGACTATCTTGTGTACACGTTATCGATATATTTATTTAATCTCAAAAGAATTTCAAGAAAAATTTTAAAAAAAGAGTTTGTGTACTTCCCTAAAAATTACCAGAACATGTGCAGTCTACAACCCAATGTAGGTGGAATCACCAAAAATAGTTGTATGTGAAAGTCGACTCAAATTTTGATTTAGATGTCCATCTATGCACTTAAAGGCTTCCTTTGAGCCCACTAACTAATTGAAAACTCAATCTTGAATCTTCACTTAATTTTCACACTTAGAATTTTTCTTGCTGAAAAACTGCTAAAAACCTGCTGGAATTCATTACTGAAATCTATAGCATGTAAAACTTAAGATTATCTTTAATCATAATTTGGTTAATTTTAGAGGTATGTTACAAAAGGTAAGGTAAGCTCTTGACTTGAACAACAAAGTAGGGTTTGTGGCAATGGCTTTTGAAGGAGAACCTTTTGGCGGAATTTCTCAGAGCCAAAAACATGGCAAGGTACGTGCGCAAGCTAGCCATTAAAATATATTATTCAAGAACTTTCTATACAAAGCATGAGAGATTTACAATTAGTGGAAACTTGTTTAAGGAAATGGCCTTGGATAAAACATAAGCCACAACTCCAATGATCCCCCCTCACGCCTCCCCTATCCGCGCCATTCTGATGCTTGTCTTTAGAGCCTCATCCCACTAGGGGGAGTAGGGTTTTTGTTAACCACTTTGATTAACATGGTTTTGCATGCTTGTCCTACCAAAAGGCACTTTGCCAACTTACCTATATGAAATGGAAGCCTATCTATTGTAAGACAATACTCGAATGGATTTAGCATATGCTTAACACTAAATGAGAAGTCATAAAATTCATGTATGTACTTTCTTAAGGCTAGACATAGTGGCCATGGACTACTTTTAAGTTATGGCGAACTAAGTGTGAACACTAGCCATTTGTATATAAGGTAAATGTGACATTAAGCAATACATAATCATTCCTATTGTAATAGAATACTTGTGAGCTCCCTCTTCTCTGTACTCTCTTGGATTGCTTGTGTTCTATTGCATTCATGCTTGCTAAATGGATACTTGCTTGGATAGATTTGATTACAGATTCCTCCCTTACATGAGCTTTCCCTCTTCTAATCCACCTCTACCTTTTGTGAGTGAGAACCACTATGAAGGAAACCCTCTTCTTGCCTCCATCAAGACGGTTGATGCTCTTCCTCCATAACCCACTTCTAGTGTGACAATATAGTGAGGATACAGGTGATGTGTTAGCACACCCTCAATAGGGAGGGTGTGAACAACGGGCTAGTAACACCCACAATTTGAAAGTTGCAACTTGTGGCTCTAAGGAAAAGCTCATAATGAAACACATGACTCGGAAAAGGTAGGTAAGCTCTTGACTTGAACAACAGAGTAGGGTAGTATTATCCTCATTATTGAGATGTTCTGCACAAGTGTAATGAAGGAGTTTAAAATAATGGTGTAGTGTAGTAAATTATTTTTTCTTCCTTATAATTATATAGACCCTCGCATAGGATTGTAGCACAAGAAAAACTTATGCTACCATGTTTGTCCCTCATGAGATTTAAAGCCGCCCCCATTGGGGCTATCAAAAAAAGACAATAAAATGAGATTTGCTTCATATTGCAAATTGTTGCAACATTGTTCAAAGTGCGATGTGAGTGAAATTGGTTAATGTAAGAGTGTTCTACATAAGTCAAATCCTGTGCATAACATTTTTCTTCATTCATGAGCCCTCCTGACACTCACACACTATAACGCGTCGGGGGCACATCAACATTTTCTAGCAGTGCTTCAACAACACTTTTTTTGTCGAAATGTCAAGGATTTCGTTCGCTGCGGAGCAATGTCTTACACAGAAAATTTCGCTGATGCTATATTATGATTTCGCTGCTAAAGCTACTATTTTCATTGCATGAAATTCCAGAGAGTTGTTGGATGCTGAATTCTAAAAATTCATGTCACATATACAAAAAATGATATATAGTCTTTAAAAAACATCCATTAAAACCCTTGGATCCATGTTTTGAGGAAAAAAAAACTAAAAAAAGATAGTTGAAAACTTTTGAGAAGCGAAACAATGTCAAGATCATGAATCTATCCCATCTTGTAATAAATCCATATGTGTTGCTTCATCAATGTCTATATCTAATGGAAGCTCAATGAAAAGATGGGCTTCCAATATCACTATCATAATCCAATGAAGCATTGTCATGATTGATAGGTGACTCATCATCTTCTTCCGATTATGTTCCTCATGCTCTTCATCTACCCCATCCAAAATGTTTTCTTCATTATCTTCTTCCAATGAGCCGATTTGAGGTAGTACTTGCACCTCATCAAGAGATTTGGCCTCCACATCTTAATCTTGAAAGATATGTTTTGAACGAGGGAAAACTTGCATAACATACCACCACTTTGGATCAATTCGATCGGCGTGAAACACAACCTAATATCACAAAGCAAAGGGGTTATACTTTTATTATAGTACATCAAGATTTAATTTGGGATTGGTTGGATTACTAACCTGTTGGCAGTGTGGAGGTAGTACGAAGGTATCTTTCTCATCATTCCAAAACTTGGTGGAGTCAATTTGAAAGAACCTATTTGGATGTTTCTTCACGATTTCTTGAGCACCTCTATATATCACCTTGAACCATTTGACATCAAAGATGAATAGACTAAATGCTCTAAATCCAACCTCAAGAATATCCTGAATAGTTCCACAATACTCAAGATTGTCCTCTATGACATTGGTATCATGTCTACTAGCTCGACTTTCTTGCTCAAAATTGTCATCACACCACAATCAAATGTGTTTCTTTTAGAATCCACACGCTCTGTTCGAAAGTGCCTTCCCTTTGACCATATTACATTATATAGTTTGTTCTAACATTACACAAAAGCATGACATTTATTATAGTGCATTAAACAAGGTATCTACATGAGATAGAGATGAAGAATGTACTTGCTTGAGGGTCACATCCTCTTGCATACGCATGAGATAGAGATGAAGAATGTACTTGCTTGAGGGTCACATCCTCTTGCATACGCATACTATTTTCTTGTGATAATCTCTCCATTTTGTGATGTCATCAATATTTCCATACGAAGCCATTCTATATTAATTACATTTGGTAGAGGTTCTAAGCTAGGCAGGAATGGCAAGCGTCTATTTGCTCTTCTGAAATCTCTTCTTTGATCCTTTCGTCTATTGATTGCATCCTTTATCTCCCAAACCACTTCTCCATGATGGGACTATTTAGAATGCAGAATGTATTCACCTTGTGGCGTAATGCTTCATCCAGTCTTCATTGCCTTCCTTTTCCCTACAGCACATTAGTGATTACTTGGTCATCCATGGAAGGATCTATACGAGATAGATATTTTGAGATATACACAAGAGACTCTTGCATCAACCATACCTCTACCATGCTTGCTTCTGGCCTTGCTCTTTGTTTCACAATGTCCTTTAAGGTTTTCATAAACCTTTCAAGAAAAAACATCCATCGAACATGAACAACACCAAATGCACCACAAGATGTAATTGGCTTAGTGAGAATTGTTCTAGGAAAGTTGTCCTTGATCAAACACACTACCTCAACAATAGCATTGAGATGAGCCATCTCAATGGATGTAGGATCTATCTCCTTTAAGGATATGTACCTACATACATAGCAATTATGTGTACTATTTACCAATACATAACTTGTGAGCACATGAGAATTCCAAATAAGCAATATAACTTAGTGAATTGAAGAGAAGATTCATACCTCACCAAGCTTTCCATTTTGTAAATAGCCTCTCTCACCTTCTTGTCTCCATAACCAACTATAGCAATTGGAAGAATAAACTATGCATAAAAAAAATGGAAGTTAACTAGTATATGAGCTTACAAATTGTGTACCACAAAGAGAAAATGAAAAAGTGAATATTTATATACCTATAATATCTTGTGCCAATCATGTGTCTTGAGGCCATATAATTGTTCCTCTCCTTTCTTTTTGGTCTTTGTGAAGGCACCCTTCAATGAATACATTACTCCCGTTGGTGTACAAAAAGAGGCGATCACACTTTTCACCTTATTGTGCTCCCTCTTGGTTAATACCCATGGTACCTTTGGTAGGACTATTTTTCCACTCTCACTTTCAATTGGCCATGCACTTTGAAGGCGTTCAATGTTTTGTAAGTCATCCCTTGCACCCTTTTTATCTCTTATACGAATTAAATGGTCTCAAATATTTATTGCCACATTCTTGAAGATATGCATGGGATCTAAGAGATGATTGATCTTCATATCACACCAATAAGAAGTCAAAACAAGATTGAATGTCTAGACATCCCATTTGGTGGAGGATCGGGAGTGCTTCTCCATGCCTCAAACCAATCTCTACCTCTCATCACAAGTTGTGAGACATCATGTGGCACATACTTGGGATGTGAAGAAGGGAGAAATCGATGATGTTTGTCATATACCACCTTCTTAAGTGTAGAGGATCTTTTCGAAACAAGTGATGGTCCACAAATCGGACATGCATGATGTCCAGAGGTTGCCAAACCTATTTTAAAATTGAGATGATTGAGATAAAGATATAAACTTAAAGTTTAAAGGCTAAACTCTTATGCATATAAGGTTCACATAGGTACCTAAGCACTCCGAGAAGTCATGCATCGTCCAAAGCAAAAACTCCTTTCACCTCTGCCTCATGCCTATTTATTGGCATTGAAATGTCATGTACTTTGATACCTAGCCATAGTGTCTCAAGCTCCTCAATCAAAGGCTCGAGGTACACATGATTCCATATTTTCCACCTTATACTTGCCTAGTAAAAGGAGAGCAAGCATGATATGACCTTTCTTGATTGCCACCCATGGAGGAAGGTTGTAATTCACCAATACAATAGGCCAAGTAGACCATGGTGTGGACTTGAAGCCAAATGGGTTAACACCATCCATGCCCAAGCCACCAAGATGTAAGTGACGAGGCTCATCTTTAAACTCTAGCCATTGATGCTCCACATGTTGCCATGCTGGTGAATCAGCTACTATGATCTTCATGATGCCATCGGTCAAGCGATGAGTAGTATGCCACATCATGAGTTCTACAATCCCGTTACATTTAAACATGTGTTGGATGCGAGGAATGATAAGGAAGTGTCTCAAAACCTTTCGGGAAAATTTATCTCCTTGCAAATCATCCCTATAGAGGCTCTCCCCACATTCTAGACATTATGTTGCATCTTTATTAACCCCTCTAAATAGCATGCAATCATTGGGACATGCATGTATTTTTGTGTAATCCATACCTAGCATAGAGAGCATTTTACAACACCCATCTCGTGAGTTAGGTAATAGATTTTGAGGGGGAAGAATCTTCTTGAGAAGCCTAAAACATAGGGTAAGAAATCATATGTCAAAATATTAGCAAGGAGAGTTTATAGAACATGAAATATTTTCAATAAAATGAGGCGGTCTTACCGAAGAAGACTTATGACACTTGTATCACTCCATCCATAAGTTGTTTGCAAGTTCAATAGCTCCAAGTTTGCTCACAGTGTGGAGTACTAACATCCCTCATACAAAGGTGTGCTTGCCTCTCTATGCAAGGTTTCCTCCTCTTGTGACATTGGAGCTTGCTCACTATCATCTAAAAGACGTCATTCACCATGTCATCCATGATAAGATTCTCTTTCTCCTCATGTGGAAATGGTGGAGGCACCTCATTCATTGGTTGGGGAAGATGAGTCTCAGCCATGCTTTCCATATAAAGCCTTGCCACCTTCCACACTCTAGTCGATGTCACCAAATTGTGTGGCATGTTACCTAGAACTCTCCTATGGTTCTTCTCCATGTCATCATCCGCACTTAGTCGTGTCACTGCCTCATGAAGACCATATGTTTGAACATGCTCAATTGTTATATGACATTGTTGTATATAGTGGCCCTTGCATCAATCTCACACACATCAAATTTTTTCTCTTAACGATGCCTCACATTTGATTTCCAGTCCTTGATAATCATTGCCAGATATCTTTAACCTTGCCAAATTTGATTTAGGGTTCATACAAAACACAAAACATCTAGTACTAAAAACATAAAATTTCCTAGGTTTTCACTGCTAGACAATGACCACAGCAGCATTTTTTTGTTGCTCACCAATGAAGCTATTAGCAAAATTTCACTGCTCACCAGCGACCTACAAAACTGTGACTCTCACCTAAATCACCCGCTGATGGGTGTCAATACCTACCTCCTCCCCCCTATCCTACACATGCACAGCCTACGCCTGCAGCCTGAGTTTTCCTCCCATCTCAACTCATCTCTCAAGGGTGTTGGATTAATCAAGTATCCCTCTCCAAGGTAAGAAATTTCTTGCTTTCTTCATGGTTTCATGGTTTCATGTCTTCTTCCAAGCTTTCATGGAAATCTTGGACATAGTTTGATGTGAGCTTCTCTCCCTTTCCCTCTCTCCTTTTCTCCCTTCCCCTCTCTTTCCTCTCCCTTTCCCTAACCCTAGCCTAATGCATAGAGCTCTAATAGAGAGCTTTAATGGAGAGCTCTCCATCAAAGCTCTCTATTAAGCATTCTATGCATTATGCTAGGGTTTAGGCTTAACATAAACTAGTTTTTCCATTCACTTATGCATTAAGAGTAAGGGTTAGGGTACTCACCTCTTTTTTCTCTTATTCTTCTTGCTTACTAATGTGTTACTAATGGCTAACGTTTATATTTATTATGTTTCTCTTTTGTAGGATTATTCGGGTGAGCAAGGTGTGGGCATAGCCTCTCATACGGTAAGCCCTCTTTCTTCATTTGTGCTTCTTGTCTTTGTGTTTTTGCACCCTTGGGTGCCGGGGATTAGGGTTAGGTCAATAGTCAATAGGCTTCTTTATGCATAGCCCTCTTATGCATAGGGCTTATGCATAGCCTTATGCAATGGGACTTATGCATACCCTTATGCATACCCTTATGCATAGGGCTTATGCATAGGCTATGCATAGGGTATGCATAAGCCCTCTGCATAGCCCTCTTATGTAATAGGGTTTATGGCATAGGCCTTATGCAATAGGGCTTATGCATAGCCTTATGCATAGGGCTTATGCATAACCTTATGTATAGGGTATGCATAGCCCTCTTATGCAATAGCCCTCTTATGTATAGGGTATGCATAGCCCTCTTATGCAATAGGGCGGCTAGGCTATGCATAGGGCTTATGCATAGCCCTCTTATGAAATAGGGTTTATGCATAGGCCTTATACAATAGGGCTTATGCATATCCTTATGCATAGGGCTTATGCATAGGACTTATGCAAGCTATATGCATAGGGCTTATGCATACCCTTATGCATAGGCTCTATGCATAGCCCTCTTATGCAATAGGGCTATGAACTAATGAACTAATTTTTTGATTTATTATGATAATCTTTTGTAGGTCTATTCAAGTGAACAACCACCAAGGCCAGTTCATACAGATTCGGCTAGTAGAGGGTGAATCTCTTTGTTTATGCTTCTTCTCTTTGTGTTCTTGCACCCTTGGGTGCCGGGTATTAGCTTTAGATCAAGAGCCTATAGGCCTTAGTCATAGGTCGTATGCATATGGCCTATGTATACGGTATACGGCCTATGCATAAGCCCTATGCATACAGCCTATGTATAATCCCTATGCATACAGCCTATGCATACGGCCTATGCATAGGCCGTATGCATACAGCCTATGTATACAACCTATGCATACAGCATAGGCCGTATGTATACAACCTATGCATACAGCATAGGCCGTACGCATAGGCCATATGCATACGGCCTATGCATTGGGCTTATACATAGGCCGTATGTATACGGCCTATGCATAAGGCCTATGCATAGGCCATATGCATACGGCATATGGCCTATGCATACGGTGTACGCATAGGCCATATTGATGCATAGGCCTATGCATATGCTATGGTTTATGCATAGAGATATGGGGCATTGTTATATGACATCTAGAATGCTGCTTATGCTAGGTTAGGAGTGGTTATCCGCCCTGAGTAGGTCGTTATAGTGGAGGGGGAGCCCTCGATCTTCTCACTATCCTTAAGAGGAGTTGCCTTTGGCTTTAATAGTGAGGAGCGTGTGGAAAGTCCTCAGAAGCTATCATCCGAAGGGGCACAGTCCACCCTGCTTGTCTAAGCAATATTGTAGGAGGTCATAACAATGTCCTAATATCACAGGTTGTATTTTTTGTCTAAGCTTGTGTTGCTGTTTTCTCTTGGTTGGCTTGACATTGTCGAGGTAAGTGGCCTTATTCATTCAACCTCATGTTTATTGCACCCTTGGGTGCCAGGTTTAGGAAATGGACTTTTGCATAGAGATCTGGGGAATTGTTACATGCCATCTCGAATGCTGCTTATGTTAAGTTAGGAGTGGTTAGGTGGTTATAGTGGAGGGGGAGCCCTCGATCTTCTCACTATCCTTCTCTTGCAAAAGAGGAGTTGCCTTTGGCTGTAATAGTGGGGAATGTGTGGAAAGCCCTCAGAAGCTATCATCCAAAAGGGACACTGTCCACCCTACTTCTCTAAGTAATATTGTAGGAGGTCTTAATAATGTTCTAATATTACATGTTTTATTCTTTGTCTAAGCTTTAAGTATGACTTAGGTTAGAGCAATCATGTTTTGTTGCCTATGCATGTATGTAACAGCAATGTCAGTCGACCCATTCATAAGATCCCGATGTGGCAAATCTGTTGTCCATTATAAATGAACGATATGGTTAGCAAGCTTAGTCGCAGTTTACACAGACACAGGTATGGTTCCATCAAACCTTTTCACATACACAAAGTTAATCTTTTATGCATTCTATTTGTCTTATATGTTAATCTTATATGCAGGCGAGCTTACAGTCTCAAGCTAGGCGACACCATGGGGGCAGACTACCCCACTTGGCCAATCGATGACATGGGGGCAAACCACGCCTTTGATAAGCATGGGCCAAGTGGCATGGGGCCGAGTGGTGCAGGCCCATCACACATTATGAGCCAGCCCCCAGGAGACCCATTCTGCCATTTGATCCACTCCTCCTACCATACACCGTGGATGCGGATGGTGCCCTCATGATGGATGCACTAGGAAAGCAAGTAATGAATCATATGCATACACTTGCGAACCTGGAGTTCGTGAACTCCTTCAAAAAGTGGAAAGCACAAGAAAAACTTTCTAAGCAATATGTTATCGATGTGCTTAAGTCGAAGTTCCCCGTGCCACATGCGGGTCTTCACTTCTCCCACCACAAGGAGTGCATGAAGCGGCACATCAAGCTTTTGCTCTCAAATATCAAGAGTGCAATAAAGAATAAAGAATAATTTGGAGAAGCCTAGCATGTGTACGGCCGATGAGTAGAGGCACAAATATCAAGAGTGCAATAAAGAATAATTTGGAGAAGCCTAACATGTGTACGGCCGATGAGTGGAGGCACACACACAGCTTCATGAGAAAGCACCCAGGTGTTTTTCAATAACAAGCGGCGGCGAGTGCTTCCAAACTATGGAAGTGAGGGACTTCGCACTTCAGCTCCGGTGGGAAATCCTCCTTTCTTGCTCATTTCGTAAGTATCCTTTCTTCTCTCCTTTCATTTCATTTTGTACTATATTATTTTCTTGAAATAATTGTATATTTTCTTAATTATTTTTTGTAGAGGGAAGTTGCTGGGCGTGACCCAACAAAGGAGGAGTATTACTATGGGTATAGAGCCCCCTCGTCTACAATTGTGGACGTGGATGCGTACGCAAGGTGTACGCTTGGATGAGGTAATGTGTTGCCTAAGCCATTCTCTTTTCTACGTCTAATTATATTTAAATTCTCTTGCTTACCTTACGCTTGATGGCATGTATGTAGGATGAAGGGGAAGAAGAGGAGGAGGATCCAGATTATCACCATGAAGTAAGTGAAGAGGACGAGGAATCGGATGATGAAGATCACTCAGAATCCGATGAGGATTCTAGTTAGACACCTCTCCATTGTAAAAAATTTATGTATATATGGCCAAAGGCCTAACAATTTCTGAAATATAATAACTTTTTAGGCTCAAATAATGCATTCTCCACAATGTATGTGTTTCTTATATTTGTGTTTGTGTTACAAATCAAAAACTGTGACTCTATTCATTTTATTTTTTTTAAGACCTGGGGAAGACTGGGGAGTCCTATGCACACTCCCTGGTCTGCCCTAGCTCTTTTTTTTACTCTGCAAAGCATTCGCTGCTTTAGTAGTGAAAATATAAGTCGCAGGAGCAAAATATTGCTGCTCAGCAGCAATATTTCACTATTCCATAGTGATATTTCGCAGCTGAGCAGCGAACCCATTGCAACAAAAATAGCAGTGTTTCTAGTAATAAAAATGGCCCCACACCTAGCTACCCTTCTAGTTATAAAAACACTGATATTTTCACTGCTAGACCCACATTCTGTTGTAGTGACATTTTTTATGCCCATACACTTAGAGGAATTTCTAAGTGTAAGGGTGTAATGAAAAGTTAAATTGAAAGAGGATATAAACACTTTGTTGAATTTCTAAGTATAAGGATGAAAGGCAAAGTTAAAGTGAAAGAGTGTGTATCTGTAAAGGTGTAAGGTAGAGTGTGTAAGTGAAAGAGTGCATATCCAAAAAATATTTGGGTAGTTCTCTAAAATTCTAGCCATGTTAGGATCTATCCAAGGCCTAAGAAAAAAGAGTAGTAGAGTGATTAGAGTAGTTTTTATATAGGGGATTGGAAACCATCCAAGGCCTAATAAAAGTAAGTACTTTCCGTATAGAGAATAGACGACTTTCTTCCTTTAAGGGATGGATATTGAAACTTTTAGGTGGTGTGTGTACCTATATAGGCTTGCCTAGGATCTGCATTAATTATAAGAATGAGGGATAGTACACATAAAGCAGTTTTCATATAGGGGCTTGGGATCTATCTAAGGCCTAAGAACAAAAAGTAGAGTAGTTAATTTTTGTATATAGAATAGATACTAGCTCTCTTGCTTTTAAGGGATGGCACTCAAACGTTTAAGTTGTATGTGTTCTTATATAAGGTTGCCTAGGATTTGCATTGATAATAAGAATGAGAGGGATAGCTGGACCATGTAAATTAATTGCTGTGTCTGCCTTCTTTTGAGAGAAATAATATCATATCACAGAAGGGAGCAAGAAGATTCTTTATGGTCGCCTCCAATCTCTCATGAGCTATGGATTCCACATCAGAACACTTGAAGGGGGTTGAATTCTTACTACTACACATCTACTAAACTATGTTGACCACCACCCCTTGGATGTGCTTCCACATAGCAAAGTTGCCTACCAATGCCATATAGCCGAGTTCAAATGTCTAAGGTTTATACATTATAAATACCTCGGGGGGGTCACTTAGCAAAATTGCCTATATCACGTGCGTTCATGGCCTATTTTATAAATCCCTATGTAACCTACACTGGCCATTTTTTTTAACCCTTTCTGTAACTTTTGATAAAATATATAATTCCCTTTCTGTCAATAAAATTTTTTTATAGAATAATTTTAAAATCCCTTGTGTAAGAGATATGTAATTCATTTTAAGTCACTCTAGAAGTATTGGGGGGTTTTGAAAGTGACAAATGCAACTGTTTTGAACTATGAAAGTCGCTACATTGTAAGCTCTTCATTTGTGATATTTTGAACAAGCTACTAAGAGTATAAGTCATAGCTCTAATGTCCACGAATGAGAGTACAACCCACAGTATCTAGCTCCATGATACCAAATTGCATAGCAAGAGAGTAGCTCTATGCATATCAATAGATCAACTAACCATGAGTTGTTTAGAACCACAAGTCAAATCCCATGACATGTCTTGCATAAACTCTCAATGCATATTCTCAATCAACTAGCTCAATCTAGAGCTCTCCCAGTGGATCCAAAAGTATCCACCAAGTACTTTCCCAATGTCCAAAACAAAAGCTCAAGCAAGCTCTAGGCAAAACAAATGCTAAGAGTAAACAATGCATAAGCATAAACTCCTATTACTCTTATGCATTGTTTATGCTTGGCAAACAATGCCAAGCATAAACAATGCATAAGCTCAAGACAAAAACTTTTGACTATAGCTCCAATTGAAGTCTCAAAACTCCAAAAGATTACTCAATCCATGGAGCATACCATAACATACATGACCAACACGATCCTCAAAGCATTTGAATCCAAAATGTTACATACAGATGACCAAAGAAGTATCACTCCTAATCAATAAGCACAGCTTGCCAAACATTTAGGAGTCATCAAGGGCCATAAGCATTTACAATACATAGCCCCAATGTCCACTACTCAATGAGACCATGCAAGTCCCATATAAGATGCAACCAAAAATACATTCACAATGCTCCAACACTCAGCATCAACACCTGCTCAAACACTAAGTATCAACACTGCTCAAACACTGGTCCAAGACAACAATGACTTGAGATTTCCAAGCTGAGATTATACCAATCTCCCACTCCAACATCAACCATTTACTACTAACAAATCACAGTGATTACAGAGCACATTGCGTCAACATGCATCAAACATAAATTGTGGACAACAAATTGGTTGAGAAACCATGATGTTCATGACCTGTAAATGGCTGAAAATTATCGAATGTACACTTTCATTCCAACTTATCAAGACCAACACTAATGGCCACATCAAAATGACCCCAGCCCATGTCCAAATGCAGCCCAAAAGTGGCTTGAATGGCAACCACAAGCTAGAGATGAAATGACCCAGCTGTTGCCTTCGTAAAATGTGTCAGAAAGTGTGGGGCTGATTTGCTGCTCATTGCTGGCTGCAATGTCCCACATCAAGGCATGAAAATCCTTGGCCAGAGAGTGTGGGGCTGATTTGTTGCTCATTGCTGGCTGCAATGTCCCACATCAAGGCATGAAAATCCTTGGCCACTAAAAAGCCCTTGTGCAAACTCAAAGCCTCTGATCAAGTATAGGGAGAGATCTCGAGACAAACAACTCATAAGCTTTCGAGATGCAAACAAAAGTGACTCCGTTAGCCTCATGCTAAATCCATTGAAACAACCACAATACTTTCTTAAATATTATCTGAAACATCCACTTGCAGCATGGTTATAACAAAATTACCATGTCGATACATCTTGCTCAAATCCTTGCTCAAATCATACATATGGAACCTATACATCTCATACACTCTAGAATTATTTTTGCAAAAAATAAGATAGAATCTTGTGGACACATCTAGCAAAACTAATACATCTAATAGCTATACATTTTGTATAATCTATACCGATTTTTATAGATGTACAAAAAGATAAATACACATTGTCGATGGTCACCTTCTCAAAATCTGAAGATTTCATTCTCCAATTCAAATTCCTGCATGAGACAAAGAAGATGTTGAGTCAATGAGATTTTCATATTTTGAACTATTTTTCAAACTCATACAAAGTATGTCTCATCAAACAAAGAAAAAAAAAACAGATGCATCCTTTCTGCGTACCTAGTGATCCCTCACAAAATCATTAAAGACCTTCCAATCATTCTCATCAAGTTCATACTTGTTGCTGCCACAATCATATGTAAGGTTTGCGAGAGCGATGACGCTATCAATGCTTATCATATCAAGGTCGGTTAGGTCATACGTAAAGCACCTAGTTCCTTTTGCTTTTTGATACCAACCAAGTTGAACCTCCACCCCTGATGGCCTATCTGAAAGGCTAAATCCTCGCTTATATTCCACACATGCACCACTAACCATTCTTCTCATCTTTTGAACTCGTCCCAGATACCATACACTTTTGGCTTTCTTCTTGCCTCCTGAAGAGCTTGGCTTACATGACCTTGTGATCTTCCCTTGTACTATTTGTTCATGAAAGAACACAGCACAATCTGAACCAATGCCAAATAAATTCTCGTTTGTCTCCATATACTTTTTTTCTTCTTTGGCATAGTACACACCTTGTCGGACCCTGGTAAGTCTATCCTTTGACAAAGTTGGATTGCCATTGAGCTGGCTGACCAATGTAGACTTGAAGAGAAACTTATTGTCTTCAACTTCAACAACCGGGTTCACCTCTTCTTTCTCATCCAAAATGGAATCTACTACATGCCTTATTTCACTTGTAGAAGCATCCTCATCTGAATCTAATGCATGGCCCACCTCAGTAGGATATTCCTCATCTGTATCAGAGTCTTGTAGATTTGAATTTGCATATGTGTCAAACACTCTAATGGACCAAGGCTGCACCCACCATTTCTTGTCCTCTTTACCTTTTGGTCTCATGTGTAAGCGTTCACATAATTCTTGGGCACTTTGCAATCCTTTTTGCAAGGTAGCAATGACCTTCTCATCAGTTGAAACACAATCATAGTCACCTAAATTGGCTTCTTGCAAGTCCTCGTTAAGATTTAACTCTCTCCATATATGTTCCTGCTTCTTGTGAGCTCTTATGAATGCCACACCATCCTCCTTGCATTCAAAATGGGCAAGCCTATTCAAAATGCCTATGCTGTGAAGCATGTCCATCAAGTCATAAGTACGCTCTTGCCCAACCATGCTTCCGACTTTGCTGAAGAAGATTTCAGCCGCATCTGTGCCGGTGAGATATAGAGGGCACTTCAAGCTTGGGTGAAAGTCTCTGAAATACTTTATTAGCAACACCACAAAATGGCAAGAGATTTGCACATCCAAGAATGTCTCCTTGCTAATGAAGTTTGCTGATAGTGTATATGTTGGATGTTGTAATATCCAAGATCTCCAAATCTGAAAGAAAAAAGTCACTTTGGCTGCTAAATGAACTCTCCCTGCCAAGCTCAAGTGTGGAGACAAGAAAATGTCAATATAGTCTCCACAAATTTCAAGGTAAGCTTGTGTTCCTACCATACTCCGCTCTTTTCTGTGCTGCCCATTGTTTGCCAACTCTCCCAAACACCATTGCACTTGTCTGCTACATATCCTTTGAGCTGCTGCCCAATTTTGACGATCATCTCGCCTCATATCGCCTTCCCTGAGCATATGCTTGTCAACAACAAAGGAATCATATACAATGGTAACATGGTTCAAGGTAACCCATACATCACCAAGAGCCAACTGACGCTTTGGTTTATCAAGAACATTGACGAGCTTCTTTCCATTGTGTACAAAGTCCTGATCATGCATACCTAAAACATCTCCGTTTGACAATTTGGCGGAAAGAGGCCATCCATCCCATCCAATCTTGAATCTAGTAGCATGTTTATCAACATAATCAGCCAGCATCAACATTCTTCGGCGACTATCTCCATCTGAGGCGTGTCCAATAATCGGACCTACTTTAGACTTGAGCTTGTCATCCCATAAGCTCAAAATCTCAGCCCATTGTCTTCAAACAAAACATGCATCAAATCGATTACAAGTGCAATGAGCAACCAAAACTAAGCGTGGAAGTGCTTCATGAAGTGGGTTTGCCACAAAAACTCTTGCATAACCACCAATCACATGATTCTCAAATGCTTTAACAATTATGTCATAGCCTGTTTTTCCCGCTCCAACCTTGATTAGGCTTGACGTTCCACACTCATGGCTCTCCACCTTGTATCCATCAAATCCAACAAGCGTGTCATCTTTTGGGTTCCACCTACAATATTAAGATTGAAAACATAAAATATGTAAGACCCACTACGATTCAACATGTCTCATCAGAACTACTTTTGCATTATACTATGTTTACCTTATCCGTTTCTTTATGGCGGTCTCATCCTCCACCAAGATGAAAGGAATTTGTGATTTGATTCCATGTTTTTCTTTCTCGTTTTGATATATTTCAGCAATGGCATCAAAGATATAGCCATGTATGCCCGGTAAAAATTGTGTGGCAAGTCTTTGGCCTCTTTTTGTCGTTGAGAGTGAAGGGCCATTGAGGTTGGCAGCAAGAAAATCATGCAACCTTGGTCCACCCCACATCCTTGCAACCTCAAACAAAGCCTTAGTATTTGCACTATATCTCTTGCCTGCCTTTGGCCTCGACATGTTTGTAGCCACATCTTGTAAGAAGTCCCATAGAGCAGGTTTTCCACCAAACTTACCTAGTCTATGGGCTTCTACTATATTGTTACAAAACCTCTTTACATCCTTGCGGTTTAGGGACTCCATGCTTGCTTCCCTTAAAGTTCGTAGTCGCACCGAAAGGATAGCAATATGAGCCTTTGCTGACCATAGTTTGAGGGTGAGATCTCTTGCATGCTTCTTAGCAATGAAAGTTGTTTGCCGAAGCTCTTGTTTAGTGAGAAAGTCTAATCTTCTTCCGCAATCCGTTGCTCTAGTGCCTCTCTTCTTCTCCGCCGTCTTCTCCCTATATAATCTCATCCTAAAATCATGAAGCTTAGGTATACCCTTGCAATTGTTGCATGAGAAAGCTTCAAATGGCTGCCCATTATTGGAAACACGTGGACAACTAATATGACGAAAGCAACCATCTATGTGAAAGGTTGAAGTTCCATCATTTAGGATAGCCTTTGTGAAAGGCTCTGCAAACCAAAGCTTCCCACCACACTGATCATCTAGCAAAGGTTTCACACTAATATTCTTGTTGTTCACTTTGATTTCGTGAATCCATAAACCCCAACATAAAAAATTCAAACCTATTGAAAATTTCCCACTTTCTTCATTGTTATAGAGTGAAGGAGAATCACCATGAGCTGATCTTTCGAACTTTGTAGAAACCACAAACTTGCTGAGAGATGTTTGCATTGGATCATGCTCCTTCCCCTTTCGAGGACGTCCACGTAAGCCACTTAGAACTGGCTTGGATGTTTGCAACTCCTCCTTCATGACTGCCTTTGTGTGCAAGATTGACTTTGAGTGCTCTGTGAGAATGGTACACAGATCTGACCTTGGAGGACACAAACGCAGCCATGTGTCGTCATACTTACACCTCACGCGAACAAAGCTTTTGTCTTTAAAATCATGTAGTGTGGCTGCAACGACTTCAAAGTCCCAACCTACATGCAAATACAACACATCACAAAGTCAAACAAGTTACAAAATCGACTTTCCAAAACCGTTCTATCTTTCAAACATTTAAGTAACTTTATGAAGGTTGAACAATACCTTCATTGGTCTCCATCAAAAAGCGTAGAGTCTCTATTGAAGCCTCTATTTCTTTCCTATCATCTTGTTCTTCATCAGCCTGCACACGTTGCATCGACTCCTTTCCAAGCCCCCGAAATGCCATATAATTTTTTTCATGTCTTTTGCTCTCCAAGATGTGGGTTCTCATAAAGTTAGCAAGACAATTATATGCAGCATACTTCCCTTCTATTGAACCTACGCCATACAAAGAGTTGCACTCATGACACCATATTCGAACTAGAGCTTTCCCATTGACATCTTCACTATGTAATTCAAACCTATCATCCCTTTCAACCTTCATCTGTTTCAGCTTTAGTTTTGTTCTAATACATTCTTGTTCCCATTGCTCAAGAACACTTGCACTTAACAATTTGCTTGTAAGCTTGGAAGTGGAGCCACTCAAAGTGTCACCTTTCTTGTTATCAATCTGATTTGAGCATTGTCGCTTACTTGGAGAAGGAAGTTCATGCATGCTATTGGCACTCCTCTTAATGCGTACTTGAACCTTATTGTTGAGTGTCCATCGCTCTTCTTGTCGTTTCTTTATAATATAATTTTCCTCTATGAAGACGAAGGATCCAATCACAAGCTCATCGCCCTCTATCTGCTCACGAACCAAAGCAAAGGTGGGCTCGTCTTTATCATTCTTTAGCCTCACAAGGCCTAAATCATCCTCATTATCATCATTGATCACTTGAATCTTATAAAAAGATCCCATCTAGCCTGCGACACAAAGTATGTTTTTAAGCTATGATTGTGGCATGCAACATCAACCTCACATAAAAAATAGATTGTGGCATGCAATATCAACAAAGTATATCCACAATACATTTTCAAAAAATAGAAAACATGAGCAGGGTTTTGATCTAAAGGTTGATGGCCCTGGAGCACATCTGTTAGAGAAGAATGACTGTAAGATGCTGAGCGTGGAGGAACCGTTAGAAGCAGCCAGCAGCTCTGATGTGCGTCTATGTGCGTGCTTCGCCCCGGTCCCCTTCAACTGGTATCAGAGCTGCGGTTGTTCCGTGTGTGCGCGTGTGTGCGCTTGCAGGTGTGCGGAACCATCATCCTCATCGCGAGAGAGCTTAGCTTCCGGCCATGGAAGCTTGAGAAGCTCTGTGTTGAGCTTGTGGAGAGCCTTGAGAGAGTGTAAATCTGTACTAGATCTTGGAGTTTATCTTTCTGCCTTCCCTGTGGAGTAGAAGCAGGCGCTCTGTGTATAGAGCTGCTGCTTACAGATCTGTGAGTAGATCAGTTGATTCAGGAGAAAATCAAGAGTTTTCTCTCTCTCCTGTGTGTGGATCTTCGTGCTGTGCAATTCACAAGTGTACAGGTTTTACAGATCTGGTGGTGTGCTTCCTGGCATCGTAGGGCTGGTACAGGTGTGCGTCTTACTGTTGTGCTCTATGGAGCGTAGGTAGGGAGGTCAGTGCAGTATTGGGCAAGAGCCATGTGGCATTGTTGTTGGTAGGCAGGCAGAGCACTGTTAGGTGCAGTTTTTTGGCTGTGACAAAGTATGGGCAGGTCAACAGTTGCTGAATAGGCTGGGCAGAGCCAGCAACCTAGGACCTTTGTGTGTGTATGGCGAGATTCGGGCAATAGCTTCTTTGCAACGTGTGCAGGTGTGACCGGGATCTGTAACTAGTGAAAGGTGCTTGCACTTTGTATGCTGTGAGCTTCGACATCTTGTACAAAAGGTGTGAATCAAGCCAGTGACCATAAGGTCTTGTGTATAAGGTAGGTCATTTGCAAAATATGATGCTGGTTTTGCATCATTGAATGCCCTCTTGATAGAGGTGTTTGATCCTCATCTGATGCCCTTGTTTGGATACTTGCTTGGATGCCCGGTTTATGCTCATTGTAGAGGTACTTGATCCTCTTGTACGCCCTTGTCAGATAATCGTATGCCCAGTGTATGCCAGTTGTTGAAGCCTCATATAGCTCTTGTTTCGTGAGCTACGTTTACGAGTTGCTCGAAAAGGTCTCTGGGTACCGAGTGTGCCTCGGTGTGGACATCCACATGTGCTTGTGAGATGTCATTGATGCCCGTGCTTGGATGCCGGTTTTGAGACCTTGTACCGATTCATTTATGCTCCTCGTGTACGTCGAGTGTGAGCAGCAGTTGATGCCTCATGTATGCACTTTGGAGCTGATTTGAGTCCATAAGTTTACGCCCGTTTGAAGCATTGTGTGTGCTTGTGTGTGCACTTGTATGCTTCTTGGAGATGCCATATTGATTAGCTGGATGCTCAGTTAATCTTTGGTTAGTGGTTGAGAGATTCCGGTCGAGAGTTCTCCCGGATTCTACCACTTGTATGCATGTTGGTGTGGATGATGGTTTGAGAGGTGTGCGATCCTCTTGTTGATATCCACACTTGGATGCCCGTTTTGGATGCGTGTTGTATGCCTAGTGGATGACATGATAGGTTTGTTGATGCACTTTTGTATCCTCATTTGAGGCAGGTTTGTGACGTGGTTAGCTCGTGCTTGAGCTTGGTCACTGTGTGAGCATTGGTCGGATGCCGTGTACGCCTCTTGCATATGTAAACAAAGTGTGACATCCTGTACATGTAAACAAAGTGATATCTTTGTTTGGTAGCCATTTGAGGCTTGTTAGATGCGTGTTTGCATCTTGTTCGTCGTGTAGACGATTTGGGGTTTCTTCTACATACAGGGGAGACTGCCGGATTTTTGGCAAAATCCGTGCTTGTGTGTTTGATGCTTAGTTGCTAGCATGTAACTGAGCATCTTGCAGTGTTGGATTGCGTATTATGCATCCAGTTTCTCTCAGACTTGGACGATCTTGTTCGAGTGGGAGAATTTTTGACAGCCACACTCCTCTCAGATAGGAGAGTGTTTTGTACTGTACCTTCGAGCAGTGTTGCAGTTTGCCATTGCTACAGTGCCTTGAGGATTTGGCACTTGGTTTTCAGCTTGTCGGATCATCTTGTGGACAGTCATGGCTTCGGAGAGTGCCCACCATGATGCAGTCAGTGTAGATGGTATAGCTGAGAGTAGAGGTACATGTATGGCTGTTGTTGAGACACATCGTGTGAGAGGTAGTCGGACTCGATCTCGTAGAGACATGGTCTGTTGGCATTGTGGCAGACGTGGCCACATCAGACAGGGATGCTTCCGTCGTATGAGACAGCAGAAGAAGCAACAGCTTCTTGATTCACGGATGGCAGATGTTTCTAGCAGAGAGGTTGTACGGGATACCTCTTGTGCAGTCACTACAAGTCCTTGCATATTGTCTCAGAGATTTTTGTTGGATATGGATGCCTTGTGCCATGTTGTCCCACATAGGGATTGGTTTAGCACATATTCAGCTGGGAGACATGGGTGTGCTGAGATGGACATGCTGGATAGTGATGTTGCAGGTGTTGGAGATATACACCTCGTATTTGCTGGTGGTTGTTTGTTGCTGCGCAATGTGAGACATGTGCCGAGTATGACACAGTGCTTAGTGTCTGTGGCACAGTTACGAGACGAGGGGTATGCTTTTACGCATACAGAGCATGCCTGGAAGCTACATAGGGCTTCGCTTGTGATAGCGAGAGGTGCCATGTCAGGCACAAAGTTCCCTTTGTACTTCATGTACTCTCGTGATGGTAGAGTCTGTGTGACTCCCTTGCCTTGTGGACAGGTTGAGACGAGGAGAGTACACTTCCAGGATGCTGGAGCATGTGAGATGCATGCGAGAGGTCTGCGATTGTCAGATGCGCAGACAGAGCCTGAGGTGCATGGTTTGTCCAGCGTGGGACATGTTGAGAGCAGTGCTTGCTCTAGAGATGCACTACAGGGGCAGCAGTCACGAGATGTGACACAGGAGCCAGTGCATGAGATGTCTATTGATGGACATGTGGAGCATCTGTCCTCTATGGATGCACAGGGCGAGTCATCATGTGTGATGGCGGAGATGACTGGTTTAGATGCCGATGATGCTTCGGTAGTGCAGTCATTTCTTGACATACTGATGTCAGACGAGATGCTACAGTCAGAGCATGATGATGCTTCTGACATGGTTCCAGGACACTTGGATTATACGGGGACACTGGCCAGTATCCCGGAGCTAGCACATTCATATGTGGTAGAGTCCACTCCTGATTCGTCAGCTATGGCTGACATGGTGAGGCTATGCGAGATAGCCAGAGTAGCATCAGCGTTCGGGAGTCTCATGTATGAGATACTCATGTCGAGACCCGAGCTTGCATTTGCCGTGGGCGCATTTGTAGTGGGAGTTGTGAGTCGTGCGGTGGCTGACTCCACGGACATTCAGCATGGGGGAGAGATGCAGGTCATTGCTACATACCTGCATGAGTGCATGAGCTCTCGCAGACAGGATGCAGAGATGGGTGATATCTCTGCATGGCTTCCACCGTGCATTGGTCTGCTCGGAGAGCCGGATGCACTACGACACAGTGAGCCCGTAGGTGTGGGATGAGATCCGTCGTATCTCGTCCATCTTGTACATACTAGTTGTAGGCTAGTAGGTAGTGGGTTCTCACTTGAGGCACATTGGCCTTTAAGTGGGAGGTTGTTGGGGTTAAAGGTCCCTGTGCCGTCCGGGCGGTCTTCCGCGTCCGGGCGCCCACATGTGTATACACTTATTCATTACATATAGTGAATAAGGGGAGGGCTCACAGTACCACTACTGGACTACTTTGGTACTCTCCCCACCATATAGTGTCTCTCTCTCTCTCCTATGTGCATGCTTCGCCCCGGTCCCCTTCAACAATCACCCCGCATTTGCCATACATGCTCACAAGGGCAGTACAGACAAAGACGTTGGTAGTGAAGCCTTTCCTCCGGGCCTCATCATGCAACTTCTTACCCTCATCAAGGTCCGGTCTTGATGTATGGCAGGCCTAGATTTTAGAATTTATATTGTTCATTTCATTTATTTTCCAGACAGAGAATCAGATTCTATTGGGATGTAATCTTTTTGGTCTCATAGGTCATTTTGGCCTTCTAAAGACATTTAATACAACATTTCATTTCATTTCATTTCTCTCTCTCTCTCTCTCTCTCTCTCTCTCTCTCTCTCTCTCTCTCTCTCATATTAGAAGAGCTTATCCAACCTGCTTGCTTCATTCAAAATGCAGTGCAAGATATCTTCCCCAGCTTCATAAGGTTGGAATGCCAAGTTGGATTTGGCAAGCATCAATGCGTGGTTCTGCAAAGGCACCTTGGAAAGGTCAAAACACCTCGGAAGATTGGCAGAAATAGCAATGCCAGTCCGTACTGCTAGTCCAGGGTTAGTTATGCAAGTCCCGCACATGAAGCAGTGCCAATCTGTATTGTGAGTCACCCTCTGGAATGATGACAGGTGTTATGGGCATTGATATGTAGTTGCATGTAGAATTGCATAGAGCGTGGGGGCAAGGGTTACCCATGCTGCCCCACACTTGGGCTACCTAGGACAGCCCATGGGCCATGACATTGGCCCACAAGAAGCTCTAAGCATTGTGGCCATCCCTTAGAGGGCATAGGCCTTGATGGCCAGCCTTAGGCAAGGGCCCAGTCGGCCAGCCCCTAGTAGGCATGGACTGGCGGTCGGACTGGGCGGCCAGTTGGCCAGCCGATGAGGCCCTCACAGCCAGTTAGCCAGGCCATGGAGGGCCAGCACATAGGCGGCCAGCATATTGGAAAAGGCGCCTATTAAAGCGCCGAGAAAAACAGGTCGTGGAGGATAAATAAACAAGCTGACAGGGTTATATGAGCAAACCAACCAGCCCTTTTGTGCCTATAAAAGCATAGATTGGCAAAAGGCCTGACTCATCTCATATTTCACATAGTGCTGAGATCCAAGGGCCAGGACAGCCAGAGGGAAAACTCTGGTCAAGGGAACTTGAAGGTCAGAACCAGATCATCTTCAGGCTAGGCTGCATGTTTATAGCCAAGAAAGATCATCAAGAAGTCGGTCTTTTTCTCATCATTCAATAAAGCAAATACACCAATCCTTGGTGGGGGCCATTTAGGGGGTATTCGGGTGTATCTTGTCTTTATTGTTCTTCTCTCTCTCTCTCTCTCTCTCTCTCTCTCTCTCTCTCTCGCACTCTTATCTCCGCTACATTGTGCAATCGTCAGGAACTAAGGCACTCAATATTCATTATCAAAGTATAATCCTATTTGTAAGCTTCCGCCTGTTACATTTAACGTCTACTTGAGGCCAAAATGACTCATGAGACCAAGAAACTACAATGTTGCACAATTTATAGTAGGAGATGCATTGAGTTCTTCCCAAGAGGTATAACACGAAGGTGAACTGGGAAGTTGCAATAAGGCATATGTCTGATTGATACATAGCTAGGCTATGTGCCAAGAGAGAGAGAGAGAGAGAGAGAGAGAGAGAGAGCATAAGCCGTACAGACCTGCTGCTCCTCGCTGGCTCCTCAGCTACTGTGTAGTTCTGCGATGCCTGCCAAAACGGCCGCCTTCTTTGGCCTGTTGTGACCCCGTTGGTAGCTCCTAATCAACCACGCAACAGCCTCAAGCACCTCACCCGACCATCAAACTGCGCGGTGCTCATGGTGGGCCGCATCACCTACGTGCCTGGCCATTTTTTTTAAGAAAAAGAGAAGGTTTGATCGTTAAAATCAAACCTGAGTTTACTTGTGCTTGAGAGAGAGAGAGAGAGAGAGAGCGCTACGTACCTGAGTTTTCTTGTGCTTGAGAGAGAGAAGAGAGAGAGTACCCGTCTGCCAACACTACCCGCCTGTTTTGAATGCGCACCTATAAATCGTGTGTGTAGTAAAAGCAAATTCAAATATTATCAAATGTCTTTATTTTCCAGAATCATCACTTTGCAACCCAAATAAAAATCAAATTTTATATCCAGGAAAAAATCTTCCCAAGATTTGAACCTGGATCCATTGTATGGAAAATTATGCTCTTGCAGCTTAAACCACTACACCTATACCTTTCTTATCTTTACAACCTTTGGTCAAATTTATCAATAAAAAAGTACCTTCTGTAAATACATACATATGCTCTGAAATAAATCCTTCTATGAATAAATATCTGTAAGTCAATTTTTTTTTTAAATTCCTTCTGTTGAACGCACGTGATATTCATTTTTTATACTAAGTGACCCCCCCGAGATAAATACTAACAAAATCCTTTCCTACTTAGAGAGAGATCACACATAGTTATAGGGTGAATATGGACTTTAATAAGATAGCTTGTTATCAATAGTTTGTTTATATAACTATTAAATCTCCCATGAGTTTCTTGTAGTTTATTTATGAAAAAAATGCACCTATTCATGTGAGTATAAGTTGAGAATGTAATTATGTTTTTATAGATTCTTTTGTGAAGTGTGTGTTTAATACGTTCTTCAAGGGCAATACATCTTCAAGGAAGACTTATCACCTTAGATCCTCAATAGTAGAAAATGACATCTAAGAAGCCTAATAACAAAACCCTATATGCTATTAGCAAATAAATTATTGACAAATGGCAACTAGCGATCTAGTATACAATTATGCCAAGTAGAAAAACATCATAGATGTTACTCTCTCTGTAAACATGATACTCTCCAATGTGCCAAGCACTCTATCATACTTCCATGCCATACATAATCTTTATAACACTTTAACACTCTCCAAAATGATGATGATGATTCAGTTCAGAAAACATCAAGGCTAAATGGGCAGGAAAGAAAATGCAAAGCCCCTAAAAACACAAATGTGGCTCAGCTTAGCTCTGATGCCATATTGGCATCCAAGATCACAGAGTCCCAGTTAGAGAGATGAGATTGAAGCTCAAGCCATGATAATGATGCATAGAGAGAGAGAGAGAGAGAGAGAGAGAGAGTGAGAGAGAGAGAGAGAGAGAGAGAGAGAGAGAGAGAGAGAGAGAGAGAGAGAGAGAGAGAGAGAGAGAGAGAGAGCAATGGAGAGAGGCCACACAATACAATGATTAATGGATTATGATACTACTTCCACCATGTACATTGCTTTTATAGGCTTCAAGCCTCATCTTTTGACCTCTTAATAAGAGGGTGTTCAACCCACTGCACAGACACCTAACGTGTTCAGACCATTAGACATATTAATAGACTTTGAGAATATCCAATAGGATGGTTCTTGGTGGCTAGGTTTTGGACTACACATATGTGGCCCTTGAGACGACGGTACTGGAGTGTGCTTGCTTCTGGGATAGGCGACAACTAGTAGAAGCACCTCCTAGGATAGTGGGATTTCATATTGTGGTGGATGTGAGAGATGTGGGCTCCTCCAGGCACTGGTCCACATTTGGGCTCCTTCGTGCACTAGTCCACATGGAGATCCGAGAGTGATCTTGCTCAGTAGTGCATGTCATCTTGTCTGAGGATCATGGTCGTGGTGCAAGGAGATATATTATGATGATGATATTGTGGCACTGCTATGATGTGTTACTTAGTGTTATGTGATTATGAATATTGTGTGGAATATGAAACTTATAGATGTTATGTGAATGATGTTTTGTTTTCATAAAAAAAGAACTAGAGATTAGCACTAAGGAATATGGAAAGTAAGTGTAATGAGTATCAAAAGTGTATCCAAGGTACAATACTCAAAGAGCACATGTCGTTTATAGTCCCAAGGCCCATGTGCCCTAATCCCACATGTAAATGACCCTAAGTCTATGCTAGTGCACTATCTATAGTCTTTTACCTGCTTGACCTCCGCATTGGTGTCCTCCCTTGCAATACACCCCAGCAACAACTTCAATGCTAACATTTGATGAGGCCAGCACAAGTAATATGTAGGTGGGTTGTGGGTGGTGTACTCTACTAACAACGATTAGCTAAATGGTGATTGAAAAAGTGAAAGAAATGAACTTTAGACTAGATTAGTGAATGCTAGAGAGATTAGCACTAAGGAATATGGAAACTAAGTGTAATGAGTATCAAAAGTATAGCCAAGGTACAATACTCAAAGAGCACATGCCTTTTATAGTCCCAAGGCCCATGTGCCCTAATCCCACATGCAAATGAGTCAATGACCCTAACCCCATGTGCGTAGGTCCATCCCATGTATACGTGCATCCTAAGAACACTCTATTACTACAAACCATCCCCTCCTAGCATAATTTCCTCCTTGAAATCGAAGGGTGGTCGTGCACAAAAAAATACAAAGGCTATATACAATGAACCAAATACATGACCAAGTGTCACCATCGTAGAGAGAACCAATACCAATACATGAATCTCATGATCCCCGGGATCAAATGGAAAAGATAAAGGACTTCTGTCAATGATGAGGCTAGTCAAGTATCCTCCAAGGTCAAATGGAAAAGATATGAATGTTGCCCTGAAGATGAAGTAATCCATACAAGTTACAACCACATCTGCCTGGATAAAAGAGAAAACCAAGCCATGTAGACTCCAAAGCAATCGCCCTCGAACCACCTAGATCAAATGGAAAATGTGAAGAGACAATGATGTGGCTAGTCAACCCTCTTGGGTCAAACGGATAGATATGGTGCACATCACGAACCTCCGCCGATGTCAATATAGTAGCTCCTAGGTTGTAAGGAAAACTCGTAAGTCTATCCTCTCATGACCATAATGTAAATCTCACATCCGTGGAGTCCACCGAAATGTAACCATCACACATGGTCGAAATGAAAAATTATCTTGGTGCAAAAGAATCGTCATGTATAAAATGGGAATACCGAGACCTTGGAAAGCGTGCGTAAAAAAAACACAAACCAGAGAGAACATTAGATTGGGTCCCAATTGCCCCCCCAATCATGTGCCAAAAGCATCCCGAATTGAGTATTTTTATGGTATTTTATTCATCAAAAATAGATTACATGGCTATTTTTAGCCCAATCTTGCTCTACATGCTTTCTTTTTACAAAAATTGGATGATAAAATATTTCAAAAATCTCACTCCTGTGAATAGTCCTCCCGGTTTAGAAGACAATCGTTCTCGGTTGTAACTATCATTGCACACTCGTGAGTGATCAGCACATTAATCGTTTCCACATTGGATTCTCTCACAATGTCATTAGGTATTTAAGTGGATTCACTCCCAATGTCCTCACATGCATCGTACGTGCCTTAGAGTTGATCGGATTCACTCACAGAACCTTTGCACGCATCACATGTGTCTTAGAGTTGATTGGATTCACTCACAATCAAATTCCCATAATCTTTACATGCATCACACATGTCTTAGAGTTGATCGAATTCACTCAAAATCAAACTCCTACATTGGATTCACGCATAATGTTTTTATACGCGTCACACATATTCAGAGGGTATATCACACGTCTCACAAGTGTCATAGCTGGTTGGATTCACTCACAACCAACTAGGGTCACCCTCTAAAGAATCAGATTCACTCTTGATTCTTATACCACACTTGGTTATCCTCATCAAGAATTTATTTAGAAGAGTTACTCGGATTCACTCACAATCAAACTCACATATTCCTTACATGTGTAACACATGTCAAGTTGATTGGATTCACTCACAACCAACACTCAATTTGTGATAAGTTATCCATCACAAATAAATATCACTAAGTATTCATCATAGACTTATAAAAGAAAAATTGTATCAAGGAATTCTATCTGTAATAAATTCTAGTTTCCCATACCACCAGAAATTATCCCACACACATCTAGAGATAAGTATGCATCGGAATACTTCACACAGGATTAATCTCGTGTCCCATACCACAAGAGTAATTCATACTAAAAGTGTCATAAATTATAGTTCAAGATGAAAGGGCCAGTTCCTTCGAGAAGTTCTACTTTTGACGCATAAGAACTCTCCTTGAAATTTGCAAAAGTCTTAAATAAAACTTGTTGTAGAGATAATCAAATGAATATGTTATGTTAAGAGTCCGAGTAGTCATCATGGCAGTCTTGTTCTTCATCATCACCGATCATAAGTGAAATAACAAATATTAAATAAAACTTAATGACGTAAAAATAAAATCCAAAAGTAAGAGAGTCTTACCTTGGTATATTGTTGGAAAAAGGTTATGAGAAATAGAGAGTTTAAAATAATTTGTGAATAACTGAAAACATAATTATTAGGTACAGATGAAGACTTATCGTGTGTAAGTCGAGATGATAAATTGTTGAAGACTCAACATGGCTCCATGGTAGAGATCATTGGTATAACCTGCACATCATGCTTACACCACACATAACAACATGCGTACACTCATGTATAAACTCAAGAATATTGTTTTTATGATTATGTCATAAACTGCTTAAGTAACAATCACACAACCTAGAATAATGTTAGACCAGGTTAGGTGTATAATCTAAAAGTCTACACTTTTAGTTATTTTCTCAGCTTCAATGAAGAAGGTATAAGGGAGAAACATGGAACTCTTTGAAATTGTCTCTTCTTGAAGAGACATCAATGCCCGCTTCGTTGGGTCGCCATGTGCCAGTACTTGTTTGCCAATCGGCAGTGCTGTTGTGCCGGTTCCTTGTTGTTATCGGTCGGTGCCCGCCGATGATGGTATGTTCATTGGCGCTCTGTGATAGTTGCTGTTTATGGGCCGTTGTGTTTTGTCAGCGGAGTCTAATAGTCACTGTCCACATTGGTTACTTCGGTTTTGTGTCGTCGTTCTTCACCCCGCACAGAGGACTGGGCCGTCTGAGTGCCCTAATCACACATCTTTTTGTTGGCAGAGAAGAGTACACTAGCTCTGATACCACTTAAACAGGAATACCGAAACCTCGAGAAGTGTGCACACAAAAAATACAGAAACCAGAGAGAACACCAGATTGGGTCCCAATTGTCTCTCCAAGCGTGTGCCGAAAGCGTCCCTGCTTGAGTATTCTATTCCATCAAAAATAGATTACATGGCTATTTTTAGCCCAAGATTACTCTACAAGCTTTCTTTTTACAAAAATTTGATAATAAAATATTTCAAAAATATCACTCCCGTGACAGTGTAGGCCAAGACAAAGGTGTGTCACATGTTCATCTGAGTGTCGTGCCACATAATCATCCACCATATATCATCTCAAGTGGCATAAATTGCACCCAAAGATGAATATCCCAACTCCAAAGATCATAGGATCATGTAGACACCCATGGGAGCCAAAGGAACTCATCTCGAGGTCTGCCTCATGTAGAATCACAAAGAAACCCATGCCATCTCCAACCCCTATAGCTCTACTCGAAAAGTCAAAGACATGATCCACTTCATCTATATGTGCATGAGTTTGATCTGACCCATGAGTTATATCCTCATGTGCAATACCCTCTATGTGTGTATGATCATCCAAGATATCAACATCATCATAGTCATCATCACTAAAAATATAGAGGTAATCTCACATGAAAGATAAATGGTATCATCTCCTAAATCATCATCTATAGCATCTCCAAGGTCTCCAAGGTCATCCTCATAAACATGGTCTCTCCAGCAATGATGCCCCTATGTGACCTAAATCCCATTATAAATATATCTCAAATAGTATAGGATCTAAGGAGTTGTCTAGATCAAATGCAAATCTCTCAAGATCTATACCATATAATCTACTATGGATATGATCATCATTGATCAAATCATTGACCATGTCATCCTCACAATCTCTAAAATCATCATCATGATCATGGTCTGTATCCATTAATGGAATCCATATAAAGATAGGTTAATCTCTCTAATCATCACAGATCATATCTCAAAACCCAATTCCGTGAATATTGCTAATAAACCCTAATTTCTATTAGCCCATATTACCCATATTGTTATTAGGGTTTTCAGTAGTCCTTATTACTATTAGGATTTTGTATCAGCAAGAGGGGTTTTTCGTATCCCTCTTCTAATAGAGCCCTTATGCATAAACCATAATAGTGATACGGTTTATGGGAAGCTCTATTAGCAATGACTTTTATTGTTAATCATATTGCACATTAAGCCCGAATGTTGAGGAAATGGAAAAAGTACAAGAAGACATAATTGTGGGTTTATCTTCCTCTCCACTCCTTTTATGTTCTCTTCGTGAATAAATAGATTAAGCCTATTGCGTAAATGATTTCTATGATTCACCTACTTCATTAAATGCTTACATATTGTTTTATGTTTTGTGTTTTTTGATTTGTTATGCATAGGTTCTTTTTCCTCCTCTTGTGTACCAATATTCTACTATAGGTAAGAATGTTCTATCCATCTATGTAAGCCTTAAGCACATCTCTAAGCATGCTTTAAAGCTCTCTTTTTGCATGCCTATATGCATGCTATAAAGTTCTCCTTTTTCATGGCTTTAAGCTCTATGTATGAGAGGTAGAGAGCTATATTGTGCTACTTATTTTTTTTATTTAAAAAAAACTATGTGTTTTGTCTCATGCTTCAAGCTTGGAGGTCCAAAATTAATGCCTAGATGCATGTGTAAAAAGAATGCAACATGAGCCAACTCACTAATCTAATGGTGTTGGGTGGAGGTGAAACTTTTCAAGAGTGTTTAAAATATCCATATACACTCTTGCAAAGTTTCATAGCCATCATTGGATTATAAATATGCATTCTTCTAAGTTGTGAGATCCAAACTTTATTTGTAGATGTTGTGAAAGAAGGCATCTCAAGTCAACTAACTAATCAAACAATGTTGGATGGGTATGAAACTTTGCAAGAGTAAACAAGTGATGCATATACACACTCTTTCAAAGTTTGATGTCCATTGATCAAAATAATGCAGGCTCCCAAGCTCTCAAGTTAGAAATTTTTATGTGCATGAATAATTTATTACATGTATTGCAAATGAAATAATTAAAGATCTAACCATTGAATTTGGTTGATTTATAAAGAAAACATCTACATAATATAAAACCAGCTTACTTGAGCAACAAGGTTTGGATACACCCACCATGTTGATGCTCCTAAATTTTATCCAAAAGAGATTCTTAAAAAACTAAAGTATTCTCTAATGTTGATTAAATTTTATAATATTTAAGCCAATCTACAATTAAACCAAGCATATTCATAGTCCATATAATCAGCCTTGTAACTTTACCTCTAAGTAACTCACTTGAGCAGTATTTGTATACACTTCATAAAGACACTATGTTGGTGCTCCTCAGTATTATCCAAAAGAGGTTAAATCCATTATTTTTAATAATCCAACTTTGCATTGCACTTTACCAAATTCTCTAATAAAGTGGCATATCAAAATAAAAAGTCATAATCAAACTAAACAATTGAAATGACTCAGGTTGTCACATCCTCTTTGGAGTACTAGAGTTATAGCATAGTTATAATGCCAGGTCATATAGTTGGGTTCACACTATAGACCGACCATTGTATGTTATTGTAGGAGAGTAATTTCCCTTTATGTATGCAATCTTATCTTTTAGTTATATGGTTGTAGAGAAGAGAAGAAGGTAGAAGAAAACTCAACCATCTATCTCTATCTCTCTTGTGTCTTGCTCTCTTGTGTGTGTGTGTGTGTTTTTCTTGCAAGAAACTCAAGCTCTCCCTCTCTCCCATATTCTCTTCATGGTATCAGAGCTCCGGTCTATGTGAGAGCTAAGGAGGCAAGCAAGAGGCAAGAACAAGAAATCAAGGAAGCGGTACATGGGTAAGAGCATCATCATCTATTCACCTTCTTGTTTAGGTACACGAGTAAGAGCATCATCATCTGTTCCTCTTCTTGTTTAGGTATAACACATAGTTCTCGGTAGCTTTGAGAGCTATGCATCTCCAATTGAGGAGCTATCTTCACAGGCTTAGAGGTTCTTGTGTGATACATAGCACTTGGTACTGTAGTTTTACAGTAAGATTTGCGTTTTGGGTGTTTTTGGATCTCTGTTTGGTCATTGCAAGTATTTTTGGCAATTTCAAAAAGTTTTGGTAGAGAATTGTCTTTGGTCGAAATCTGATTATTACAGTACAATAGTGCATTTTAGGAGTGTAGGCAGTGTTTTCATATGTATTATTGATATTGGGTGTATGTACATGTACTCTAGTCAGATCTAGTGACATACAGGTTGTGTTGAAGTACTGTTGTGTAGCACTCATACAAGATACTGATGTGTTACAGGGTCCATACACAAAAATTATCTGGTTGTAGGTTTTTTATTGTTGCAGGAGGAAAACATATATGATGGACTTAATCAGATTGTTAGTTGAATAGCTGGGCAAGAATAACCTCCATGCGTGGAAGTCCAAAATGACCAATTTATTGATGGGTAAAGGATTTCGAGACTATGTTAAAAGAGATAATGAGACGCCTCCAAAGTTGTCCTAAAGTGAATTCCACTCGAGCAGATATAAAGGCATTCAGGGATTGGAATCAGGGTGCAAGGAAAGTCACGTCGCAGTCACGTATTGGCTTTCGATCAATGTCACCCACAGACATAATGATAGGACGCATAGAGGATGCCAACACTCTAGAGTTGCATGGTAGAACCTCGTGCAGATGTTCCAAACAAATACAAAGGCAAGAAATTATAGCTAAAACAAGAGCTTCATACTCTAGAAAAGCAAAGCATGTCTATCAAATGAGTATGCTTTAAATACCAAGGGCATTGTTGAATTCCTTGGTTCTATCTTAATGTATCAGTGAAAGATGATGATTTGGTGAGTATATGTTTGAATGGGCTTGGCAAAGATTACAAGCCATTCAAGACCTCCATTGTAGTCAGAGAGAATGTTCCCAACTTTCGAGATTGGTGCTTGCTAATCATAGACGAAAAGTCTCTAGGTGTGGACTCTTCTTCACAAAGCAAGACCACATCAGAATAGGCCTTCTACTCTAATTTACGTAGAGGTAGAGGTAGAGGTCATGGTCAAGGCCAAGGTGCTAGGCTAACAAGGAAACAACAATTCTGGACAACAATAGTCCAATGAGTTCAATGATTCACAGCATAACAGTAATCATACACAAGTGGTAGAGGCTAATCTAGAGGCAAGGGGAGCCAAAGAGGCCGAGGTGGTTGGCAAAGTAATCAGAGTGCAAATAGCATGGAGTGCTTTTATTATGGAAAACCGGGGCACATGGCAAAGGACTGCTATGAAAAGCAGAATGACATTAAAAGTAAAAAGTTATAACACGGTAATTTTGCATCATCTAGTAACAGGGTGGTGATGACAGAAGTGAGAAACTATTTGTGATGCAGCACATATTCAGTTCCACTACAGAAGATGTGTTAGGATCTCAAGATATATGGTATGTAGATTCTACTATCTCTAACCACATGACCAGTCAATGACCGTTGCAGTAGTCACAAAAGATACTGTTGTGATCTTACAGGCCAAGAATCTTGCAAGCTGGTGAATTGCAAAGTCCGCAAGTCAAAAAGTCCACAAGCATGTGAAATCCACGAAATCCATAAGCCAATAGGCTTGCATTGACATTTATCTTTCCATCCTTAGTCTTTGTATGCATCATCTCGGGACAATTGAGAGCCAAGTGGTCTTTATAACCACATTTAAAGCATTGTCACTCACGCATACACTGTGCAAGAGTGAGTCTTGGAATGTCTTTCTTTTTGTTCTTTTTCCCAAGATTTTTACCTTTGGTATCCTCAATCTTTTGTTCATGTTTTAGGCCACTCATAACTGATGTCCATCCCTATTTGCAGCAGGTCTCTAGCCTTACTTCAACCTCTATCCACGTATGGATTTATCTTGTCTCTTTATAGGTTCTTGACGAAGACCTTCTCCATAGCAAAATCCGCAGTGATCAACCAAGGGATTAGGCTTGTGGTTTCGTAGGTTGCGGGCTTATGGGCTTGGCTTCTCATGGCTTATCGGTTCGCAAGCTTCCTGGCTTGTAGACTTTCCAACTAACTAGATTGGATACTCATAGACTTTCTGGCTTGCATGCTTGTGGACTTCCTAGTTTGTGTACATTCCAATTAGCTACCATGCGCGATATTCTACCGGGCTCACATGCTTCCAGCTTAGACTTCCTAAGTTTTAGACTTTACGCTTAATCAACTTGCAAGCTTCTTGGCTTGCAAGGTTATGGGCTTCTCTAAAGTCTAGTTTATGGTCTTGTACACGCGTCTCTGGCTTCAGAACTTCCGTGGACTTCCCAGCTTGCATGTTTTCGGCTTTCCCAACTTACAAACGTCTCGCTTAACCGGCTTGTGCTTGCAAGTTTATGGGTTTCTCTGCGCTTCTCATATGGACTCCCCAACTAACTGCCTTGAAAACTTTTCGGTTTAAGGACTTTCCAACCAACCGGCTAACATACTCCTAGACTTCGCGGCCTGCATGCTTATGGACTTCCCAGCTTGTGGACTTTGTGATTAACCGGCTTGCGAGCTTTCTGGCTTGTAGGATTATGGACTTCTGGGCTTATGGATTTCCCAGATTTTGGGCTAATGGGAATAAATAGGCTTCTTGATCGACTCCAGAAATCCCAACTAATCGGCTTGCATGCTCGTGGACTTTCCAACTAAATAGCTTGCAGCATACTCGTAGACTTCGCGACTATCGTGCTTTCTAACTTCCTGGCGTCCCAATTAATCGGCCTGCGTGATATTCTACTAGGCCTGCATGCATCCGGCTTGCATGTTTGTGGACTTCCCGGCTTCTAGACTTTGTGCTTAGGCCTTCCTTCCTATGTTGCAAGATCATGGGCTTGTCGGCTTCAGATTATGGGCTTCTCGGCTTTCAAGATCATGGGCTTGTGTGCAAAATTCCTACTTAACGCTATGCAAGTTTTTTTTTTTTTGATTCGCAAGCTTATGAGCTTGTAGGGTTATGGCCTTTCGGCCTCTCAACTTGCGAGTCTGCTATAACTAGCCAACTAACTGGCTTGCAGGCTTCTCGGATTACGGACTTCCCAACTAATAGGCTTGCATATTCATGGTGGGAATGCAACTTCTCAATTCAATTAGAAAAGCATGCTTATAGGTCAAAGAATTTGATTTGTATCTAGAGAGAGAATCTATAAAGATGAAAACCTCATGAGGAGATCATTTAGAAAATATAGGAGTAAAAATAATATTTCCAATAGTTTTCAAGCATGTGAAATAATTTTTCTTGACATATTGCTGTTGACGAATCTATGATAAAGCTTATACGCAATGATAATATGTGGCTTTTAGAGACTTTTGTAAAAAAACATTTCTCTTTTAAGTATATCGTTTCAAAGAAACTCTTACTGGGAAAACACTCTCAACACAAGGAAAACACTCTCTTTAAAGTATATTATAAAGAAAATCCTACTAGGAAAACACTCTCAATACAAGATATCAATGGAAGAAGATATCAAGTGCCTCAATAGTTTTTAAAACATAGTCTTCCATGGTCTTCATCTATGACTTTTTCGAAAAAAAGTTTTGATTTTTAAAACTTACTATGAAAATACTATACACTACAAATGCAATATAAAAATAATTCTTTGTGTATTTAGGCCGTCATCATGTACCTTCTATTAACTAAGGACACATGAGTTTATACAAGTCTCAGATAAGGCTATTACATAAATTTTATGTTATTTTTAGTAATTTTGATAATCATAAATTAATTAGGTACTTGAAATTTTTCAAAAACTTTACCATAGTTTACCATGGTTAAATGCAGGATGCTAATCAACCACCATTCCTAATTAGTTTCATGGAATTTAAAGTTGATTGCTCTTTCCTTATCTTTGAAATTCACAAATAAATGTTCAGGCACTTTTTCGACTTTTGTGGCTTAATTATAGGGCTACTGTTAAGACAACTTTGATAGATTTAGATTATTTATACATTATTTGTAAAGTATAAAATGATAATGGTGCACACATTTCACATATTAGTGAGATTTTACTTAATAGTGGTTAGTATAAGTGAGATAGCACATTGAACTAAATATGACATGTTGAAGATTAAAATAACTTAAAAGGCTACCATCAATGTCTTATGAATGGGTCTCATTACAAGGTGGTGGAGAATTTATCAAGGATAACTTATTATCGTGGTCATGTTTGTATCATGGGCCTTCAAAGATTTAATTGGGTTATGTCATTTAATGGATTTGGAATTATGCTTTCACCACACAATGATACAGTTACATTCTTAGATTTCCTCATTTGTCCATGTATCACATGATACCATAGTTTTTGTTTTGAGGGAGTTTTCTCTTTCTCTATTGGCATGGTTTATGTTGAGAAAAGTGGTGCCAACGTGTAGCACTAGGAGATTTCCATAAAATGGCATGGTTTATGTTGAAAAAAGTGGTGCCAAAGTGTAGCACTAGGAGATTTCCATAAAATGGATAGACCACTGGTTTCCATCATCTTAAGGTTTTGGGGCTTGGATGGCTACGCCGATTTGTGGAAACCTCCAAGTTTAGCATGCATGGATGTGAACATAACTGGGATGGATGATCTCTCAGGACTTGACTCCCAATCCAATTTCCAACATGGTATCAAAGTCACGGGTTAAAGTGTAACCTTTGAGCTACTAAAGAGTAGCCAAGTTGAGCGTTAGAACCATGAAAACATAGACAAAGTTTAACCTCTAAGCTAAAAGAAAAAGTGAACAAGTTGACACCAAGGGGAGGTGTTGACAAAAGTGGTGCCAAAGTGTATCACTAGAAGATTTTTACAAAAATGGATAAACTAAAAGTCTCCATAGCTTTAAGATTTTGGAGTCTGGATGACTAGACCGATTTGTAGAAACCTTTAGTTAAGCACGCATTTACGTGAACACAATAGGGATAAGTGACCTCTCAAGACTTAGCCCCCAATCCCCCACCCAATTTCCAAACGGTTTACGGCATTCAAGTTTCAAACGATATCATTTCGTATCTTTCTCTATCCAATAAACATATATATTTTTTTAATTTACAAGAGTTTCTGGAGGAGGCAATCCTCTTACCCCATCTTCTTCACAAGTGAGCTCTAAATGTTTAAAGAAGTCGCGCATGGTACTTAGCCTGTCAACACATGTACAACATCCAATGGCAAAATGTTAGAAAGGCTCAAAACTGTTTGTTTGACGGAGAGAGATATGGTGTGGGACAAAATGTTAGAAAGGCTCAAAACTGTGTGTTTGACGGAGAGAGATACGGTGTGGGTGCGGGGGAGGAAGAAGGGGGTACCTTGTGTGTTTGTAGGGAAGGGAATGGCCAGGGTGAAGGGGGCTAAGAAGCCGGTGATGCCGTGGACAACCATGAAGTCAGACACAAAGAGGTCAGGGGCCAGCAAGCGCTGGTAGTTGATGGAAACGTAGCCGTCGAGTGGTGAGGTTGTGGGGGTGGTGCTGCTGCTGCCGGTGACAAGGAGGTAGGAGCCGTTGAGGAAGGAAGGGATGCGGAAAGCGAGGGGCAAGGGGACGAGGCAATCCAAAGGCAGGTGGAAAGGCACCACCTGGTAGTGCAAAAGGCGTAGGTTGGAAGGGGAGAGCGCAGCCTCCACTGAGGCCGCCGACGTTAAGACCAAGGGAGTGTCGACCGACACGAAGAAGGTGCAGTTGAAGCAAGAGTCCGCCACCTTCAACAGCAAGAAGAGGTTGTCCAAGATGGGGAAGTGCGGCACCCCTCCCTTGTCGCTCCACGGCAGTGCCTTGCTTGGGATCGGCAGTGTCCACCACGGAAACTTGGGGAAATGCAAGGGCAGAAAATCAGGCAATGCCTTCACTGGCTGCGCTGCACCTAGGGTTTGCGGAGACCTGCCTGTAACCACGAGAACAAATACAGTGATCAGTAGCACTCGTTGATGGTGCTGCCAACACGAATGCGTGCAGTTAACTTTAGCCATTCTATCCGACCTATCAACTTTGGCGACTATTTGTTGATACCCCCACTATGCATGTTTTTTAGTGTGCTTTTGGTGTCAGTACATCCTACGCTCCTCCTGAGTGACACACCTACTAACTAGTCGTGCTACCCACTTGATGAGCATGAAAATGAGAACCCAGAATTTTATCCCTACTGCACTGCTCATTTTGTAGTGTAATTTTCTCGGCTGAAATTCAAAAAATCTCGGTTGGAATCTCACGTTGCTTTTAATTTTAAGGGATGAAATATGTACATTTTAGTTATAAATCCCGGCATTTGCTCCGTTAGCACAAGCTTAAAATATGCTAAATGGGTATGGTTGTATGATTGTTTCTAGCTCAAACTAGTTATTGCTTTGTTGGCAGCACAATGTAAAAACATGTTACTTGTCGAAGAGTAGATTCCAAATGTCCAAACTCCGAGGTGATTTGTAAAATTTTCACCATGAGCCCATTTTTGTGGAGAGAGAATGTGTACAAATCCTTAAAGGGCTCAATTTGAGTCCAAATTTCCCCTAATGCATAATCATACTCTTCTTTTGTTGGGTCACGCCTAGCAACCTCCCTTTTAAAAAAAATTTAAAAAATATATAGTTAGGTTAAACGAAACAATACAATTTGAAACCAAATTAGATTGGAGAACAGTAAAACACACTTACAAAGTGAGCAATAAAGGATGATTTTTCTCCCAAGAGAAAGTGCGATGCTCCTTGCTTCTGTAGTCTTGAAGCACTTGCCGCCGCTTGTTGTTGAAAAGCACCTAGATGCTTCCTCAGAAAGCCCCGCACGTGCCTCCACTCCTCTTGTGAGACAACACTTAGCTTCTCCATGTTGTTCTTGGCCAATCTCTTAATGTTCACACTCCTATTAGAGAGGAAAAGCTTTATTCTCTTCTTCATCCAATCAAACAAGAAGGCGAGGCCCGAATGTGGAATATTAAACTCAGTTTGAGCACATCAAGAACATATTATTTTTATCTCTCATCTTGTGCTTTCCACTTCTTAAATGAGTTTGTGAAATCCAAGTTTGCAAAGTACATGCATTTTATTGATGACTTGCGTCCCTCTACCACACGAGCGTCCCATTGGAATTTATGTTATATAGTAGGCTTCGTGCATGCTTCTCTTCGAGGGTGGCTCAAAATGAGCGGATGATGTGTTGCCATATATATATTGGTAGTGATGTGTGTGAACACACTTAGGACCGCCGGGGCACTTTTTCCCTCTTTAGGAGGTTTTTTCTCCCGGCTTGTAAATACGCCGATCATTCTAGGGCTAACTTATCTTTGTACATTGACACAATCTAATACTGTATGCATTACGAGGCCAGACATTCAGTTTGCAGTCTCACAGGTGAGCAGGTTTATGCATAGCTCAGGGTCTCAGCATTGGAAGGCAGTTAAACGCATCTTTTGCTACTTGAGTGGCACCATACATCTTGGGTTATTTTATCCCAAGGGGGGATTGTTGTCGCCAGATTTACATATGCTTTTTCCGACTCAGATTGGGCTGGTTGCTCACACAAGAGTGTGCACATGTGGTTTTTGTTTCATGCTTGGTAGCTCATGCATATCTTGGTTGAGTAAGAAGCAACCTACTGTGGCCACTTCCAGTTGTGAAGTTGAGTACAGGGTAGCTTTCACAGCTACGGTTGAGTGTGTGTGGCTCAGACGGCTTATGGTGGCTGACTTGGGTGTTGGATAGGAGTCTGCCACCTCTATCTACACTGACAGTCAGAGCGCATTGGCAGTTGCGAGAAACCCAGTTTTTCATGCTCGCACAAAGCACATTGAGGTGCATTATCACTATGTCAGGGAGAGACTCTCAGCAGGAGAGATCAGCTTGGCCTATGTGCCAACACAGGACAACCTCGTCGATCTTTTCACAAAGGCGCTTCCTCGTCGTGAGAAGTTCGAAGCTTTCCGTAAAGCTTTGGGCTTGCTCCCCTCTGTGGACTGATCTACTTCGGGCATGGCACTTCCCTATACATGAGTGCCAGCTCTCGTTCACACCATCACTCCCAGGGAGGATTTGTTGCCATATATATAGGCAGTGATGTATGTGAACACACTTAGGACCGCCAGGGTACTTTTTCCCTCTTTAGGAGGTTTTTTCCCCCGGCTTGTATATACGCCTATCATTCTAGGGCTAACTTATCTTTGTACATTGACACAATCTAATACATTGTGTGTTGTGTGCATTCTTGCTTCTTCTTCTCCAAGCTTTGTGTGCTTTCATGCAACCCTAATTCCAACATGATGAATCTCCCAATTGGGGAGAAGTCTTAGGAGACTTAGTGCTACTTTTCCCAAAGAAAAAACACCGTGATTCCCTCCGTTATTACTACATCTAGTAGACCCCCTAGACTCCCTACGATGTCATGGCAAAGGTGGACATAAGGGAGAGGGGGTGGGTCTAGTCGACATTGGTGGTGCAGGATCATCACAACCATAGCGTGATGAGCCTGTACCACCTGGACTTGGGCCTATCAATGGAGTAGACTATCCTCATGGAGACAAGTGACCATAGGGAGTAGATTGGCCTAATGGTATGTTCTCCTACATATAAGGATGCATGAATAGGCTTACAAAATGCATAAAGGGGGCATAAAATATATAAAGGCTAAATATTGTGTATGTGAAAAGGGGTCATAAAACATTCCTAAGAACCATGTAATACAACTTCTTTGAGAAGGTCCCAAGTGTGGAAAGTTAATCACATCCAAGAACAATGTCAATCGGACCCATGTCCCCAATGCAAGAAAAACCACATGGCATGTGTATTTCTTAGAAAGCATGACTTTTTCATCCTTGCACGTCGTTGTATAATCCATCATTGATCCATTAGCCACTTGCACCATATACAAGGCTTTGGGATGCAATTTTAGATTGCCCAATGAACTCTTGCACACAAACAGGGATTTCACTGACATGAAACGTTAACATGTTAGTAACGTTTGTTACTAACATTCTCCAAACCTATTATTAATGTTAGTTCATGTTAATATTAACATCATTAATTTTTCACCACTTTGAATCCTACACTAGGCTTACCCATCATGCTTTTGTTCTTACAATTGGACCATATACACTCCAATCAAGGTGCTTTTGACATTGAATTTGTGATGTTGGATAATCTGCTCTATAGGCAAAAATGTTTGTTGTCAATATAGCCTGTTATTGTTGTGATCATGTTAATATGTTATTAGTGTTGAGCAACTCTTCCATTGATCATAGCCTTAATCCTCAAAATCTTGGCACCCTTGCATTAACCCACATATGCGTCATAAGAAAGAGTTCACAACTTTGCATCATGCCTTGTTTCTCATGTAATGCACATGGCTGTAGGATATCTGTTACATATCCGTAACGCCGCTACGAGCGTTACCACAAGAGGGGACGGTGGCTCACCACCCAGCCATAGAGGAAGAATGAGGATTGCCCCTCATCCCCCAGGCTATATAGTGTGTGGCTTGCCGTCCACACTAGCCTGGCCGCCCATGACTCCGCATGGGCGTCCTCTCCCACTGAACCCCGGACATGGCCATCCGGTCTGCCATCGGTCACAGGCATTACAGCCTACGTGACATTACCCCCCCCTTAAGAAGAGTTTTCGTCCTCGAAAACAGACTGGGGAAACCTTTTGGAAATTGCACTATGGCGTTCCCAGGTTGCTACTCCTCATCCCTATCTGTCCATTTAACAAGTACCTCCTGGTACACTTTATGTCGGGTTTGTCTGTCACGATACTATAGAATCTTTTCAGATTCATGTGGTATCTTTGGTGGCTCTATCAAGTCCACCAAAATCTCTGGAGAAACTGCGTTCTCTAACCCGTGAACTGATTTCTTCAGTTTACTGACATGGAAGACAGGATGAACTTGAGAACTCTCCGGTAACTCAAGTTTGTAGGCTACGTCCCCAATCTTCTTAAGGACCTTGAAAGGACCGCAATATCTAGGAGAAAGTTTATCACACTTTCCCGTTTTCATGGTTGCTGACTGCGCAGGAACCTTTAAAAATACAAAGTCACCTTCTGCAAAGGTCACTTGTCTGCGTCCTTTATAGGCAAATGTTTTAGCGTGATCCTGTGCGCTACGAATGCTCTCGCGTACAGCTTTGAGCATATCATTCATATCTTCAAGGAAATCCTTGACAGATTGAATCTTCTCCTTTTCTAGGCCTACAGCCATCGGAGATCTCGGCTGGAATCTATACATTAACATGAATGGTGTAAATCCAATAAGGGCAAGTACTTTTTCCAATTAGATTGCTTCCTACTAACATAAGAACGCAACATATCTTTTAGAATTTGGTTAACTCTTTCAGTTTGACCATCAGACTCCGGATGATTTACCGTACTCATACTCAGAGTAGTATTCAACTTTTTTGAAGATTTCCTTCCAAAAATGACTGTTGAACTTTCTATCTCTATCTGACACTATATCTGCGGGCAGGCCATATAGCTTGTAGAGATGTTCAATAAAGAGTTTTGCCAACTCTGGCGTTTTTACATTTTTCTTCGTGGTAATAAACTTTGCCAGTTTAGTTGTCCACTACTACCCACATTGAGTCATTCCCTCGACTCGTCTTGGGTAAACCAATAATGAAATCCATGGAAATGCTTTCCCATTTCCTTTGAGGAATCTCCAGTGGATGGAGTAGTCCTCCAACTTAAGACGTTCATGTTTATTGACCTGGCACTTACTGCATTTCAGCACGTAAGTCTGGATGTCCTTAAACAAACTAGGCCAATAAAACTATCTTTTTACTAGTGCATAGGTTTTCTGAATCCCAGGATGACCCGCACTTGGACTATCAAAACTATACCCCGAAGACTCGGCTAGCCTCTCCGGACTAACTCTCGCCTCGCTACCTGTCGCACCTATACGGCCAGTCTCTCCCGACTAGCATTACGTGCCGGCGAGGAAGGTGGGCGCGGCTGTGACAAAGTGCGTACGCATACAGCACGCCAGACCTCTGTAAAGATAGGATCATGCTCACACAAGCCATGATTTGGTATTTCAACCAAAACCCCAAGGCAATTTTCATGTGTTGATTTTGTATCATGTCATTAGCACAGAAGCTAATGTACTGGAGAGCACTCTAGTATCGTAAGTTCTTAGACTATGCTACTAGATATTTGTAGACTATGCTACCATGTTGCTTCACTAACTTGTTAAAACTTCTCCTTGGAAAGCTCTACGGCCATAAGAGAAATAAACTAGAGTCAATCTAATCATGCATCACAAGGATTAGTTCCAAAGCTGAGAGATACTTTCTCTCTTAGAGTAACATCTTTGCACAAGCATATCCTCTAGAATCTTGTTGAGTTTCTAACTACCATCAATCTACGGATGGTTAAAATCCACTCTAACTCAGAGTAAATGTAACTTTTGAAAATTTCCATTCAAATATAACAATCAAACTTCCTATCTCTTATGCCATACTATATATGCGGACAGACCATATAGTATGTGGAGATGTTTGATAAAGATTGTTGCACCACTACGGGTGTCTCGAGTTACATCCAATCACTTACAACTCTTTGTTGCTATTACCAGACACATCCCTTCAAGTATTGTCAGACACAACTATTCGAGTTTATGTGATATTTGAGGATATCCCTCCTTTTCCTCAAGAAAGGTTTTTGTCCTCAAAAACTCTACTCTCAAGCGGACTACGCGCTAGTGTCATAGGTCCAAGAACAAATCTAGACCGTGTTTAATATCATATGTTATATTCTTGAGTCCTTCCAAGAAACTTTTAAACATCTTGCAACGAAGATGTGGTATAGTGTCTACGCACATATGGTGGTACTATTGATAAACTGCTTTGCAACAGATCAGTGGTTTCACACTTGTAACAAAGTGTTTATTGTTGCATATTATTACCCTTCATAAGCGGTTACACACTTATGAATTATTTGGGTGGGTTGTACCATCTATCAAGAAAATTTCCAAACTACTAATAACCACATTATCAATCCACAGATAATGACTAAGCTTGCTGCGAAGCCATAGGTTGCTAGATAATTGATGGTAATTACATAAGCCCAATGTCTAATTACATCATACATTCAATATAAATGTAAACATCACAGTACTTCGTGATGATGAACTTAGGAATTTCATCCTATCCCTGTTTGGTGTTGGTATGAAGTATAAATATGAGAACATTATTTGCTGCCTCCTCATTATAGCGGCAAAGCTACCTACCCATCACAGGTGGTAATCTCTACCAAGCTATAACCAATGACAAGCAAATAAACAAGTACTCTTGTAAGAACTTCATAACCATATCTCACACCAAACTCATAATCACTACGGATTAAATGCCAGGGCTTGCAAAATTGAGTGTTATTTGATAGGTAGAGGGGATCATCAAACTACGGATGACCTTGACAACTCACTAGGACTAGTGATGTGTAACTTTTAAGTTACTCCACTCTCCTTACTTATTCCATACCATCAAACAAATCGGTCCCTCGATTTGAGCAACGTCAACATATTTATGAGTACCTCGATACTCATGGATTGTGGTTCGGTAATTTAAAATGTTGATCTAGAGTATCTTTCACTCGAGGATCTTAATGTTATTAGCAGTTATGTATTAGTAGTGAGTAACTACGTACCCACTATCATCACACTAGTAGCTCCATACTAGTCTATGAGTAACTCCGTACCCATGGCGTACCTCCCCCGAGTGGGAGTACCATATACAACCATCTATAACAAGATGATTAAGTCACTTGTTGCTAAGAAGTGACTACACAAATTGACCCCTCCATTGCACATTGCAGTACAATTTCTGGTATTACAACACGAATTTTTGGACGTCCTTATCATAGAGGTCAACTTAAAAACTAGTGCATAGGTCTTGTGGAGTCTCGGCCGACCTAACCACACCACTAGTGACTTCCTACAAAAAATGTGGCGCTGAAGTCACCACCTATGTACTTTAACTCCGTAAAGTACATGGTCTTCATCTATCATCTATGGAAAGTTGTAAAACATTCCTGCGATGGATATTTATCACCCTAAAATCATTGTGCACTATTTTAGTGTGAAGAGCTTTTTTCCTGGGTACCATGGTTCACCCCAAGCTCATCTTTTGCTAAATTCTCCGATTTAACAAAAGATATACAGTCTGCCTCCGAACACTCCGGTTCAGCCCCAGACTTTGAGTTTACTTCTTAACACTTCGGTTAAGTCAAAACTCACCAGATACAGTAGGATTTACCACTAAGCTCTCCGGTTTAGCCTTCTATCCTAACTCAGCCCGAGTTATGTACACTTCATATGTCGGATCCGATACTAACAACAACCAGGCTCATCTGGAGTGAGATACTACTCACTATTGCCATGTAAAACCTTATTAAATCCATGGAATGCTCCACTCATTCCCAAGGGGTCTTACGACTTATAGGGTTTACATGCACATGAACTTTGTAAGCAAAATAGCCTGTCATGCAATATTACAATTGCTTATGTAGGAAAGTAATATATTTCCCAAATTCATATGGTAGCAACTAAAATGTGCTCACAATCGCACACTTATGTTGAACATAGGCAAGACTACGCTTGCAAAATGTTATAGGGCGTCCCCCATGCATGAAACTGTCCAACCAAACTAGTCTTACTGCTAACCTCTAGATTTAGATCACTCCGGAACTAAATCACTCTGTTAGCACTAGTACACCATCATGGTCTTGCTACCTAGAGCTTCTCCGAACTCTGTAAAACCCAACTTATGGCTATATTTGGTAATTTTCAAAGTTTAAATTTTATCTTGCACACTTTATCACTACAGACAAGTGTACATACAGACCTGCCAAAGAGACAAGTTACATGCACAAGCCTTGGCGTCCCGTTCCACCAAGACTACAATCGATTCCGTGAGAATTTGATGTCCCATACCATCAAATTACCACCAAACCAATTGATGTGACATATAAAAAGGCTCTTTCTCCCCTCGAAAGATCACCACAAACTCTCGAGCAGTGGGATGTCGACGCATGGCAATATAAGAAGAGAAAACCATGCTAGTAAGTTTAAGAACAGTTCTCTTCGTCGATCAACTTCTATAAGGGCATTGAGCATTACATCTCAAGACTATACCCCTTCAGATTTACCTTTGATTTCTACAAATCAATCTAAATTTGCTATTATTATCTAGGCGTATGCTAATCCTTCAAATTAGTACTCCTAGATAAACCATTCAATTGAGTACTGCTAGCAGCAATACTAGCCCCTTTATCCCAAGTAATACATACCTTAGGGATTACTTTTACCAGGCAATCACGTGACTAAATAAAACTAGTCACCACTCTCTAGGCCCAAGTAGTGACACTATTTTTGTTATTACCAACAAGGGCTAGCTTTTCTCTACGGGCCAAAGCCTTTTGTTGTTACAAACAGTAAGCAACTTGTTTGGACACAAGGCATAACCACATCAAGACTATGCTTGTACATGGTTCTCATTTGCCAAAGTTTATCACAATCTTCTAGCAATTGTTAAAAGATTGTGAAGGGTTATGAGCACTACGACTCAATTAGGCTTACCTTGATTTTTCGTGATAAGCACTTCGTCTAATTGGGCACAACTGACGCCATTGCCGGTTCTCTTAGCCCAATAAAACACACCGCAGTTCTATAGCCAAACTACGTGACTTTGATGGTCAACACTAAGTCTATGCTCAGCTTAAATTTAGTCTCTTCGAATCAAATGTGTGATCACCACATGTGCTATCTTCGCGGCGCTACGGTCATAGACGTTCACTAGGCACAACGGCCATAGAACGGCTCTCTCTCAAAGGACTCGGCACTACGGCCGTGGGATCTGTCTCTCTCTTAGCATGTGACGCTACGGCCGTGTGCGGTGGGTCTCTTTCGTGGAAAACAGGCGCGACGGCCACACGGCACGACGGCCGTGTTGGGTTTGTTTTGTGGGGTGTCTACAGAAGAACACATTTGTTTGTCACTACAGAACAAACACAAATTTGTCCGAACAAAACTTTAACTCTAGCAAGACGACACTCGCAAAAGTGTAAATTGAAATCTGGCGAGGCTACGCTCCCAGAGTCTTCATAACAAAAATAAAAATGATCGAGAGGCTGTGCCTTGCCGGGATTATCCTTCCTCATTAGCCGAGAGAGAGCGTTTGTTTGAATTTTTCATTTTTAATTTTTATTAAAATTGAATAATGAAAATAAAAAAAATGATTTTTTTTTCTCCTCTTTTTCTGGCCGCTGGTGGCCGCCTGCTGGTTGGTTGGCTGGCCGTGGCCCTCGCCGCCCGCCGCTGGGCTGGCCGCCTAAGGGCTGGCCGCCCAAGGCTGGCCTGATCGCCGTTTGGCTGGCCGCCTGGGCTGGCCGCTTGGGCTGGCCTGGCCGCCGCCTAGGCTGGCGGCCGTGTTGCTCTTCGCCCCCCCTTCAGACGGCGCACGTTCGCTCTTTGCACGGGCACAGGCTTTCACCAGCTACAGCAGCGGCAGAGGACAGCACATTTCAAGTCTGGCGCAGGCCCTCAACGCCGACGTGAGCTTCCCATTTCATCTCCACAGACAGTTTCGAGAAAGGGGACTTTAACCTCGGCCAGCATTTGCATACAGCAGTCAGAGATGGACGAAGCACTCCCCCACTCCCCACGCTCTTCAACGCGGCTCTTCACTCCCCAGGAACTGCATACAGCAGTCAGAAATGGACGAAGCACTCCCCCACTCCCCACGCTCTTCAACGTTTCCAAGGCCGCCTGGCAAGCCCAATCTCACAAGGGGGGGCTGCTGATACCAGTGTTACATATCCGTAACGCCGCTACGGGCGTTACCACAAGAGGGGACGGCCTCTGGCTCACCACCCAGCCATAGAGGAAGAATGAGGATTGCCCCTCATCCCCCAGGCTATATAGTGTGTGGCCTGCCGTCCACACTAGCCTGGCCGCCCATGATTCTGCATGGGCGTCCTCTCCCACTGAACCCCGAACATGGCCATCCGGTCTGCCCCATCGGTCATAGGCATTACAGCCTTTGCCCCTCATCCCCCAGGCTATATAGTGTGTGGCCTGCCGTCCACACTAGCCTGGCCGCCCATGACTCCGCATGGGCGTCCTCTCCCACTGAACCCCAGACATGGCCATCCGGTCTGCCGTCGGTCACACAGGCATTACAGCCTACGTGACAATATCCATCATGATAGTTCTCTTCATTTAATCACCATCAGGCTGGCTGCAGGATATCCATCATGATAGTTCTCTTCACCATCAGGCTGGTGCCCCTCATCATCACCCAAAGAGTTAATGCACTCATCAAATATCTCTCAAGGGATTCACAAGCTAGATCTTATGGTATCACGTGAGTGTTAGGAAGGGCGGGCTTAAGATTATAAGTTAGGGAGTGGGGGATTTATGGTGGCAGGGGGGAGAGGAGCAAGGGGAGAATGAAAGTAGGGGTGTCATTTCTTTTTGTAGTTTACCATATGTAATCTAGTGGTGTAGTTTAAAAACTTGATTAGTTTACTAATCTTTTAAGCTAAGCACACAAGGAACGATTTTTGGAGAGTACATGTCGGTCTTTGTGCTTCTAGCACTTACATTGATGACACGTACATGGGCTATAACTTGTCACATGTATAACATCAATATCTGCTATTTGATTTCTAAACCTTAAATAGGGGGTACATGAATTTCATAATTAGGACTTATATACTTAGAAAGGAGTATAGTTTATTTTTTAGAGAAACATAATTATGGGTTTTTTATGAGTTTCATGCACACAGGTGATATCCCCTTTCTATGATGGAAAGTGAATTCCCCAAGAAATATCTCCACTTCGTCCTCGTGCTCATCCCCTACAACTTTGGAGAGCACCATGTTGACTGTCATATTCCTTGCTTTGCATGACTTTGGGTTCTCTTTGCTCCACTTCTCTCCACACTTGTAGCATAAGCCCTTACTTCTCAAATCATTCATGTCCAGATCCTCTTTCATAAATTTGTTTTTGTTCACCCCATTAGAAGCTTTTCCATCACCAATGGGTCCCTTTGAAGAAGGAGGCCCACCAAATCTGAAATTGGTTTTTACACCTTACCATACACTGTAGAATACATTGGAATAGTGGTAGTGGTTATTGAAGAAGCTTCCTTAGATGTCAAAAAGGATGATACATTAGCCTTATAAGTACCCTTGTGAAAACTTTGGCTAGTATACTTTTCTTCATAGGTCTCAGCCCACACCGTTGCTTACTTAAGATTAATAGGCTTTTGAGCTTTCACATCAGCCCTAATCTTTGGCTTCAAACCCTTGATATACTTGATAATCTTGAAGTGCTCCTCAAAGTCTTTCACATGCAATATGATCTTGAAAATCTTATGAGTATATTCCCTTACATTCCTTGTTTATTCTAAATCATCCCATTTGCAAATGAGCTTGCCCTTGAAGTGTAGAAGTGAAGGTCTCTCTCATCTCTTCCTTAAAGGCCTCCCAAGAAGTGACCACATACACATCACTTTGCAATTCTTGATGCCAATGAAGAGCGGTTCTCTCTATCGTGCAATATAGTACTCATAGAATTCTATCGATCAACAAATGTGTTGAGAAACACAATGTCAATCCGAGGACTCGACCCGATTAGTGCATGAAGGCTTATCCCTTGCGGGAGAGGTCACATACACGAACCACCATTTGACGATTCAACCATTCAAACACCTCAAGCAATCTCTCAATCCCTTGAACCCACTACACTAATCAAGAGAACAAGCAATGCATGGCAATCTCTTAATCCCATTCAAACATTGATTAAATCTTAGCTTTCCCTGATGCAAGCAAACCTATAAGCGTGCATCTACTAACCCACAAGCTTAAGCAACCATAGAATGTAACATTCACAAACCCACAAGCTCATAGAGAGAGTCTATCCATGAATAGCTCATTGCCAATGAAGTGGGCAAGAGCTTGCATCAATGGAGACTACACACACACACACTACAAGCATGCATACACAAGAGAAAGAAAGAAGCATTCAACTAATCATAGATTAATCTACTTAAATGATGCTAAAAGAGATTAAGAGAAAGAAGTGGAGCTTTACTCATTGATTAATGGAGCTTGGTGCTCGATAGAGTATAATAGAAAGAGTTAGAGAGTTGCCATAGCTTGAGAGCTCAAGAGCTTCACTCAATAGCTTATGAGAATGGCCAAAAAGTCCTCTTTCTTTAGCTAACATCTCTTTTATAGAGATGTCACTAACCCTAGGCCTCTTTCACACATGGGCGGACAACCCAATAAGTGAGCCTTGCTTAATACACTTAGAACTCTCATTTAGAACCCACATTGGTCTACAAAGATTTACATTTGTTAAAAAATATGGCAAACACCTTCACTAAAATGATGTGTAGGGCACATACCTTGTAACTAGCACTATGCACTAAAGTCATAGATTATGGGCAAATGGATACAAAGGTTATTATGCAACCTTACCATGATGTAAAAGAGTCATTTAGGAGCTCAACATCAGCCAAAGGGGTCGTGATCTCTTGATTAGGTAGCATTGGTGTGATTAGCAAGATTCTAGGGTTGGTGGTCACTTTTAGGTGCTTGAATCTAGGAGGGAAGGTGGAGATGATTTAGATGATGATTAACACCTAATCTTGAGCTTAATCCTCATGTACTTCAGCCTATATAAAGAGGCTCTCATCTATTGAAATCAACACATATTTGCCCCTCACTTATGTTGTCATTATGCTCATCATTATGCTAATTACTTCTTGATTAGTAGCTTAACTTCATCTTCTTCATTTCTATTCAACTATGCAATGGAGCTAGTGTTTGATCCTCCTTAGGATGGTTTTTAACATGTTATCAGAGCTAGTACTAGCCCATTCATCTAGAATCAAGCCCCATCTTATTTTCTTAGCAAGAGATTAGTGAGAATTAGGGTTTCATTAGCTAATGGGTTTCCTAGAAAATAGGATCTAGAATAGCAGCTGAGTGGAGGCCTTGGTGCTCACAAACCACGTAACCATTGCCAAAATCCTTCTGTGGGCACTTCACCAGCAATATTGCTAAGGGGCATGGCACCTCAATTGCACCATTCATAGCTCCACGTCGCCGGCAACTTCGTTTTCCCCAAAACAGGCACGTTTTTGATAGGCGACCACCAAAAGTATTACTGCAGCTCACACACATCAAATTGGTCTAATTCCTCTGAGGTGTGGCTTCATTGGAACCTAAAATTACTCCTCCTAAGAGGGTTTTGCAAATGATTGAGTGTGCTTCACACACCAAGCAAAAAAACCGGGGTGCTGTCCAGAACTGCCATAGCTAGAAAAGGTACTTTGGTAAATTTGAGATTACTCATTGATTAAGTTGCTTAAGCAAGTGTTTGTGGGCTCTAAAATCATCTAGACATACTGCTATTCAATGCCCTTGAAGATTTTTAGCTCATTCTTTGTGCAACTCCTTCAAATATTGACTCCAAGTGAGCTCATTTCTCTGCATAGTGAGCAGAATATTCAACTCCACTAATCAATGATTAATCTATCCTAATCCTTATCATTTGGTGCAATAAGTGGTTCATACATGTCATTAGGGACTTGCTACATCCCCTTATTACTTCACACTTAATTTGCCCCTTGATTAGGTGTCTCCCTTGCTTCCCACAAATCAATATATTTTCTGTTTTTATCTTTTGGAAAGCATATGCTAAATAACTTGATTTAGCACTATTCCTTGGTCTTAATCTCTCTTGTAAAAGGGTAGACACTGCCTCAATCATCAGAGGTAAGACCCCCTTCATTCCATATCATAATGGCTACCAAGGATTCGCCATCAATGCGCTTTAAAGGTCATGGTTTTCACACATGGCAAACCCGCATCAAGTTAATGCTCATGAAGAAGGGGCTCTTCAACATAGTAAATGGGAATGAGAAGAAGCCAAGGACTCTTGCTGATGTTCCTTGTTGGGAAGTAAGAGATGACAAAGCTCGTGCCATCATCACATTGGAGCTTGATGACACTTACATTCATCATGTGGATGGATGCGAAACTTCCAAGGAAGTTTGGGACCAACTCACAACTCTATTTGGGGCTCGATCTAAAAGTTCAAAGTTTGGTTTGCTCATTGAATTTTTTAAGCTAGAAATGAAGTCTGGCACATCCCTAGCCTCACATTTGAACTACATGAAAGGCCTATTAACACAACTTGCAGGAATAGGTCTTAAGATGGATGAAGATGTCTCCATTGGTGTATTACTTAAATCTTTACCTGAAGAATATGACCATGTGGTCACAACCTTGACCAATATGCCAATATCAAAGCTTGTGGACATTGAAGCATCTCTTCTTGAGGAGGAGAGAAAACTAAAGACCAAGCAAATGGAGTCTCCATCGTCATCAACCTTGTCTACTGAAAATGCTTATTATGCAGGATCTAGTAGGTATGGCAAGAACAAAGGCAACTACAACAAGGGCTACAACAAAGGCAACTACAACAAGGGCTACAACAACAACAATCTCATTTGTGACTTTTGTCACAAACCTGGTCATGTAGAGAAGCCGATCGTACGCCCACACGCGGAGCGAAAAAATAACAAAAGAAACAGAAATGCAGAAGACAAATTGTAGAAACAGAGATTGCAAAATACAGAAACACCTCAACAACAAACACACAGTCGCTTTCCTACAGTGCAGATTAAACTTCACGCAGCACCGAGCTGCAAACTGGAGCTTGGTGCAGGGCAACTCCCCGACAGCGGCGCCAAAAATGTACGCTTTTGTCGCACAGGTCGTAGCTGGGGACTTGCCAGACACCGTATGCGAGCCACAAATGGCTGCAAGCATACAACCAGGGAAGGAAGCTCAAACAGAATGCCAAAGGGTGTGTCACTCACCGCTCAACCACCGCCTTGAAGGATTCCCGCGTCGCAGCCGTGAAGGAGGAGCCGCCATCGCCACTCTACCGCCTCTCCGCCGCCGTGCCACTACACAGTGCTCGATCGCTCTCTCACTCTCTCTCTCTCTCTCTCACACGCAGGAGAAGGAAACCAAAGAGATAAGGTAAGAGCACTCTTGTATTCACAACACATGAGAATGAGGATTTTAGGGTTACATTTGACTCTTATAGGTGACTTGGCCGTTCACACTTGGGCACCCATACATGGCCGGCCGACCCTAACCCTTATCCTACTGATATCCAAGGTGCGCCTCTCATCGGCGATCACCCAATCCCTTTATCCTTAACATATGGTGCCGACAAGCCCGGCCCATGACTCAGAATATTTAAATTAATGACGTAAAACATAGTGCGTCCGCCATGGGTTAACAGGCCCGAGGTGTAGTAGATTTTCTCAAAGGGTAACTATTTTAATGGAGATTAGGAAAGCTCAAAAATGTATTGAGCTCTGTATTCCTAAGGCTCCTTTCTAGAGGTTAGTGAGATTAGTTTGTGATCAATGGTCTCTTTAGATGAGGTGGAAGAGAACAAGCTTGCTTTGTCTTCAGGAGAGGTTACACATGAAGTTAATACAAGAGCCAAGGCTAAACAGGAGGCCAGGCTACAACAGGAACAAGTGAAGCAGAAGAATGCAAAGGCCATGGAGAAGCCTATAGAGGTTGAGCTTTCAAGGGACAAGTTGTACCTAGAGGAAACTACAGAATTAGATGCTGTTAATTTACATGAATTGTTAAAATTTTCGAATGGTATATATGTCTTAGTAGCCCTGGACGATGGGGAGAGACAACTTAGTCTCGACTAGGTGGACCTAAATATACTAAAGCAAGAGAGAGATCAGATATCTGACTCTATTTTGTATGTTTTTCTAAAGTAAGTTCTTCTTCATATGAGTCTATTGTATTTGTTTGCTTCAAGTTTGATAATTTCTGGTGTTAATGTTTATTTTTTTATTTGATAGTTTGATAAAGTGTAAGATCCCTGCAGAGTCCCAGACTAAAGTTTTTATTCTTAATTCTCAAACTGGCTCCTCTGCTAAGGATCAAAAGTACTCCATCGGATAACATAAGAAGATGTTTACCTACTACAACTTCAGGGCAGTCAACACGATTATTTCACTACAAGAGGTTGAGGACATACCGACGCCAAAATACCGACGCAAATGTCGAACGTCGGTATGTCCGTCGTCATGTTGGAGGAGACAAGTATGGCGGGGTTTTTTTAAATTTTCATTTCCCGTCGCGTATACCGACGCCTATACCGACGCCTATACCGACGCCGATACCGACGTATATTCCGTAGCATATACCGACGAATATTCCGACACATATTCCGTCGCATATACCGGTGCTCGTAAGTTTTTCACAGCCGAGAGCCTATTTTCTGGTTTTTCGCAGAAGCTCACCGAGTAATCAAGCGAAAGAGGTGCTTTCTCTCCCTCTCTCTCCTCTTTTTCCCTCTCTCCTCTTTTCTCCTTCATTCTTCTTTTCTCCTCTTCTCCTTCTCCTAACATGTTATTGCAATTGCTTTTAGTTTTTAATTGAAAAATTAAGCTTTTTAGGGTTTTGTGTTTTTTTGGCTCTCTATGCATGTTGAGATCTAGAGCTCTCTATGTATGCATAGATCTCCTAATGCATGCATAGAGATTTTAGGGTTTTGTATTAGTTCTTTTTCTTGTGTTTAATTTACTAATTAGTTTGTTTAATATTTTGTTTTGCAGCTCTTTCACCTCACCAATCTTTCACCAATCCTCGAGCTCTCCTTCAGCTTTGCAAAAAAGAGGTAGATCCTCTTTTGATTTTTCTTGTTTATGCTATTTTATATGAATTTTTGCATCCTTGTTTTATGGTTTAGGGTTAGTTTTGGGTTCTTGTAAGCTTACAACACATAGGATTAATTTAATATCTATGCATAAAACCTATAATAAGCTTGCAATCTCTATTATCCATGTACGTAAAACAAGATCATGTTTATTACACCATTGGGTGATGGGATTAAGGGTTAGCATAGTGCATAAGGCATATAGCATAGAGCTTATGCATAGAGCTTATGCATAAGTCTTGCATAGAGCGTATGCAAGAGACTTATGCATATAGCGTATGCATAAGACTTATGCATATGACTTATGCATAGAGTTTATGCATATGGCTTATGCATAGAGCGTACGCATAAGACTTATGCATATGGCTTATGCATAGAGCTTATGCATAAGGCTTATGCATAGAGCGTGTGCATAAGGCTTATGCATAGAGCGTAATTGCATAAAGCGTGTGCATAAGGCTTATGTGAAAGGGATTAAGGGTTAGCATAATAGTGCATAAGGCATATAGCATAGAGCTTATGCATAGAGCGTATGCATAAGACTTATGCATAGAGCGTATGCATAAGACTTATGCATATGACTTATGCATATGGCTTATGCATAGAGCGTACGCAGGTAGACTTATGCATATGGCTTATGCATAGAGCTTATGCATAAGGCTTATGCATAGAGCGTGTGCATAAGGCTTATGCATAGAGCGTAATTGCATAGAGCGTGTGCATAAGGCTTATGTGAAAGGGATTAAGGGTTAGCATAATAGTGCATAAGGCATATAGCATAGAGCTTATGCATAAGTCTTGCATAGAGCGTATGCATAAGACTTATGCATAGAGCGTATGCATAAGGCTTATGCATATGACTTATGCATATGGCTTATGCATAGAGCGTACGCAGGTAGACTTATGCATATGGCTTATACGAAAGGGATTGTTAAAATGCAATTGCAAATGCCTTGATTGTGGTTAACAAATGCTTATGCAAATGCCATGGTGAGGGCATTGTGAATTGTTGGTTTGTGTTGGAGCTTTTGGATGATGGATTGAGGCATGAGTCCATGCTTTATTGCTGAGTTCTAAATTGTAAAAGGGCATGAGTCATGCTCAATACTTGTAAGCCAACAAACTTGTTCTATCATTTGATATTATCCACATCATTTTGTACCTACACTCACCATTGCAACCACTTCAAGTTTCTATAGAATCTAGCAATGTGTGAGGGTACCTTGGCATTGGTTGGAGAGGCCAAGGGGAGAATGGCTTGAACTCTTTGTGCCGTGATTGCTTGGTAAAGCGGTACGAAGGGAGATTAGGTACACCGGTGTGAAGAAATGGCCTCAACCTTCACCTTGGAGGAAAACTCGGTGAAGGGGTGAGAAGAGCTTGGCCGGGAGATCGGCAAGCTTCAACGCGCGTCCTCAACAATCCTCACCATCGACTTTGTGGATGCATTTGGGCAATGGGGCCCCTTTTCTGTCATATTGTGTGGATATTGCAAATGCATATGATCTTTCATGACATTGTGAGATGCAAAGAGTATTGCGTACAAGTTTTAAGAAGTTGCATTTTCAATTGAGATTTGGTTCCAATTACAAAGGAGACTCTGGCGGAATTTACAAAACCGTAATTCAGTCCTAGGGTTTTTGGGATTAGGTTCGAGCTTATGGCTTATGCATAAGACTTGTGCATAGAGCGTGTGCATATAGCTTATGCATAAGACTTATGCATAGAGCGTGTGCATAAGACTTATGCATATGGCTTATGCATAGAGCTTATGCATAAGGCTTATGCATAAGGCTTATGCATAGAGCTTATGCATAAGTCTTGCAGCCTTATTATGCAAGCTTATACTTATAATATGCATTTAGATTATTGCATAAGGCCTTTATATATAAACAGCTATTTATGAATAGAGATAGCTTCTCTCTCCATCCTTGTGCAAATTCTATTTAATTTTGTATGGAGAGGAGATAAGCTGATTTGTGTTTAACGAGCTGCATATACATGTTATCCTGCTAGATGGAGCCTCTCAATCTTGAAGAGAGAATAGCGTGTCCATGCATGCGATGTAAGTACCAAATCTTTCGAAAACGAAGGATTTGCAACGAGCATGTTCATGACGCTGGAATATTTCCAATGGAGCGCTTGCAAAATTTACGGTTTCAATCGTACAACCAAGCAAGTGTGCAGCCGCATCTTGATAACATTGCGCCTGTGAATTCTCGTCCCCAACAAAGGATGAGGATATCGCAGGAGGGAGTGACAGATGGAGCTCAATTAACAGCACCCGAGGGAATGGAAGAAGGTCAGGAAATGGAAGAAGGTCCAATGGAAGAATTGTTGGATGCCTTCATTGAGCAACAAGAAGCTCTCTTCGAGGAGCATGAACATGAAGATCATCAACCACGACATTCTCAACGGTCAAATTATGAACCAGAGGAAGAGGCCATGCGTAAACTTGCACGCCTTCCATTATACAATGGTGCCAACATATCTGTATTGCGTGCATCTCTTACGATGCTAAATTTGCAGTCAGTTTTTGGATGGTCTAATACAAGTGTCACTGAACTATTCAAGTAAGGTCCTTTTTTGGAGATTATACCTACTGTTGAAATGTTAAATTATCAACTTGTATTTGAGAAAATCTTAATAGTAACGATCAGATATTGCCATACTTGCAGGCTTTTGAAAGATCAAATATTGCCCCCTGGCAACGAGATGCCTCCATCTCGTGCAGATGCGAAGAAGTTATTGAAATCCATAGGCATGGATTACAATAATATTCATGCTTGTCGCAATGATTGTTGCCTCTTCCGCCATGAATATGAGCATTTGCAAGAATGTCCCCATTGTGGCTCTAACAGATATAGAGAAGATGTTCAGGGGGAAGCTGTCCCGGTAAAGGTTCTCAGGCACTTTCCAATCATTCCAAGGATAAAAAGCATGTTCAGGTGCAAATCAATAGCAAGCTTGATGACATGGCATGCCACAACTCGATCCACAGATGAAGTGATGCGTGTGCCTGCAGACTCACCCGCATGGAGACGATATCAACAATGAAGAGGAGCAAGCAAATGAAGAGAAGGAACTAGAGGAAGATCCAAATGAAGAGGTGCAAACCAAGGAAGCTGAAAAACAAGTTGAGGAAGAAGACATAGATGATGAAGACATCCTTCATCAAGGGACTTTTAATGATGAGGATGCTGAAATGTGCATAGACATAGATCTCTTTGGGGCTACTGATCTTAATGAGGATGATAGAATAGATAATGATTTATAAACCGATGTATCTTAATGATTATGCAAATAGTTATGACATATTTGTAATGGTTTTATGACATTGAAGGTCCATTCATTGTTTACCATTGTTAATGTTTACCATCATAATCACTACTGTAGGAGCAAGTTGATATAGTTTTACCAATGTTGTTTATCATTGTTAATGTTTATCTTATGGTTCTTTCATTCATTGTTTACCGTGTAATTTTCATTCCGTACAAGTTTGTCATATGGTTTTTTGTCCAACAGGCCATGGGTGACTCACCGCCCTACGACTACAGTCCAGATTTCTCATTTAATCCTACACCGCAGGGCATGAGTCCCCAGCAGTTATATGGTTTTCTTTCGTCCATGACTCCAGAGCAGAGAGCCATGGCTCAGAGTTATTGGGGTTCTGGAGCAGGGACATCTGCCTCACCATCTGGATTCCCGACGCCAGTTCCCACGCCCGTGGGTACGACAGCAGCTCCCACACCTCGTACCACACAGCCTTCCACTCCTGTTACAGCTCGATCTACCACCTCTTCACATAGACGGCGCTCACGTAGTAGGTCTTCAGGGGGAGGTTGTTGTGGTGGTAGTGCCACAGATGCTGTGACACCACCACCACGTGAGCGTCGTCCTTCGCTCTCATCTGTTGATAGCACACCCATAGGGTCACCTTCCACTCCCTGGGGTGCACATGACCATGACAACAGCAAGATTTACACAATTAGGGATGGGGCACCAATAATGGATAGTGCAGGGAAGGCAATGAAGACACGCATTCGACAATTGTGCACTATACAGTTTCATGACTCTATCATGACTAAATGGGATCAGCAAGACAAGGGGAAGAAAAATTATATAAACACAAAGATAAAGCAAGAGTTCCAGCCATCTGACCCTATGAATGTCGTCTCTAATGAGTGGATACAGTATACAGCTCGCATTTTGATGGGGCATCGTAGGTCAGAGGCGAGGGACGCATTCAGAGAGGGGAAGGAGAAACCTGTTTGGCTAGATGACAGGGAGTGGGCAGCCATTGCTCAGGAGCTCACCGAGACACCAGACAGGTTTCAACAACAAAGAGAGGCGGCAAGGGCAAGACTCCAAACAGTAGGGGCTTCTCATCTCGGGAGTGGTGGTTACGAAACCATGCGCCATGAATTCGTAAGTGTTTGTAGCAATTTTATTTATTTAAATATATGTATGTGGGCTAAATGTTGATTTTTTAAAAGTTATAATTGTTAATCGTGTGTGCAGGAGTTGGCCATGAATCGCCCACCAAGCAGGCGAGAGGAGAAGTACGCTCACAAACATGGCCTTGTGGCCTTGTTTGAGATGCTTGAAGAAGAAGGAGAGACCGTCAATTGGGAGGCATTACCATGATGTAAGATGACCTTCAAACTAATGAAATATGATCAAAACATTCTTGAGTATTAATGTTTAATTTAATTTCTTGTTTGTCGATCAGGAAAATATGCAAACGAGCACGGTTGTTTTTGTGCTCTATTGTAGACAGAATGGTGCTGTCTGTTTGCTGTTGTTGATCCTGCTCATTGCAGGCAGCTAGGCAACAGCCAGGCAACACTATTCTGCCCAAAAAAAAAATTCTGCTACAGCGTCGGTATTTGCCCCGGTATAAACGTCGGTATAAACATTGGTATAGACGCCGGTTTTCACCTCGGTACATAATCCGGTATAGAGGCCGGTTTATCCATCGGTATATAAGTCGGTATTTGCCCCGGTTTAAGCGTCGGTATTACCCCCAGTTAGCGTCGGTATAGACGCCGTTATATGCGCCGGTATTAATACCCGACAGGTATACCGACGCTACGATACCGGCGCTTATACCGGCGCTTATACCGATGACGAGCCTTTTTTAGACCCCGTTAAATAGCGCCGGTACAAGCCCCGGTATTAGGCTAATATGTAGTAGTGTTTTTCCATATGAATCAAGGTAAATATACATATTTTTTATATTATTTAAAATTTGATTTAATGTCTTGTTTTTAACTCTGGTTTTTAATGTTTCAACAATCATTGGAGCCTTGTCTGTTTGGAGGTAGACAAGAAGATTGTCAGGACTATGAATTCCATAGCAAGCACACACCCTGAATTGAGACAGTCTTGTTTATTTATGTTACTCTAAATTACCATGTCCTTCTACAATTTCTGGTGTCTTATTAAATTTGTATGCCTTGACAGTTGTATTAAGAGAATGTTTGCTATTGGCCCTATTTGCCTTGTTGAAGGCATTTTTGACTCTGCAATCAAGGAAATATTTGTGTCGTACATATCAAACAGATGGCTATTCATGTGGCTGGAAAACTATTATACATGTAGAGTACCTACTAGACAGCTTGTTTCAACACAACCCTACATGGACCAAGGTAATAAAACTTGTTGATAATTTCTCCCTCAGTAATTATAAATTTATGCTCTACTAAACTTGATGATTTTTTTCCCTTTCACCGTAGTCAAATATTGAAAGATAGGACAACCTCTTTGTGGAGTGCTATAGAGTAACCATGATACGGATGATCTTAAAATGTGCTAAGGAGAAGACCCCACAGAACGAACCTACTTTCTCAAATGAGGTTGAGGTTCTCTTCGACAATGGACCTGTTCAGCCAAAGCCCACCAACCAGGGGAAGGAGGAGGAGAGTGTTGAGCAAGAGAAGAACGGTGAGGACGGAAAAGGAGAGAAGGAGGAGGAGGGCAGAGAAGAGAAGGGTGAGGAGGAGGAGGGCAGAGAAGAGGAGGAGGAGGGCAAAGAAGAGGAGGTTGAGGAGGGCAGGGAAGAGAAGGGTGAGGTGGAGAATATGGGTGAGGAGGAGAAGAAGGACGAGAATATTTTGGAGGACCAGAACAATGAGTTGGAAGAGGAGGAGGGAGTTCAACTAAAGGACACAGATGGAGATGTGGAATATACACCTCAAAATATTGATGTGAGCCAGTAGACAATTTATTTGTAACATTCTTTAAAGATATGCCCACTACATTTTTAAGTAGTAAAGGTTTGTAACATTTCTTATCAAACTAATTGAAATGTTTTTTGAATTCGAAGACTGATAATTCTAGACATAAATGGTCTGCTTCTCAAAAGGAAATCTGTTCCTTTCAATATTAGCGGGGCGAGAACATTTCGTGTAGGGTATATGCACATGATGCTGAGGCCAGCAGTGGCAAATTTTGTCATTTGATCCTCAATCGCTTCGTAGAACTTGGAACCTATGATCTGAGTGCTTTGCCCAAAAACAGGTTTTGATCCAAGCGACTTTTATTTTATCTAAGATCAAAGGGCTTGTGAAGTGCATCCCTGTATGTTTCATCCAAGCAAAGAGGGAGTGTCGCTATACACTAAGCCCTTTGCCATTATCCATCTACCTATTGACATACGTAATACTTTGTTGATAGATGATACCCCTAAGAAGGGGATATTTAATCCAAAGCACACTTGTATATCACCCCTACCTTTTGAGGGAGATGTAGATGATAGGTTTTTGGAATAAACACTAATTTCTTATTTAAAAGGCTTGTATAATTTTTCTGGCACAGTTCCAGAATATGTAAAAAACAATCCATTTAGTTGAAGTATTTTCCTATAAATCAAAGTGATGACTCGTATACATTGCAAGCTTTCTTTCATTGCTAATATAAAAAAGAAGTACTGATAATATAAAAATCATGTACATTGTCTTGCAATCAAAATTGTTGATAATATAAAAAAGTACATTGTCTTGGATCAAAAGTACATGGGTAATTGAAGTTATATAGGAATGATAATTACTTTGTTCTGCAAATCTCTGCAAATAATTGCCTTTTCTCTTCTCTGTTGTACCTTTCTTCCATTGTGAAAGAAAGCCTAAACTCTGATCGCATTTCATTTATGCATTCATCTATGATATCTTTCCTCAAATGCTGTAGACTGCATAGCTCCCACACCGAAATGAGTGTGAGCAAGGTTGAGTCTGCATCATGTACTTTAATATCTACCACGTTGTTGCCCTCTAAACTGGCCGCTTCTTGATCCATTGGAACTATCTCTCCTTTGATGTAACGAGACCGTTTGTACCAATATGACATGATGAATGTCTGTGTTGCTATCATGTACTTAACATTCACTGTCTCTGATGTGATTTGGCAATGGATCTCTTCATACACTTTCCTGTCCCAAGTCTTGTCAAGTAAAGTTGCCAAGAATGTAGAATCTAGATTTTTGCAAATGAGCATAGTATTTGCAATTTTAACCTCACAAACATTGAAAAGCTCCACAAAAACAATTATTGGTAGGTAGAGCACAATTTTCACTATCTGTGTGGGACTACTCCCTCATAGTGATCACTGCATGTCTTTGTAAAGCTTACTCTTAACAGATTCCATAATGCATGAATCATGAATTGGCCAATCTATGTGGTTCCAATCTGCTTGGAGAGGCAACTTTTCCAAGCGTCCATGGGCATTGTCTTTGTCTAGCAAATAGTAAAAGTGGTCATTAAAAAAAATACCTGCATCTGCAAGGCTTCTTTTAGTCCTCCCCTCATACTGCAGCTACGCCCCAGTGTGTGCATGTTCCACAGTCATGATCCCAATCATGCACTCAATTAGTTGCCACTCTTCATATGATAAGGGATACACATTTGCATACACAAACGATTGAGCCTGAAAATGAGAACAATAATTCAATGATTAATGGTATTAATATTAATAACAATAATGAATTGCTTTGAGGTTCAGAGGATTATAATTTATTTTATGTGGTTGCAAGGATGATTGATCCTCTCTGCTAAGTACAAGCTCGTTGTGCATGTAGACATGTTGCACAAGCACCTCCTTTATAGTTGTCCTTCCGCTCTCTATCTTGAAGTCTTTGATTCTACCCTTCCATGACGTTATGAAAATGTTCTTGCTGCTTGTATGTTTTCGCCTTCTTGGTTGCATAAGCACCCAGGTTCCCTTGGTTATTTGAACTTGTGTCCATTGGTTCTATTCATTGATTGTGTTGGAGATAAGTACAAAAAACACTGATGATCTAGGTCTCCTTGGCCTTTGAAATGTTTCGTCAATGTCCTTCAATGTAGGGTATGACCGACATGATATGAACCGATGGTTTGTAGCCATTGTTTAGAAAATATAGAGAACTGAACGATTAGAGTAGAAGAATGAAGGAAAGCAGTGCGTAGATAGGAGAATGAAGAGAGCAAAATGAGAAGAAGAATACATACGAAGGTAGTTCACTTTAAAATTTCCCTCCTTGATAAGTAAAGACAAGATATTGAGGATGAAAAATTCTCCATCTGTACTTGGGCAAGTGACTTCAATGCATTTTTTGTCAGATTCTCCAAAAAAGTTATATATTTAAGATTAATACGATTGTTTTTGGAATATTCATAAAAACATCCATAGAACAATTACTATCCGGGATTTACTTTATCTATCGTAAAACAGAAAATGAGTCACGATTTACGGATCCATCAGTCCAGCCTAACCCCATCCAGTCCCATGGGTTAGCCAACCTCCCAACCACTGTAGTGATGGGATCCAATTTAGAATTTGATTTTTATCCCGGGTACCAGGGAAAAGAGTTCCCAAGCCCCCTAGCCGGAGGTTCATGCAAAAATAAAACTAGTCACACCACTTACATACCCAATATGAAATTGCCTTTTTCATAGATTCAACCAGTTTTAAAACAATCCTTTAATGAAACCATAGTATCATTGATCACAATCTTCCAAATTATCCGGTTGATTCTTAATTTCCCATCATTCCTTCATCAGAGTATCTATGGCATCATTGGCAACCATAATGCTCACCACCTGTCCACTCAGGGGCCTTTTCAATAGTCCCTAACCCATAATACTCGGCAATATAATCACTTATAAAAATCAAGATGGAACCTCCATTGAAGATCAGCAAGATCAACCAACAGATCCATATAAAGAGCCATGGACTCATCCATTAAAGACCAGCAAGGTCAATCAACCAGATCCATGCCCGGTTTCAGAAAACAACTCTTACTCCTTGTTCCAATATCTTCCTCGACGCACGTGTGGGTATCCTTGGCGACCCAGAGCCCGAGCACCGTATGGTCAGCACCCTCTAGGATTCTTCGCCGCAGGTGACCTAGCGCTTCACTCATAGGCCGCTTCCTTGGTCCCTCATCCACCGTACCGGAAGCTCACCATTTTAATTGAACCGAGGCTGGTCAAGACCTCGGCCGACTTTGCTACGCGAGACATCCTCCATTGACTCTCCGTTCAGCAGTTGCAACTTTATCAGTTAGGTCTCCACGACCTTAATCACAAGATGGTCAAAATGCTTCCCCAGCATTCTTGACATAAAACAGCCATTTACATACAGTTTACAAATACAATTTCTATATTAACTCTCATTTTTCCACATTATCCCAATCTACATGTACATTCACATCCATATATCCACATTTATATGCATACATTCACATCTACATACATACATCCACATCCACATTCATACATCCACATCTACATGCTCATTCATGCATCCTCATCCATACATCCACATCTACATGCAGATTCACATCCATACATCCACATCTATATGCATACATCCACATCTACATGCATACATCCATACATACACATCCACATTCACATCCATACATCCACATTCATGCATCCACATCTACATGCATACATCCATGCATACACATCCACATTCACATCCATACATCCACATCCACATCCACATTCACATCCATACATCCACATCCACATTCATCCACATCTACATGTATACATCCATACATACACATCCACATTCACATCCATGCATCCACATCCACTCATCCCATACTCAATCTTATCACATCTCATATAACTCTTAACTCATCCTATCACATCTCAATATCTATTTATAGAATACAAGAGAATTCTTATATTTGATATAAGATTTCTTTATGCATGCATATATTCTATTTTTAGGAGAAAACACTTTCGAAATAAAATCAATCTTTTATGCATCTTCCTTTGCATAAATTCATTTTAAATGAGAATGACACTTTTGAATTAAAATCAATCTTTTATGCATCTTCCTATGCATAAATTCATTTTAAATGAGAATGACACTTTTGAATTAACATCAAATTCTTTATGCATCTATCCATGCATAAATCCAATTTAGTAGGAATTACACTTTTAGAATAAAATAATTTCTCTTATGCATCTTATTTATGCGCATAAAATCCATTTATGATGCATACAATTCTTTTATGATGCAAATCATTCTTTTAATATAAAATTTTTTCTTTTATGCATATGTTTATGCATACAATTCATTTATGATGAAAAATCATTCTTTTAATAAAAGAATTTTCCTTATGCATCTTAATTATGCATAACATCAAAATCAATTTCTCCATGATTATAATAAAATTCTTTTAATTAATCTAGGATAATAATTCCTAGAATATGGTAGGAAGCCTGGGTAGGAGTAGAGTAATTGGCTCTCTGGTGTGGTAGGAGTAGAGTAACAGTGCATAAACACTATCAAGCTTTTACAAAGGGGGAAGCTTCTATTTATAGAAAAACGTGAGCCTCAAACCAAGCAAATTGATTCTAGAATTTTTGAGATCAGTTTGGTCAATTTTTGACCATTTTTGGGTTAGTTCAGCTTACTTTTTGGAACTAGACTTGAAATAGGAGAGACGAGAGATGAAATATCTCAGTTAATTGATTTAAAATTGGGAAGCAATGATGAGAAAAAAGACACCTCCTTCATGAGGGGGAATCCCCACTCTGAGGTGTCAAAATTTCATTTTTTTCAATGTTTTCTTTGGTCCTTAGTCCACTCTTCATCTTATGTGAGTATTTACTCATTTTTGGGGGGTTTTTCTTTATTTATTCAATTTATATCCTCCCTACATTTGGATTAATCTGATTGGTCCCTCAGAACCTTAATCCAAAATTTTTAAAAAATCTGGACCCTTAGGCTAAGGTCTTTTGAGTAGATTATAATTTATTTCTAATGCACCTTAGGAAATTCTTTTTAAACTTCTATTTCAGGGAAATTTATTTCAATAAGAAAGGATATTTTTCCATCCAAAGATATCTAAAAACTGAGTTACCTCTCTCTAGAATATTTTCTCTCTCTAGGCCAAAACAGGTAGAAACAAGATCTTTTATTATTCTGAAAAGGGGATTGATTACAAGGAAAGAAAATGGACATCTTAAGGGGCTGGGGAGGAATCTTACATTCTCTCCCACTTGAAAAACACGAGATGTTCTCATCTTGCAAACTGGGGGTAATCCCGTATCAGTTCGGTTTCTTTCTCCCAGGTGGCGTCTTCAAAAGGATAGAACTTCCATTTGACTAATAATTATCTTAGAACTCTGTTCCTGAGAACCTTCTCTCGAACATCAAGGATTTCTTCAGGTTGGAGTTCCATCAGCCCTTGGATTGAAGAAGTTAAGAGTTCATCATCATTAAGCACATGATTCGGGCTCGGTACATACTTTTTAAGTAGGCTGACATGAAATACATTATGTACTTTGAGATGAGGAGGCAGAAGAAGTTCATAAGCTAAGTCACCTACTTTCTTATCAGATATGACCTAAAGTATCTAGGGGATAACTTCTTGTATTTCCCAAGAGATAGAGAACTTCTTTTGGGGCGTTCTCGAATGAAGACCATATCTGCTTCTTTGAATTTTCTGACTGACCTCTTCTTATCTACATACTGCTTTTGTCTATCCTGGGCAGCTCTTAAATCTTTGCGGATTGTCTGCATCTGTTACTTCATGTCGCCAAGCATCTGTATGGACATCTCGACTCTAATCAATGGGTCGGACCAAGTTAATGGTGTTAGATAGGCAGTCTTGTCCATACAGAGCTTTGAAAGGGCTCATCCCAATTCTTCGGTGATAAGAAGCATTGTAGGCGAACTCGACTAGGTGCAGATAGCTTAGCCCCCTTCTTGGGTTCCCTGCCACCACAGCATGACCGAAGTATATCTTTGATTACTTGGTTCACCCTTTCTGTTTGACCATCGGTCTCGGGGTGGTAAGTTGTGCTGAGATCGAAGAAAGTTCCTACTGCTTCCAAAAATGCAGTCCAAAATCTTGACGTGAACTTGGGATCTAGATCACTTACTATTCTCCTGGTGGAGGTAGGCCATGTAATCTGAAGATTTCCTTGAGGAACACTCTGGCCACATCCACTGCAGTGTAGGTTTCTTTTACTGGAATCAGAGGAGCAACTTTGGTTAGTCTATCAACTACCACGAAGATGGAGTTGTAGCTTGATTGCACTGAAGGTAGTCCAGTAATAAAATACTGATACATTCCCACTTCATCTGGGGGGGATGTCTAATGGATGTAACCTCCCAGGCATTTTTACTCTCTCTGCTTTGACTTTTTGACAAATCAGGCATTGACGTACATGATTAAGTACATTCTTTTTTAGTCCAGGCCAAAAGAAGCTTTTCTTTACAGACATGTAGGTCTTGATGAAACCTGGATGTCCTGCAATAAGGCTATCATGGGCTTCATTCAGAATTTGACACTTAGTTCCCTCATCATTGGGAATGCATAGCCTGCTATTGTAATACATAACTCCTTCATCCATGCTGTACCCTTGAGCTCGGTTCAACTCTTGATGACGAGTTTTGCTTTCTTGCATAAGTAGGGTAGCAATAGGGCCAAAAAATCTTGATGAAACCTGGATGTCCGGCAATAAGGCTGTCATGGGCTTCATTCAGAATTTGACACTTAGTTTCCTCATCATTGGGAATGCATAGCCTACTATTGTAATACATAACTCCTTCATCCATGTTGTACCCTTGACGAGTTTTGCTTTCCTGCATAAGTAGGGTACCAATAGGGCCAAAAAATCTATCCTGCATGATCTTCTCTCTTGCTTCGTTAATCAATGGATTTGACACCACTCTGATTGCAAGCAAGGAGGCTTTTCTGTTGAGGGAATCTGCTACCACATTTTTTTGCATGGGCGGTACTTGATTTCAAAATCAAATTCCTATAGGGTCTGCATCCACCTTCTTTGGTGCTTGTTGAATCCTTTTGAGTGAAGATCCAGCCTCGGTTCAATTCAAATGGTGAGTGAAGTGCTAGGTGACCTGCGAAGAATCCTAGAGGGTGCTGACCATACAGTGCTCGGGCTCTGGGTTGACGAAGATACCCACACGTGCATCGTGGAAGATATTGGAACAAGGAGTAAGAGTTGTTTTGTGAATTCGGGCATGGATCTGGTTGATTGACCTTGCTGGTCCTCAAACGGATGAGTCCATGGTTCTTTTATATGGATCTGTTGGTTGATCTTGCTGATCTTCAACAAAGATTCCATTTTGATATGTGAATATTACCGAGTACTATGAGGTAGGAACCATGGAAAAGACCCCTGAGTGGACAGGTGGTGAGCGTTCTGGCTACCAATGATGCCATAGGTACACTGAGAAAGGAATGATTGGAAATTAGAATTCAACCAAATTTTTTTTGCAGGATTATGATCACTCACTATGATTTCATTAAATGATTGTTTTAAAGACAGCTGAATTTGTGAAAAAGGCAATTTTATATTGGGTGTGTAAGTGGTGTGACTAGTTTTAAGTTTGCATGAATAATCACCATATTAGATAATTTGGGAAAAATCCCATTCCCATTTGAAAAATGGGAGCATGGTGAACTTGTCCAAAAGTTTGTCAAAACCCCCTCATGTGACATATCATCGGAAAGATCTTGAAGAGTAGAATCTAAATCTATGATCTACGACAAACTTGGAGTTAGTATGTTTAAGATATGTCCAAAACTATATGGACTAATTGATTCCCAAAATGTGAGATTTTTTCCAAATTACCTAATATTGACTTAATATCTGCTTGGGGGCCTAGGAACTCTTTTCCTTGCTGGTACCCAGGGACAAAACCTAACCAAATTCCTAATTGGATCCCATCACTACAGTGGTTGGGCGGTTGGCTAACCCATGGGAATGGATGGGGTTAGGTTGGACTGATGGATCCCTAAATTGAGACTCAATTTGGTTATGGTACGATAGATGAAGTAAATCCCGGACAAAAATTGTTCTATGGAAAAGAATCAACGGATGTGCCTCTCAATGAGGAAAAAAGCATTGGTCTCTATGACCCAAGTGCAATCTTTCCCTGATTTGACTATGGGACTTATGGATTCGATCAGATCAGTTCAGTTAGTTAAGACTTTTTGACTACGTTAGAGAAAATTTATCCTGGAGAAATCGCTCGTGCTTTCTGGGAATGGGAAGTTTTTCCGGGTTCGGTTTGGGAAGAACCAATGGATTAGTCTCTTGTCCGGATATCCGTGGGCGAGGCCCTGAGTGAGGGACCCTGGCCCGCGCAAGAAGTGCTACTTCCGCTTCTAGCGACCCTAATTTCGTTGTGCAGTAGGGACAGGAACCTTATAGCGGTACTTGACGTCAAAATCAAATTCCTGCAGGGTCTGCATCCACCTTCTTTGGCGCATGTTGAGATCCTTCTAAGTGAAAATCCACTTTAAGCTCTGATGATCTATCATCAAATTGAATCTTTGACCCAATAGGTAATGTCTCCACGACTTCAGGGGGCATATACTATAAAAAGTAGCTCCAGGTCGTGGACATCATAATTTCTCTCATGCGTTCTGAGTTTTCGGGATTCATAGGCCACTGCATGACCTTCCTGCAGCATGGGTGCACCTCCCAGGGCAAAACCACTGGCATCAATTACTACCTCAAAGGGTAGAGAGAAATCTGGCAATTTCAGAACAACGGGATTGGTTACCAAGGCGGCCTTCAGCTTATTAAAAGCGCTTTGACACCTGGCAGACCATTGGAACGGGATATTCTTCTTGAGAAGATTAGTCAGGGGGGAAGCTATGAGAGCATACTTAGGTAAAAAAATTCTATACCAATTAGTTAATCCGAAGAATCCTCTGACTTCTTTCACTGTCTTCGGTTCAGGCCAATCTATGACTACTTGGACTTTTGCAGAGTCTAGAGAAATTCCGTCTTTAGATACTAGAAAGCCTAAGTATTTAACATGGTCGATAGAGAAAGTGCATTTGCTCTTTTTTGCAAAGAGTTGGTGCTTCCATAGAATCTCAAGAACTTTTCGGACGTGAGCTTCATGGTTAGCTACATTCTTTGAGTAAATCAGAATATCATCAAAGAAAACAAGAACAAAATCATCCAAGTATTCTTTGAGAATGTGCTACATTAGGCAACTCAATGTAGCTGGGACATTTTTCAATCCAAATGGCATGACTATAAATTCATAGTGCCCATATCAAGTATTGATGGCTATCTTCAGGATATCTTGCTCATTAATCCTGATCTGGTAATACCTTGATTTGAGATCTATCTTTGTGAAGATCTGGGCTCCACTCAGCCTATCCAAAAGCTCATCAATTCTGGGAATAGGATACTTATTCTTAACTATCAGCAGCTGATTGAGACCTCTGTAATCCACATAGAGTCTTAGCGTTCCATCTTTCTTTTTCTGTTGAAAGAGAACTGGCGCTCCCTACCAAGGTGAAACATTGGGTCTTACAAACCCTTGTTCTAACAGCTGCCTAAGCTGTTCCTTGAGCTCAATGGCTTCAGGGGGATTGGCATTCTGTACATGCACTGGGCTACTGGTGGGGCTGAGCTCCGCGGGTCAATTCTATCACATGATCTACTTCCCGAATTGGAGGCATCTATGTTAGCTCTGCTGTAAATAAATCATCATACTCACTTAACCATTCTGGTTCTTTAGCTTTTAATTTTGAGTCTACTAGATTCACATTTTGATAACATAAATGAGTTGCCTCTTTCTAAGTCCTTTCAGTAACTTAGAAGCTTTTACTAATTGCAGAACTAGGGATCCTGAAATTCCGTTTCCTTGAACTTTGTTTCCGTGAAGGTCACGGAAGGAAATGGTTCCATTGTGACAGTGAATGTCAGCTTGATTTTTGTGGAGACAATCCATTCCAAGGATCCCGTCAAAAACTCCCAAAGGTAGGACTCTGAACTGACAGTGAATACGATCTGTCTCATGGTGAGTGAAAAGGATCTTTCCACTGGCCAATTCAACTTGCATAAATTTCCCTGATTTCTTTTTTAAGACTAGCTTACGCAAGCATCCAGGGGAAATAAATGAATGAGTACTGCCTGAATCAATAAAAAGTTTGAATGACTTACCCTTATACTCAGCTGGTGTATGGATGACAGAGAATTGACGATTTGGCCCTTGGTTCTCAATTGCGGCATAAATCTGACCTCTTTCCTCTTCCACTACATTTGTTGCTATTGTAACTGCTCTGGCTACTGCTGCAGATTGGGGCAGAACTCTTTCTCTTTGGTTACCCCAGTTCTGGGAGGGAGTTTTGAGATTACTCTAAAAAGAAGCAGATGGCTGAGCTGGATTCCTCTTGGGATTGCCCTGATTTTGACGAGACGGATCCTTGACTGATAGAAAGGGGCTCTTCTCTGCATTCTGGGTCCTTGACTTCCTTGTTCTCTCTTGACATGGCAAGAGGAGTCGGGCAGTCTTTAAGCTGGTGACCGAAACCCTGACATCCAAAACATATGTTCTCACTTCTAAGCTCATCCCTCTAAGTCCTTGAAAAAGATGGGGCCCCTGAGAAAGTGTTCTGCTGAGGGAAGGGTCTTCCTTCACTTCTGAATCTACTAGCATCTTGATTCTGAGTTGGGCCTTGTTGCCTCTTTGGGGGTGGAAAGTTTGAAGTACTTCCCGGGGTTTGGAACCTTTTAAAGTTCAAGGGTGCGGCTTTGGCGAGACCTTGACAACAAATGCCTTGGCAAAGTCCTTTGCCATTCTGACAGCTTCCGCCATTGAGACTGGTTTGGCATTTTTCACCTCCCAAACTTAGAAAACACTAACACAACGGAGGCACCACCAGCCACCGACTGGAACACTTTTCACCGTTCACCACCCACCCACACCAGACAGACAACACAAAACAGGGGCACCATAGACCAAGCAAACACCCAGCAATATATTCCCAGAAAACACTTCATACAAGCTTCTCCCGACACAGAACCCTCACTCACACAACCATACAAACACTTAGGCCTGGATTTACTGCCAAGGGAATTCCACCACGGCCACACCACCTCAAGAATTACGACCTTGCGTCTGACGACCAAGCCCTTGCAACCATAAACACATCAACACTCTGACCTGTCACTGCTGAGAATACACCACATCCTCAATCACCGCGAACCTCTCGGCTGCGTGCTGTGCCAACCACACCAGAAAGAACCCGGCCACTTCACTCTTCAGAGGGCGCCCCACCAGCTAACCCTCAACTCTCTCTGCTCATCACTTCTGTGTGTGTCACCAGCAGCAAACACCTCTCTCTCTCTCTCAGTGCTGATCCTCTGCCAGCCTCACAACAAACCCAAGCACCACGTGTCCCTTGTCTCTGTCTTTGACGTGCTATCAGCCCCACCAGCCTCTGCACTTCGCTTGTCCCCTGCTCTGTCTTCTAGGCGACCTCCTCACAGCCGCCAGCCTTCCACCATACCCACAGCCACACGCTTCCCTCTCCTTTCTTCATGGCGAACCTCCACTGGTCGTGATCCCTCCTGGGCATCCAGCCTCTCTCACGTCCACCAACCACACGACTCTTTACTTAAGTGGCTCCCAAACATCTCTCTCTGCCCACCTGTCTTTAGTAGCAGTCGCCAGCATCTCCTTCGCCTCCACGTCCCTGTATACAGAAGGCGACTACCTAAGCATCTCAACTCGCTCAACACCCCAGCTCGTCTCTTGGCGCCTGTCAACCCTTTTCCATCTTCTCTACACCAACCACTGCCAAGGCTTCCACGTTCCCTCTAGTCGCCCGCAGCCTCCAGCTCATCACGTCAACCCTCTTGGTGGCTCCCCGTCGCTACACCTGCAGCAGCCACGCCTTCTCTCCTTGCGTTGTCCACCCTGGCGGGCCCCTTGCGCCTCCACGCCGTCCAGCTTCTAGATCTCGCCATTCACGCTGGCTGTTGCGCTGGTAGCAATGTTGGCAACCATGTGGCCTTTGCTTTGGTTGGCCACGTTAATGTCATTTTTTTTTCTTAAAGCCTAATGGATGGCCACCCTCACGCCTTCCAGTGCCCACTTATTTCTTGGACGCGCACACATTTCCAGCGGGGACCGAGCAGCTGATATCATCCCCAGCAAACCTCGTTCCGGACAGGCCTGAAAACAAAACCAAAACAAAAGTCATCCACCCTGTACATCTGCCAAGGCATTCCAAAGCAAAACTCTTCACACATGCCATGCATCCATATGTACACAAGCCCAAAACACCTTTGTTAACCCATGTGACGGACATTGAGACATACTATGGTTTACGTCATTAATTTAAATATTCTGAGTCATGGGCCGGGCTTGTCGGTACCATATGTTAAGGATAAAGGGATTGGGTGATTGCCGATGAGAGGCGCACCTTGAATATGAGTAGGATAAGGGTTAGGGTCGGCCGGCCATGTATGGGCGCCCAAGTGTGAACGGCCAAGTCACCTATAAGAGTCAAATGTAACCCTAAAATCCTCATTCTCATGTGTTGTGAATACAAGAGTGCTCTTGCCTTATCTCTTTGGTTTCCTTCTCCTGCGTGTGTGAGAGAGAGAGAGAGAGAGAGAGAGAGAGAGAGAGTGAGAGAGCGATCGAGCACTGTGTAGCGGCACGGCGGCGGAGAGGCGGTAGAGCGGCGACGACAGCGGCTCCTCCTTCACGGCTGCGACGCGGGAATCCTTCAAGGCAGCGGTTGAGCGGTGAGTGACACATCCTTTGGCATTCGGTTTGAGCTTCCTTCCTTGGTTGTATGCTTGCAGCCATTCGTGGCTCGAATACGGTGTCCGGCAAGTCCCCAGCTACGACCTGTGCGGCAAAAGCGCACATTTTTGGCGCCGCTGCCGGGGAGTTACCCTGCACCAAGCTCTAGTTTGCAGCTCGGCTGCTGCGTGAAGTTTAATCTGCACTGTAGGAAAGCGACTGTGTGTTTATTGTTGAGGTGTTTCTGTGTTTTGCAATCTCTGTTTCTGCAATTTGTCTTCTGCATTTCTGTTTCTTTTGTTATTTTTCCGCTCCGCGTGTGGGCGCACGATCGGTTATCTGGTTTTCTGCGTGTGAGGGGGTTTCTTAATCCCCAGATCTTTGCTGTGTGCACGAACTGCGCTGCGGCGGCCAAGGCTAGAAACCCTAGAAAACTTATCCAAAAAACAGAAAATTAAAATTCTAAAAAATAAAAAATAAAAAAATAAATTTTATTTTGAAAGAAAGAACCAAACGCGTGGAGAGGAAAGATTTTCTAATCAGAGAAAAAAAATTTGAAAAGAAAGAACCCCAATTGACCCACGACCCCGGCCTCGGTCTCGGTCTCGGTCTCGGTCTTTTGATATATATATATAGGAGAGTGAGCCTCCATAGCTTTCTCTCAAGTGAGAGCTTATGGGAAGTCGTGCCCTATAAGTAGCCCACTCCCCAAGGAGTAAAGTGAGCATGTGGGATAAAGCCCTCACCCTTTCCTCCACAAGCAAATAGGCTTTTGCCCCTTCCCCCCAAAGGAAACGGACTATTTTGAGGACTACAGGAGCTCTAGATAGGCGAACACGGTGCTGTAAAGCACACTAGGACCCTTTAAACGATATGCTCGTTTCGAGCTATCACACGCCCTAGTCCAAGTTCGACCGTAAGTAAGGGGGTCAAAAACGAGTTAAAAACAATCTAAAAACAAGTAAAAACGAGGTGCAAAATACCCAAGAAACCACTTGTGTGGGCTTCAAGGGTAGTTACCAACGCACGTAGGGTACCCACGTCACATGCATCTACGTTCTGGTCGGGTGCTAGAGCCTGAACCACTAGAAAGCGTTTCAGTCTACGCAGGCTCACACCATCCCTCCACGTTGGCATCTTGGCCTTCGGCTGGAACCCAAGGGAGTGCAACCTAAGATCCACGAATAGTGGATAGTGACTCATCCTCTGACTCGGAAGCCATGGAAGGGCACCCTACCAAGAACCCTGAGGAGACAAGCCAAAACATGCCAGTGTGGGCCCCACAACCCGGATCTAGCATGTTTAGTCGTCTAATAGAGACCTTTAGTAGAGCTACACGCTCTGAACATGCGACAAGCAAAGTAAATGAGGAAGGAGGGGTAGTAGATTCGCCATTCACATCTTATGTAGACCCTACCCTCCCAAAGAGTGTCCATGTGGATATTCTACCCACTTCGTTTAATGAGGGCCCTACTGAGCTACCACATTCCGATGCTCTTCCTAAAGTAGAGGTCCCTAGAAGCCAACCCATAAGAAGTGACATTGCGTCCACTTCAAGAGAACCGTTTGGCACACCAAGTCTGGATGGGGTATTTCTCAATGAAAATTGGGAATATGATCTACACACAGAGACTCTAACGGACCTATACACGGGTTACACATACCATGTAGGTTGGTTAGAAGTCCTACGATCTACATCTAGCACCACTAATCTAGAAGAGCAGCAGCAAATGATATGTGAGGTTATTCATAGAATTATCCAAATTGAGAGGCAAAATAGGGGAGTGAACTTAGGTTCCACTCGCCCTATGAGATTCTTGGATACAGGCAAGGCCAAACAACCAACCCTATCACAATTAGAGACTCCCTCGGTGAGTCCCATAGACCCTTCATATGTTGTTTCGCCTGGAGTTTCAATGCAGGTTGAGCCCACGAGCAGTAACTTTAGCTTTCCAACCTTGGCTCAACTTTCCATTAGGGAATCTGCAATGCCTACCCCAATGATGAGCATAGCTGAAAGTGCACCTGTTACCGCTGTAGTTAGTACGATACCGCTACCTAGTGGAACAGTACCTACAACAGTGCGTGCCAGTGCCTATCGACCCTATGTACCTATCGCTACTCATGCTCAGGTAGCTCCTACGCCTCTTAGTATGCCAATGGCGTATGCTCCACGACCGCCTTATCATAACCATTATCCAAGGGGAGCTAGGCCTAGTCACATATCATATCCTATGTCATTTGCCAACCTACTCAGACCAACGCCAACTCCTATCAGCCAGGCTATCCCAGAAGTGCCTCCACCAACTATGCCTGCTCACTTAGGTGATCTCGCAGCATTTGCTCAGACGATCGGACGATCCATTGCAGAAAACATGCGGGGTATGCCTGAGAGAGAACCTAGAAGCAAGGCAGTACAAGTGGCTAAGCTCACTCAAAACTTCAGTGGTAACGAGGATGTTAGGAAGCACATTGAAGTCTTTGAACACGTGTGTGATTCCTTGGAAGAGCACAATGAGCTGCACAAGTGTAAAGCCTTAGGCTTAACCTTGAGTGGGAAGGCCGGAGATTGGTATCGAACCTTAAGGGTTGAAGAGTGCACTCACTATCCCACTCTCAAGAGATTGTTCTTGAAAGAATACATACGCGAGGGTGTGCTTTTGGTGGGGGGTAGCATCTCAACTCCAAAAAGCTGAACGCGAGGAAGGGGAGTCAGTGAGAGACTTTATAAGTCGATTGAAGCATCTAAATTCTCGCTGCACTCCCAATGAACGCTTCAATAACAACCAACTCCTCGATAGATTCATCCGAGGATTGCGCCACGAGGACATTTACAATGGCCTAGTCATTAGAGGTCTTACAACGTGGGAAGCAGTCACTGCCAATGCAATCCAGTTAGAAGACAACTTGATGATTGCAGGTAAAAAGGTGTCTTCAGAAACAAAATCCGTTAGTTCGCAAGTATCTGGGCACGAGCCAATGAACGGTAAAACCAATTGCCAAGGAGCCCAAGATATCTGAAATGTTTGTGACCGACCTTACTAAGGCTCTCCAAGAATACTTTAGGGGTAATCGAGCTCCTCAGAATAGCCATATGTACCCAAGAAGAGAGCAACAATGGTGTTCGGTGTGCTTAGGACCACATAGCACGAGTGAATGCCCCACATTTAGAGTCAAATTCAATGGGAATTGCAATGCATGTGGTAAGTATGGCCATCAATCTAAAGATTGCCTAACACTTAAGCGAATGTTGGCAAACCAGGCACCACTAGCTTGGTCAAACACACCTCAAGTACCCGCGCTAATGCCTGCACAACCTATCGAGCAACTGTCACAGCACATAGTTCCAAGGAATCCGAATGTAGTCCAGTCTGTGCCGTTACCACCGCCAGTGCTAGGACCACAACCTCCACATCCACCAAGGATTACCCCAATAAACCAGATGGGTTGTGAGTCACATAGTGCATGTGGGGATTATGAAGAGGAGATAGACCCTACTGCTCCATACGGGATTGATACGTTTGAAATGATTCCCCAGTACTACATGGAGGATCATTTCGGGCAAGTCAAGCCTGTATATCAAGCGGCTGCTCTCGCCACAAGAGGGCAAAACCTTAATACCTTGGCAAGGAGACCACCTCTTCAATGTTACGAGTGTGGTGGACCGCATCGTATAGCGGAGTGCCCTAATAGGCTACAGAAGATCGCTACTCAAATGCAACCAAATCAAGGGAGCACATCAGGAATGCCGGTACTTACATGTAATTGTTGTGGCATAGATCATTTGATCGCTCAATGTCCACATAATCCTAATGCACCCAAGATTACGCCATTGAATTTGGTTGAGGTCACCAACCAAGCACGAGGAACCACACCAGTTGTACCTGCGAATGTAGTTACACGGTCAATGCTTCAAAATCAAAACTACATTCTTGAAGAGAGGGATACTACATCAATCGCTCAGGCAAAGAAAAAGAAAACACGGTGAAAGAGATCGCTTAATGCCACGAGCTCCAAGCCCAGTTCAAAGACTAACATAGGGACAGGAGACGACCCCGTGTATATGAATGATCCTGAAGACGATTCTGATTCAATAGAAACCATGGGGACCAAAGCCACTACCTTAAGGGAGGAACCCACTCGGGAGCTCAAGGAAGGAGAATCAAGTGAGTACATAAATAAGGGGAAACAGAAGGAAACTTCCTCGGCCCCACAACCAAGTCAGTTTATGCCCTCTCGACCACCCAAACTGACTGAGACTCCCCAAGACAAGCCACGTGGGCCAAAAACCCTCAAGAAAAAGATTGGTACTTACCCAAACCCAGTTGAGGAGATTGAACAAGTGCAACACTTAAGGGGTTTGGTGGAAGAAACACAAAGAGAACTGGAGCCAAACTCGAGAAAAATCAAAATTCCAGACACAGTGTTTCCTACGCAAGTTCAGCCTCACCGGACCCATAAACCGTTAGCTATACCTAGTATCATTCGGGAAGAAAGCGAGGATAGGACATCCGGAAGTGGGCAAACACCCTTCTTGCTGGAAAGAATGTTTAGTGAGGGAATGCCTGACCCCATCGAAGAGGAAGTGATTCCATCTTCACCAGTCCCTAGTCAAGGGGCGATGTCTCGAAAAGTACCATTGAATGTGTCCAAGCTAATGGATTTCATGTCCTCCGAGATTAGAACCACGGTCATATCCAAATTATACGGAGATCCTGAGCTATTCTTAGCTCTTCCGGCATTTCTCAATGGAGAACTAAAGGCGGGGTTACCACAATTTGCAAATATGGATAGACCCGACACGCTTCAAGATGAAGGGGAGCATTGGGATCTACAACCCAACTTTGATGAAGATTCGGTAGTGGAAATACCTGTGAACAAGTTGGGACAGTACTTTGAAGGTGACGAATCTAATGCCACCCTCCCCATTACTACCAAGGGATTAACTCTAAAGGGAGTCCTTGATGGTGGTGCTGGAGTGAGCATTGTGACTAAAAATTGTTGGGAATCCATGGGAAGGCCTCACCTCGAAGTCACAAACATAGTGGTTAAGATGGCAAACGGAACCATAGCTAAACCTATTGGAATGTTAAGGGACCTTAAGATCAAGGTCCTGGGATACAAGGTAAAACATACCTTCATTGTAATGGATTTCTCCAAGCATCCTATGTCATATCAAATGATCTTAGGATGTCCTTTCATGAGGGAAGCACAAATGGTGCATGATTGGTCGAAAAACCATGTCTATCTACAATTCCAGGACTCTGTCATTCGAGTTGATCTTGAGAATGGTCGTGCGCATCCTTTAGGAAGCAAGGTTATCATTGATAATCGATCGGATACCACTATTCACTCTGCCCCATTAAGGTATTGCTATACATGCAAAAAAGAGACTGATGATGGGAAAGATTCTCCTTATATGGATGTCCTACTGGGTATGACTGAGTCGGATAACGTGGATTGGGTACACCTAGCGGCAACCATAGACACATGGGAAAATAGAGGCACAAGTTGGGTAACACCTGAGGGGCAAGATATGCCACCGTTAGTGCCAATAAACATGATAGGTGTTATGCACTTGACTCCTGATGGCGAGAACGTGGCAAACTCCACCGACACTGAAAGTAGCGAAGACTCTGACCAATGCAACTCTGAGTATGAATCTCAAGAAGAAACTGACCCTGAGCCTGATGGGAAAAATGAATCAAATATTCACCCAACTGTGGAAGCAAGGTGCTCAAAGCCTAGGACAGTGACCTCCTGTAGTTCATCCGAAAGTGAAGATCGACCAAGTGAGTCCGAATCGGATAGAAACAAAAATCAAAAACTTGGTAAGAAGAAAACGAGACATAAGCGCCAACGCTATCGAGCTAATGTACGAACTGCAATAAATAAGGAGAGATCCACTACAGAATGGCTTAGTTATGTAGGAGCCATTGATGCTCATTGGAAGATAGCGGATAATTGGGGACAATACCTCCAAAGTGTCATGTGGTGTATTCCGCAACCTCATGACGTCGCCCAATTAGAAATCGAAGAGAAGCCAAAACTAAGTCGTACTGCAAGAAGGCGGCAAAACCAAGAGTTGGCTCAACAACAAAAGGAGGCGGAATTAAAAGAAAAAAACCAGGCACAACAAGAACCAGTAGACTTACACCCCGCACCCGAGCATTTCAAATCATTCACCACAGGGGAACGTAAAGTAGTCTACACAAAAGCCCAACGAACGCCTACCAATGGGAGTAGCGGTGTCTACGATGGCCCTGCGGTAGTTAAGGAGATAGACTTAGCAGATCCGGGTGAGGAGTCTAAACCAGTTTATATTGCTCAAGACCTCACCAAGGCAGAAGAAGCTGCACTTACGAAGCTTCTTAAAGAATTCAAGGACATATTTGCTTGGACATATCATGATATGAAGGGTGTTCCACCCTCGGTGGTGCAACACATGATTCCAATGATTAGCACTGCTAAACCAGTCCAGCAACGTCCTACCCAATGAATCCTAAGTACGCAAAGATTGTACAAGAGGAAATTGAAAAGCTTGTAAAATGTGGATTCATATACCCTATTGAGCACTCAGAATGGGTGTCTCCGATAGTCATCGTACCAAAGAAGAATGGGAAACTTAGAGTGTGCGTTGATCTCAAAAAGGTTAATGCAGCCATCAGAAGGGATCATTACCCCTTGCCATATTCTGAACATGTGCTTGAAAGAGTGGCAGGCAAGGAGGCATATAGCTTTTTAGATGGGTATTCGGGTTACAATCAGATCACAATTGCAGTGGAGGACCAAGCTAAAACAGCATTTATCACGGAGTTTGGAGTGTTTGCCTTTCGCGTCATGGCCTTTGGCTTGACCAATGCACCTGCAACATTCCAACGATTGATAAACACGGCCTTTAAGGAATATCTAAGGGACTTCTGTGAACCCTTCTTAGACGATCTTTGTGTTCATTCCTCTTGGGATGAGCACTTGATGTGTTTACGAAAAATATTTGAAAGGTGTAGATTATATCGCATCTCCTTGAATCCTTTCAAATGCCAATTCTGGGTTAAACACGGAGTTATCTTAGGGCATATAGTGTCCAAAAATGGGATTTCCACTGACGAGAGTAAAATCAAGGTCATTTTGGAATTACCCCCACCCACCAACTACAAGGGAGTCCAACGCTTTATGGGCCATGTTGGTTATTATCGAAGGTTTATTCTCTTCTTCGCCGAGATAGCTCGACCATTGTATAAGCTTCTCATCGAGTTTATTTGGACCGAAGAATGTGACGGTGCCTATGAGCTATTAAAGAAGGCCTTGGCAAGTGCTCCAATCTTGAGAATGCCTAACTGGGATTTACTCTTCCATGTGCATATTGATGCATCAAACTTTGCTATTGGGTGTGTGTTAACTCAACCTGGAGAACATAAGCTAGACTACCCCATTAGCTTTGCCAGTCGCCAGTTGAATGATGCTGAGATGAACTACACCACTACGGAGCGAGAAGGGTTGGCAATGATATATGTAGTAAGGAAATTTCGTTATTACCTCCTTGCCACCAAGTTTGTTTTCTATGTGGATCATCAAGCATTGTTGTATCTGGTAAACAAACCATGCTCCACAGGAAGAATCACACGATGGCTATTGATTCTTCTTGAGTTTGATTTCACTGTTGTTGTGAGACCTGGCAAAAAACATGCTATGGCTGATCATTTGTCTCGCATACCTAATGGTGAGGCTCCTACGAGGGTTGATGATGACTTACCGAACACTTCCCTGTTCATGGTGGAGACAATGTCTGAATGGAGTGAGAAGATTGTTAACTTTTTGGTTAATGGCTTTCCACCCACCAAGGAGCTTCGTAAAGATCTAGCTCGAAAGCTAATCAAAGAATGCGAACCCTATTGCCTGATAGCTGGGACTCTTTATAAAAGAGGAAAGGATGACGTTCTTAGGCGTTGTGCCCGAGAGGATGAGTATCTATACATTTTGCAAGAGGCACATATGGGCGTAGCCGGTGGTCACTTCTCAGGAGACTTAACTGCGCGAAAGATCTTACAATCAGGGTATTGGTGGCCCACTATGTTCCAAGATGCATCACTCTTTGTGAAGGGTTGCGATGAATGCCAACGATATAAGAAACCCCAGAGGAAAGATCAGATGCCCCTACATCCAATCAAAGTAAACCAACCATTTGAAAAGTGGGGTTTAGACTTTGTAGGTCCAATTAGCCCAGCGGCCCGAAACACACAATCTCGCTATATTATTGTGGCCACTGACTATATGACCAAATGGGCTGAAGCGAAAGCGACACGTAAAGCAGATGCGAGGACAACAGCCAAGTTCCTCTTTGAAAATATAATCACACGCTTCGGTTGTCCTTTTGAACTTGTGAGCGACAATGGTACGCATTTTATAAATGAAGTGATTAAGGAGCTCACAACAAATTTCATGATATCCCATCATAAATCTACTCCTTATTATCCGCAAGCGAATGGCCAAGCCGAGAGTACAAACAAGACATTAATCTCTGTTTTGACAAAGACAGTTGAAGCTCATCGCACGAATTGGGATCTAAAGCTCACGACAGCTTTATGGGCCTATCGTACTACGTACAAAGTGGCTATTAATTGCACACCATTCAAAATGGTATATGGTCAAGAAGCAGTCATGCCGTGGGAATTTGCCATTCCTAGTCTTCGTGTTGCTACTCAAGAGGGTTGGGATGGTAATCCCCTAGTAGAGCGTCTATATATCCTTGAGCGGCTAAACGAAGAAAGATAATTGGCTGTATACAATGCCCTTGTGGAGAAGGATAGAAGGAAAAAATGGTTTGATCGCCATCTAAAGGACAAGGACATCAAGGTTGGGGATAAAGTCTTGATGTATGGAGTGCGAAACGAAAAGAAGAAGCTCAAATATGCTGGTAAGGGACCGTATAAAGTATGTGAAATTACACCGCAAGGTACCATCAGAGTGGAGACTCTCGACGGAGTTGAAACCATTGGATTCCTTAATGGGAGTAAATTCAAACGATACTATGACCCCCTGAGCCAGGAGGAGTTACATGCAATCCATCAAAAGAAGGCAGCTAAAGAACAAGCTGAGCTTAAAAAGATACAAGCGAGAGTCGAAGCCAAAGAACGTCAACAGCGTGCTAGGAGACAACGAGAAGCCAACTTGGGAATTACGCAAGTATTTTTCAAGGAAGCAGAAGAGGATGCACTGGAATCTGACCCACCTCTAAGATACCCAATTGAGTTACAGAGTCCTTACGGGGAGGTACTGTATAATGCATTATTGGATACAGGAGCTCAACACAATTTGCTATCATATGGCATGTGGTGTCAACTGGGAAAACCACCTTTAACCAAGAGTTCTATCCAAGTCCAAGGAATCAACAAGAAGAAAACCCCTGTCTCAGGAATTCTGCACACTCCGGTTGCTTATGACAAGGGAACCATAATTCAAAGCTTTTTGGTTATGCCTGCTGGCACCATGGAAGGGACTGTAATCTTAGGGCGCAAATGGATGATGGCCACCAAGTGCAATATCGATTGGGCAACCAGACAAGTCACAACGCAAGAACCAACACTAGGTCTGACCGCTCAAAATCCCGCACCTAAGTCATCCACTCAAATATTAGATAATGAAAAATCACAAAGTCTCGTGGCAAAACCATCTTCGATTGTTGGCCACCCCTCTAATGCTTCAACGCCAAGAGTGGAAACAAGCAAGGTGGTCCCTAAAGCTTTGCTTACTATGCCAAAGAGTACATACAAATGGGTCCCCAAAGCTTCGCTAACAGCTACTTCCCCTGCTCAATCTCCTTCAGCCACCAAGAAGCCTCGTAAAAGGAAAGCAGCTACCCACCCGAAAAAGGGCAATGTAACATCACGATGGATCCCAAAAAAATTATTAGTAGCCCAAGGATACTATGAGGGAAATGACCAGATTTGGGTCCCTAAACATAAGCTGAATCCCTCTACATCACTTGTAAAACCTTGCAAACCAATTGTTGCCACCCCAACGATAATTCAAGATCGTGGTAAGGGAAAGGTAACAGAGTGCTCCACACCACTTCTTCCAGAGTTAGTTTGGATTCCCAAACGATATCGATCATTACCACCTAGCTCAGGAAGGGGGGAGCCACATGAAGCTTCTAGCTCCTCATGCCAGGCACACGCTGATATAGAAGTTTCTACATGCTCTACACCTACTCTTGCCAACACCCAACAAAAAACCGATGAGTCTACGTCTCCCCTTGTAATAGTATCATCGGAAACCATTTCCTCCATTCGTCAATGGGAGCGTACACTACCATCTCTGCAATTAGATGTGGCCACAAGGGTCATAAAAAGCTATCTGCCCACATCACAACCTATGACCCGCTGGACAAATTGGTTCCAAGAGGCTGCAACATCATTGCAAATAATATGATCTACCCAAGGAAAGGGGGAGCATGTACTCACGCTCGACATTCTAATGCTTCCTCCTTAACCTTCTCCCCTGACCATGTAATTGCCAAATTCAAGGGGATGTATATATATAGCTTCATACATTTTATTTTATTTTATTTTTTTTAAAAAAAACAAAGAAAAGAAAAACAAAAAATAGTAAAAAGAGCAAGAGCACAAAAACAAGCAAAATATCCGTATACAATCAAGAACTAGATTGACCTGTCATAAACCTACTGATGCTATATCTGTGTTGCAGATATGGCAGATGCCCGATCATCATACACTTCACCCACTCCTACCTTTGATGAGAGGTATCATCTATACCTTTCTCAGATATTCCACATGTGCTATCCTGTAATTGAAACTGAATGGGATCATATAGATGTACTAGCCAGAGAAGAAAATGTTGAGGAATTAGAATGGCTAATTCGCCTATTGACCATGACTGACCCCTACTCCGTAGAGGACATATCCCCGATAGCCCAATGCTTTCCTTTTCCACAAGATGACTATCCTCGCATGGTTACATTTTTGATGAGTTTATGTGGATGGGAAAATGAAAAGGAAATATCTGACAATGATGAATGGACGGATGAAACTCATGGCACTACTGAGGTTGACTTTATTTGTTTGGATGATGCGGATAGAGGCTTAGCCTTAGGGCTAGAGCCAGGACTCTACAACATCCTCTTACCATATCCTCAGTAGTAGTGTGGTGACTGGTAGGTAGGTTAGCGTTTTCAAGTTTTTTCTAGTTCAGATTCCTTAAACAAGTCTTGAAATTTTCACACTGATGTGCCTCTCGAGGTATAGTGCTTGTTAGTTGATTGTACAGGTTAAAAAGTTTGAGGTGGGTTCGCTTCCAAGTCCAAAGACTGCCGCAACGTTCATCAAAATATATCTACATCAAATTGCAAGCTGTCTCGTCAAATCAAGGAGATCTCCAATTACAGGTGTAATTCTTCCATACCCACTCTCTTTCGTTTTTACTGTTCAATCAATTGCATAAACTATAATGCATGACCACATGGAAATTGTCAATGTACTACTTAGTTTTTGAAGTTGCTTGCATGCTAGTGTAAATCATTAATGAGCTTAACTTTATTGGAAATATTCCTAGGCAGCATGACGTCTTTAGTTAACCTTGGAATACGATTGTCTTAGGTCTAGGGTAAAACCATCTTAATGTTTGACACCTGGCCATGTGTGTGTTGACCTTTAGGACATAGCTATTACCCCTTTGTCGAAAGGATGCAAGACAAATTATAGTTCAGGAGCGAGGATCAAACGAAATAGATTTAAAAAAAAAAACCTACAATAAATGGCAATACAAGTCTATGATGTGCTTTAATGTTGGCCTATCGCCTTATTGATACTTGGTAGGCGAGGAGTATTCTACTCCAAACCGATGCCTTGGTTGGTAGGGGGTAGCCTTGCCTAAAGTGAGCTAATAGATTCCTGGATAATGCCTTGTGTTAAACATGGTACCAGGATCGATGTTAGTTTTGCCTTAGGAAGGTCGCCATTGTGTAAAAATTGTCACGTGCATTTAAATTTAAAAAAAAGGCAAAAGTCTCCTGTAACTCTAATGTTTCTTGTGTCTCTGGACTCTTGGTATTAACTTGTTCTTAGAGTAGACACAGTGTGGTCATCTGTTTATTTATTAAGCTTGGTTATTTACCTTGACTTAGGCCAGTTATATAAACCTTGATTAACCTTTGACACCTTGCTTACTCTTGATTTACTTTCAATAATTTTAAACTCCTGTTAATTTGCTACACTAGCTCATTCATGTGACCCTTAAACTAAGTTCTCATAACAACATCCATTGTGGTCTAACATGCTTGAATTTATACACTTTATATCTTTTGAATTCCAGCATACTTTCACTCTACTTCCCTGTTTTGCAGACGGTCAACAACAACAACCCTCTCGAGCTTACCATACCATAGCTTCCGAGGATGGAATCTACATCAGGAAGGGGGGCATGTTAACCCATGTGACGGACATTGAGACATACTATGGTTTACGTCATTAATTTAAATATTCTGAGTCATGGGCCGGGCTTGTCGGTACCATATGTTAAGGATAAAGGGATTGGGTAATCGCCGATGAGAGGCGCACCTTGAATATCAGTAGGATAAGGGTTAGGGTCGGCTGGCCATGTATGGGCACCCAAGTGTGAACGGCCAAGTCACCTATAAGAGTCAAATGTAACCCTAAAATCCTCATTCTCATGTGTTGTGAATACAAGAGTGCTCTTGCCTTATCTCTTTGGTTTCCTTCTCCTGCGTGTGAGAGAGAGAGAGAGAGAGTGAGAGAGCGATCGAGCACTGTGTAGCGGCACGGCGGTGGAGAGGTGGTAGAGCGGCAACGACGGCGGCTCCTCCTTCACGGCTGCGACGCGGGAATCCTTCAAGGCAGCGGTTGAGCGGTGAGTGACACACCCTTTGGCATTCTTTTTGAGCTTCCTTCCCTGGTTGTATGCTTGCAGCCATTCGTGGCTCGCATACGGTGTCCGGCAAGTCCCCAGCTACGACCTGTGCGGCAAAAGCGCACAACCTTTCAGAAAAACGCCTGACATACTTTGCCAACCCCCCCATCTGCTAGAGCATTCATGCTCAGCAGCAGCAGCAAAAAGATAAAGTCCAGTAGCTATCCACCAGGATCAAAAGGAAACATCTGTAAACTGACCATCCCATTTCCCAACATCCTTTAAACACCATGGCTGCATCACTGCATACCAAACATCAATCATATGTACCACAAAATCATTTACGTCCACTTCACCCACAACAAACCTCCTCGTCTTCAAAACCTGTGGCATTGCAACCTTTAGCATCCAATTCATCAATACCAGTGAAGGCCAGGTTCCAACATTTTGACCTTTTTGCACACCAAAATCCACATCCTCTCCAACAGCAGTGTCCACAAACACTTCCAGCTCTAGCAATTCAGGCATCTCTTCACAACCATGCGGTTCAACTGGTTCAAAATCCTTGTCATCCATGGACTTAGCCTTTAGCATTTCAGCAACACGCATAGAAGCCTTAGCTACACTCTCAACCATATCTGCATCCATATCTATCTCTGACTCCTGCTCAATCATCAAGGCTAGCAACTTCCCACATATCATCCTCAAGCATAATACTCACATCACAACGCTCCTCATCAGCCCAATCCACATGCATACCTTCTTGAATGTTGCCAACCCCCCTGGTATCATCGTCCAAAGACTCCTCAGCACATAATGCATCAAATGGAAAAGCATCCACATCATTCATCGCAGGTACCATACCACCATCAAGTTGTCTAAGAAAATCCATAATAATAGGATCTTCCTCCATGCTCTCCACATCCGCATCACAAACCATCTTCACTTCATCACAAGTCTCTACGCCATCCTCCTCCCTTGTAGAATCTGACAAAAAATCATCCTCAAAGCATTCTGTATCCAACTCCTCTTCCTTCTTATCATCAGCCAATCCCAAGACATCATCCTCTTTGCTTTGTCATCCAGATCCAAATGCAAATGATCTCCAATAGAGCATTCCAAATCACTGTCATGTACAGCCATGACGTCCAAATCCAAAGAAGAATCCACTGGCAACTTCTTATCTGCAAAAGTCTCAAACCTTGACCCAGATTCCTCATCGTGCTTTTCATCCACCTTCACATGATTTAAAGACTTTGGAAAAAAATCAAAAGGCATATAAAACATTCCCCTTTGCACCTGTATCGGCCTTTGAGGCTCCTGTCTAATCGAACTTTGCATAGAACTCTTATCCACCTCAACCAAATTTACATGCATATCCCTTGCAGACACAAATTACCTTCATACGGATAAATACCCATCTCCATCTGCTTCAAAACCTTGCCTTCCTTTTCTCTAGCAACCCTAATTGCATCATCCAATGACTTGGGATTCTTCAACTCAACCCTGACCTTCAAATGGGGTAACAAACCATCAATAAACAAGCTCTTCTTTAGAAACATAGGAGGAACTTCCTGCTTTAATGTCACACACCACTTACCCCATAGACATGTAAATACCTTCACAAAATCGTCCAGTGATTGCCCATGGACCTGCTTCAAGATGCTCAACTCCTGCCAAAGCACACTAGAATCCTCCGCTTGTTGAAAACGCTCCAAAAGGCCTTCTTTCAACCTGTCTAAGGTCAAAACACCATGTAGCTCACATGCCGCATCCTGTGCTTCAAAATCCTTAAGCCAGCTTCGGGCATCTCCCTTCAACAAGAAAATCTTTATCAGCTTCAAAACCTGCTCTTCATCTGTCACATGATTGCTAATGCATGCCAACTCTATTTGCTCCAAAAAGTCACACACATCCTCACCCTTCCTGCCATGAAACTCTGGATAAGACCACATCATGAAACCTGTAACAATCCCTGAGCTCTCCTCAGTGGGACATACACCCTTCTAGGCAAAGAACAACACCTGAGTTATCCTCAGTGGGGGCACCAGAAGAATGTGAGGTGAAAAAAGAAAAAAGGACCATGCCTCTATAGCCCTTCACCTCCCAAACTTGGAAAACACTAACACAAGGGAGGCACCACCAGCCACCAGCTGGAACACTTTTCACCGTTCACCACCCACCCACGCCAGACAGATAGCACAAAATAGGGGCACCATAGACTAAGCAAACACCCAGCAATATATTCCCAGAAAACACTTCATACAAGCTTCTCCCGACACAGAAGCCTCACTCACACAACCATACAAACACTCAGGCCTGGATTTACTGCCAAGGGAATTCCACCACGGCCACACCACCTTAGGAATTATGACCTTGCGTCTGACGACCAAGCCCTTGCAACCACAAACACATCAACACTCTGACCTGTCATCACTGCTGAGGATACACCACATCCTCAATCACCGCGAACCTCTCGCCTGCGTGCTGTGCCAACCACACCAAAAAGAACCCGGCCACTTCACTCTTCAGGGGCGCCCCACCAGCTAACCCTCAACTCTCTCTGCCCATCACTTCTGTGTGTGTCGCCAGCACAGCAGCTACCCAAACACCTCTCTCTCTCTCTCAGTGCTGATCCTCTGCCAGCCTCACAACAAACCCAAGCACCACCTGTCCCTTGTCTCTGTCTTTGACGTGCTATCAGCCCCACCAGCCTTTGCACTTTGCTTGTCCCCTGCTCTGTCTTCTAGGCGACCTCCTCACAGCCGCCAGCCTTCCACCATACCCACAGCCACACGCTTCCCTCTCCTTTCTTCACGGCGGCGAACCTCCACTGGTCGCGAGCCCTCCTGGGCATCCAGCCTCTCCCACGTCCACCAGCCACACGACTCTTTACTTAAGTGGCTCCCAAACATCTCTCTCTGCCCACCTGTCTTTAGTAGCAGTCGCCAGCATCTCCTTCACCTGCAACTGCCTCCACGTCCCTGTACACAAGGCGACTACCTAAGCATCTCAGCTCGCCCCACACCCCAGCTCGTCTCTTGGCGCCTGTCAACCCTTTGCCAGCTTCTCTGCGCCAACCACTGCCAAGGCTTCTACATCGGCCCTCTAGTCGCCTGCAAGCCTCCAGCTCGTCACGTCAACCCTCTTGGCGGCTCCCCATCGCTACACCAGCAGCAGCCACGCCTTCTCTCCTTACGCTGTCAGCCACTCTGGCGGGCCCCTTGCGCCTCCACGCCGCGTTACCACCACAAGGAGGCCTCCTTTGCATATGCTTACGGCTACGCCCGAGAACCAAAACAAACAAGGCGGCCTCCTCTCCTTTCAGTCCTCTCCAGCTTCTAGATCTCGCCATTCATGCTGGCTGTTGCGCTAGCAGCAATGTTGGCAACCATGTGGCCTTTGCTTTGGTTGGCCACGTTAATGTCTTTTTTTTTAAATTTTGCTTAAAGCGTAATGGATGGCCACCCTCACGCCTTCCATTTCACACCAATTTAAAGGCAACATAGGCCCTATGCTTCCACCAACTTCTTTCAAATGCAACCTGCTAGTGCCCACTTATTTCTTGGACACGCACACATTTCCAACGACCGAGCAGCTGATATCATCCCTAGCGAACCTCGTTCTGGACAGGCCTGAAAACAAAACCAAAATAAAAGCCATCCACCTTGTACATCTGCCAAGGCATTCCAAAGCAAAACTCTTCACACATGCCATGCATCCATATGTACACAAGCCCAAAACACCTTTCAGAAAAACGCCTGACAATGGTTTGTCTCGCAATGGTTCCTCCATGCGACCCTAGCCGTTTCCACGAGACATCTTGCTCCTCTCATTATAACTGGTTACATCAAATTACTCTTCCATTGCCTCAATCCATTTTTCTACTGTTTCTCCTAACTAATCCCCTTCACCCTTGAATGGACCAATTTGGGATCGGTCCAAGATTTAAGGCTTTACGAACGTCCGGATGTAACTCTTCATCATTTCGGTAAGAGGATCCGGCTGCCTAGCACGGGCTGCGTGCCTCATGATTCTGACAAAACGAGATTTTTGTCAACTTAACTTCGTCATCAAATTTATGACTATTTAATTTTTTGAGATTTATCTCTTAAACAAAAAAATATTCCATCATAATTCTTGAAAACAAGATTCACTCTGATAATTTTGTTTAACCAATATTCACAACCACGAAATCAATTTGGAATCTTTTGCAAAACATCATTTATTATCAAAAGTTTTTGATATATACATAGAGCGTCTCGGCTCCAAAAGTAACTGCCTCAATCGCGTACGCATAAAAAGGCGATATTGCGATGGAGATATGCTATGATATACACGATTCATCACTGATAATGGGGCTGTAATTCTACTCCTAGGAATAAAGCGGCTTAGAAGTCTAAAAGTTCGGCAAGAAATTTTCAAATTTTGGGGTGAATGATTATAGAGTTGGACATAATGAATAACTCCTAGCCTTATCAAGATCATGGTTAGCGAGATATTCTGCCTGAGTCTTTGACGCTGATTGGTATTGACGTTAATACATCGCCCTCCAGAGAACCACATGTGCTGACGTCGCTCTACTAGATCATGGAAGTATAGATCCTCAAAGTGACGAGCGAGCCTCACTCTACTTTCTTAGGTTGTAGCAAAGGATGAGATTTTCGAAGGCAAAGGCGATCATATCCTGACTCTGGGAAAGTCCAAGAATGCTAGACAGATTTAGGGCATCCATCTAAAAATCCAATTCAATTTATGAATTCATTTCAAACATAATCTTAGCAAAGTGAAAACATTTTTTTCCCAAATTTACTTTAAAATTTTAGGCCATTTCTGCAGCTGTTTCATAAGTTTACAACAGCACTCTGATACCCTCGTCCCCTCGAGAGAATCCTCCTCGGGTGAAGAATGCTTTTTCTTCTCCTGCTATTGAGTCGAGCCATTTCTTCTCTTTGCCTCTGCTCTCTTGCTCTAGTAGAGCTCCTTCTATCTCGTGTAGCTTCAATTTAGGTACATTCTTTAGTGTTGCTACAATATTTTCATATTCACCTTTGTCCACACTCTTCGAAGCACTGCTAGTGCGTCATCATCTTCTATCTTTTTGCCAATAGCTGCAGTTGTTGCTTAATGCTTTTATATTTGTTCAAGTGTGTGATTAAAGGTTCACTTTTCTTCATATCCAATTTGTAGAATTGCATTAACAGATTTATCTTTGAATTTTTAGCTTGTGTGCCAAATAATTTATTGAGTTCATCCCATGCATCTTTTGCCCATTGTATCCGTGTGATGTGATGAATGATTTCATCATTTAAACTGAGTGCAATAAGTCCCACTGCTTTTTCATTTCTACTCTTCCACTCATTTTTCCCTCTCACCTCTGGGCATTCATCTCTTTCCTCAACTAGCCCCCACAGATTTTTCCTCATTAGCAGATACATGGTTTTTGTCTACCATGTGTAGAATTTCTTCCCATTAAATTTGGCTATTTCTTGTGCTGTACTCATGATAATGTGAAGGGGGTCTTACCTCTTGATCTAATTTCAAGATTCAAGGGCAGTGTCTACCCTTTTACAACTCAATCTGGTGTTTAGGAGATGATTACAACAGATTTATCACAGCATAAAATCACCAAAAATTACATTAAATCAAGGATAACCAATTTGTACAGAATGGTTGGCATATCAAACCATCTCCGATTTGCAATCTGCAGTTATAGGGATATGGTTAATTTGAACCCTCAATTGTACCAAAATATAATGATTAGCACTACTGAATCACTGATTAGCCAATTAATCCTCTGTTTTGTGTGCAAAAAAGAGTGTATGTGGGGAGCCCAGATCTGAGGCCTTAGAGTTCAAAAATGAGCTCATAAATCCTTTCAAGTCCATCAATAGCAATGAGTCTAGTAGAGGATTAAGCCAAGAAACACAAGATTTGACCAACCATTGAATGCTTAATCTCTGTTTCACCAAAGTCACCTACTGTGCAGATTTGATGAAGAGCTTGGATCTCACTGGAGAGTTGATCAAATCAAATTCTGACTTCACCAGCTCGTAGAGCATGCTTGAAAACCCCTGGGGCTAAGAGAAATTAGACCCATTGCAACTGGAGAAGACAAGATGTCAATTTTTCTCAGAAAAACGGCGCCTGCAAATCTGCAAAAATCAGGAGCTATGTTCGGCGGTTTGTTGCGCTGATTCACTTGGCTGGAGCACCACTGAGTTAGCTATGTTGGGCAAGAAGCATTTGAGCTAATGTTGAGCCTACAAGGAGAGGGAGTTCCTCCACTGGCTGGGGATGCAGAGGTTAGTTGAAAAAGAGGTGAAAATATTAATTTTCTACTAATCCTAATTAGCCATGTGATTAGTAAGATAATGGGCTCACAAATTGATGGATTCTAGGCTAGGCTCTGATACCATGTTAAAATTACAGCAATGTGATGAGCTATGGTGGATCAAATGCTAGAATCAACATCATTAACAAAGAGATTTATGATAATTAAGATGTGATTAGTGAGCAATTAAGACATGATTAGTGAGAAATTAACTAATAGCTTAATGTAGGCATGGATAATAAAAAACTAGCAACACTACAAGGGATCGGACTCATACCCGCGCTCCTAGCCACGGAAAATGACTTGTGGAAAAAAAGTAACGGGCCCGTGTATCAGCGCGTGTATCATCGTGGCCAGAGACATGCGTGTAAAAGCGCGTGTATAAAAGCAGTCAGACGCGCTGATACAAGGGCGTATACATGCATTTTGTCAGTTTAGCTGTGCTTATACACGCGCATTTCATAGAGTATCCGCGTATATACACGTGACTTTTATAGAGTTGACGCGCCTATACATACAAACAGAGAGCAAAAAAAAATCCAGAGAGTGCTATTTGGTACCTGAATGCTGTTCCAGCATTCCAGCACCCAATAGCACTCTCTGGATTTTTTTTTGGGTGCATTGCACCATCCACGAGGAAGATTTAGTGCATTGTCATTACACGATTCAAGAACGACATGAATGCATACACTGTTAATACACGATTCAAGACAGACATGAATGCAATACTATCAATTCACGATTCAATATTACTATCAAAATTTTATGTGTACACATATATACAAGGGAGTCCATATGTCGAAGTAGCCCATGGCTTCAGTTACAAAAATATATATACAACCACATCCTCAATATGGAATGTGATACTATAAGTTTGAGTACTACTTAGACCCAGATGATGACCCGCTGCTCCCTCCAGGATCAGATGAGCTCACATCGGTATACATGTCCGATGAGTAGTGCTCACGTCTAGCAGAAGCAGTGGCGGCGGGTGGATCATCAGTTGGCAGGATCATCAGCAAGTGCAGCAGGAGCTTGTGCCTGTTCAAGTAATATATAGTATATAAGTATATATATATGTAATTCAATAAACCAAAATCATTCGTTTAGAGTTTTCAAGTACCTGTCGATCGTATGGTCTCATGGCCATCTCAAACTGCGCGTCCGTAATACTTCCCTCGGCTCTGAAGAGGGCCCACGTGTCACGTCTGCTATGCCGGTGAGCATACCCAGTATCGTGGGCTGTGGGCTTCCTTCCCATAACCCGTCGCTCGCTGTATCATAATCAACACAATTTGTAAGATTAAAACAATCATAGAATCAATGAATTAAGTAAACAATCAAATAAAGTGGCAAGATACAACTCTGCTCCCATGACCTGACGCCGCCAGATCCGAAATGCAAAGATCCAATGGTCTCCATCTAGATCCGTCGTGCCTCCATATGCTACCTGCTCTTCACGCCACCCTCTGCTCGTTTCTTTGCCTCCTTCCACTCGCGTTTGTGCGCAGTGGGGTGGCAGGTTTCTCGACAGGATAGCCACCCGCAGCTACATTTAGCCCATCATCGTACGCGAGTTTCTTAAGGTGAGATCTTTTATTACTTAAGATCTCCCTTATTCGTGTCCTTCCTCCCCATATATCCGAGAATGTCACATGTGGGGGATTGGGGTACCGACTATGTACAGCATCTATCACCTCCCCAACTAATCGGCTATTTTGATCTTTAAATCTAATAAAATAATTTATGTACAAGTTTGAAACTACCCCACGCGTGTACTCCATTACCTCTTTCCCCCTCGCATCCATCACTACCCCGTCCCTATCCGTCACATCATAGCAGATCACTCCCTCCACCTCTCTCACCTCCTCCTCATCCTCACTGTCTCCTTTAACTCTTCTCCCTCTATCTCCTCTCTCACCGCGTGCCCTACTACCTCCCCCACCAAAGCACCCACCGCATCCTCCACTCCCACTCTTCCTACTGCAGCATTTGCTCTCCTCTGTAGTACTGCGGGGGTGGAGTCACGACTGGGGGATTGTCTACGTGACTGTGGCTGTGAGGGAGTATGTGATGGTGGTTGTGAGCCCTGACATGACGGTGCCTGGGAGGGTGTGCGTGAGTGTGTCTGGGACGGAGTATGTCTCCTCGGTGGGCATGGAAGAGGAGAAGCTGCATGCCGTCTCGTCCGACTCGTAGGCATAGATGGCAGTGGAGTGACATGGATACTCGGGGGCGGGGTATAGATACCAGGCAATCCAGGATGGGGATGGGCATACATGTACTCTGCAAGCTCAACTGGACCAGGATGGCACCCAAAATGATTTAGCATCTCCATCATCCAAGTGCCATATGCAAATGGATCGGATGAAGAACCTGGATCCATGAAGAATCTGAAAAAAAAAGTGTATACATGAAGGATCCATGAAGGGAAACACTCTATGTATCAAAGCATAGTCGCCATGAAGGGAATCACTCTATGTATCAAAGCACAAATGCAAGCTAGCACATATGATTTTGTGAAGGCAAGCCATATGCAGATGGGATCATCTTTCTCTTGAGTTGGATCGCAAGCATGGGTGAAACACAGTCGCGTGTAAAAACCCGTCCAAAAATGCGTGTATATGCGCGTGAAGAGTCTGTGCAAACAGGGTACACGCAGACAAACACGCGTTCCTACACGCAGCCTGCGCAAACTTTTTTTCGAAAACGACTGACCATCGACAAATCTTTCTTATAAAAAAAGCCCAGACTATTACAATCGTTCACAAAAGTACTAAAGCAGGCACGACCAGAGAAGGACGGAGACAATCGCATAAGGAAAAGAGACAATCGCATAAACAAATGGAAGGAAAGAGACAAGACAAAGGACAAACTGACTCACCTCTGAAAAAGTGAGTTCTTTTTGGTTGGTTTCCTTCACCCGTGTCTGCTCCTTGCACTTGGCTTTAGTGCTCTATTGGAAGAGGCGACGACGAAGGAGAGAAAAGCTGAGTTTGAAAATGGTTTTTTAGAGAAGTTGGCGGGTTATTTTAGGTATAGACAGGTGGTCGCGCGTGTAGGAGCACGTGTATTTTTGTGTGTATAATAAAACAGCCGCGTTTATACACGTGATTTTAAGGATGTAGACGCGTTGTTACACGCGATTTAAAACAGTGAGATGCGCTTTTACTCGCAATTAACATAAGATACAGCCGCGTTTACACACAATTTTAAGGATATAGACGCGCTGTTACATGCGATTAACACAAGATATAGAAACTTTTTACACTTTCATTAAAAATTGATTATGATTATGTGTTTGCTCTTTTGTACATAGGATGTCATCAACCTCCTCAAGCAATTCTGGTGAGGATGAGACAATGTGTCATCATAATCGTGATGTGTGGTTGGGACAAAGGATCAAAAGTATGTGTAATCGATGTCAAGGATGCATTGTACGAGCGCGTCAAATTACCTTAAATCACATCTCCATGTATGGAGAAAGGATTCAAACAGGTTTAGAGGTGAGTAGATGTAAATTGATAGTATTCAAATGACTTATGGTATCCAAATTAAATTAATGGAGTTGTAATATATATACTCTAATTGAAGCAGGATGCAGTACCACACCCTAACATGGTGCCCTACGCGCGGCGAGAGCACGCAAAGCATCGACAAGATGATGCTGGAGCTTGGGATCTATTGTCAGTGATGAGTGGAAAAGGGATGACAATAGCCCTGCACCCCAGACGTCGTGGAAGAGGAAGTGTTTGATGATATGGTGCGGTATCTTTTTAGGGATGATCCCAAAGGTATGGACGACAATGATATAGAACAAGAGCATCTTTACAAGGCTTCATCGACATCGGTTTTTGAAGGGTGCACATTCTCTATTTTACATGCTTCACTTGAACTACTCAATATACAAACAGTTTATGGATGGAGCAATGCAAGTCTTGACGCATTATTGAAGTAAGCATTCTAACTTGAAAATTTGAATTAGTGGTTTAGGGTTTAGGGTTTAGGGTTTAGGGTTCAGGGCTAATTGATGATATTGGATGGAGGCTATTATCAAACATGCTTCCAAAGGGGAATAGACTACCCACTTCAAGAGACATAGCGAGGCGCTATGTGACATCTCTTGGAGGATTGGATTATGATCGCATACATGCATGCGTCAATGATTGCATTCTCTTTCGTGGGATGCATAAGGAGGCTGGACATTGTCCCACTTGTGGTGAAGCAAGGTATAGAATAGATGTGAAGAGTTTTGATGTACCTCGTAAAGTCTTGTGACACTTTCCTATAATTCCTCGCATCAAACACATGTTCAAGTGCAAATCCATTGCAAAGCTCATGTCATGGCATTCCTCACATCAATCGGATGATGGCATGTGGAGAATTCCCGCAGACACTCCTGCTTGGAAGCATATTGAAGATGAGTGGCCCAGCTTTAAAACAGAGCCCAGAAACTTGAGACTTGGCCTAGGTATGGATGGAGTGAATCCATTTGGTTTCAAAAGCACCATATATAGCATGTGGCCAGTTGTGTTGGTGAATTACAACCTTCCACCATTAATGGCAATCAAGAAGGGACATCTTATGTTATCCCTTCTAATTCCAGGGAAACATAAAGTCAAGCATATGGATGTTTATCTCGAACCGTTGATTGATGAGTTAGAGGAACTATGGAGAGGTGTTGCGGTGGTGGACATTAGTAGGCCTCCCTCCTCTCGACACTTCGACTTAAAAGCAGTGTTGATGTGGACAATGCATGACTTTCCAGGATACAGCGATTGTTCTGGTAAGAATTCTAATTACCTCCCTACTCTAATACTATTGGCTATATTAATTATAACTATTGACTTTATTATTCCAACTTATATTTATATTTTAACAGGTTTGAAAACACCGGGTAAACATACATGTCCTGTTTGTGGCCCTTCGTTAGTACATGAGTATGCTGACAGTTTGTGTAAGACCATATTCGATAATCATTATCGATTTCTCCTGTCAGATCATCCTAAATATGTTGCTAGTAAGAGTAACATTCCTCCACAAACACTTCGTGCAAAAGATTGGAAGCGTATTTGGGAGTCTACAAATATTCTTCCTCCAGATAGCATGAACAGGTATAGTAATGTTTTTCAATCTTGTTTTGTGTAGTCTCTAATTGGATTAAAGATCACATAGAGCAATTCCTTGTGTAGGTACTCCATTTTTTTTCGGCTACCATATTGGAGCCATCTTAAGATTAACCATCTTATTGATCCCATGCACATCTTCAAGAATGTGGGATCTGGTATTTGGGAACATGTTATTGGTAAACGAGACAATGTTAGCGTACGGGAGGACTTGCGGGTCGCAGGATGTATGCGTCAAGCTTGGCCACGAGAGGAGGGTGGGCACGTTCATCTTTCGCCTGCACCATGGATTACATCAAAGAAAGAGAAGTAGGTAAAGGAGGCCATCACCACTTTGCGTACTCCCACTGGGATGCATGAGATCATTGAAGGGAGCCTTTATAACCACTAAGAAAAGAGGCGTTGAAGGGAGCCTTTACAACCACTAAGAAAAGAGGCGTTGAGCAACTATATGGGTTAAGGTCCCACGATTGGCACAAGATGCTCCAAGTAAGTGTTTTCCAAGTCTTGTACGTTGAAATTAAATTTTGTAATGCCATAAACCATACATACATATGCTCTTATGTGCGGAGTTCATACTACCTACTAGCATCGACCATTGTGCAAACAAGAGTTTGAAAAAAACTTGTTGTCCCGTTATGTGCTCCCTTGAGAAGATGCTTTGCCTTGACTACCCTGCTAGACTTAGGTTTACCTATCTTCCCCTGATTTGATACTACTTGGCCATGCTCATTTTTAAAAGTGATACTCCCCTGTACAGTGAATACTAGAATTGTTTGCAATTAACCAGTACATCCCAACCAGTACATCCCAAGGATCCCATCGTAAATTTCTAATGGCAGGAAAATGGCCATGAGTTTGCTCACTACACAATTCAAAACCAAGGTTTCCTTCAGAATGTTGAGACACTACCTTCTTACCCAAGTTTAATTTTTGTAAACACCTTGGAGAAAGAAATGAATGGGTATTGCCACTCAATCAAAAGTTGGAATGCCTTATGGTGATGAGTGGCTAGGGTTTGAATAACACCAAATTGTTGATTTGGACCTTGATGTTCTACCACTGCATGGACGATGGCACACTCTTCTTCAGCTATCTCCAGAGTGGGTTCTTCACTTATAGAATAGGTGGTGCAAGCAACTACTCTGTGACCTCTACCACGTCCACCACCTCTTGCACCTTGTTGGGTGGGGGTTCCACGACCTTGATTTGTTCGATCACTTTGAGGAAAAGATGATGCTAGCTTGGGACAATTGGCCCCAAAGTGTCCCAACTCATTGGATTCAAAACAGAGAGGGGCCTCTCTAGAATAAGTAGCATACGAGCAGGGAACAAAGGAGTTGGTTTACCGCCGTCAGTTGTAGTAGGGAGCATTTTGCTAGGTTTTCTTTAGGATAAGATCTCTTCTAAGGCTTAGATTTACTAGACTTTAGCTCTTTCACAAGAGACTTTGCTCGTATAAGAGCATCTTGCAAAATGTGCTTGGCCTCATTGCTTCAAGGTGGGAGTCGAAGGGTTCATTCAAGCCTTTACAGAAATGAGCCACTTGTTGGGAAGTCCTCATGGCTGGGGCATACTTCTGGAGAGTGATGAATTTGGAATAGTATTATTCCAAGGTTAAACTAAGCTGCTTGAGACTAAAAAACTCATTCATCTTGATGGATTCATGAGATGGTGGCAGATATCGTTCCTTCACAACTTTCTTGATATCCTCCCATGTTTGGGAGTGTTCAGTGCCTCCCTTATCACGGCACCATCGCTTCCACCAGAGTTTAGCATCCCCGGTGTGAGGCAAAATTGTGCAAGCATGGACTAGTTTGCCGCTCTAGTACTACTGACATTCGAGAAATCATCATCCATTACTTCGATCCAAACCTCAGCATCTATCTCAATCTTTGAACCTTTCCTCTTAAAGGAGGGAGGTTGTATTCCAAAACAATCTTAATTAACAAGTCCTAGGAACTAAGATCGGCTCTGATACCAATTGTAAGGTTCCCCCCTTCCTAAATAGGGGAAACCTTTAAGATAGTCTACTAAGTCGAACTTGGGATAATTTCCTACTCGCGTCAACACCTTGACCATGTAAGATATAAGGATATGATTAGTAGGTAAGACCTAGTTCTATCCTGTAGGGGGAGCATGGTCTTTCTAAAGGATTTCTAAAATCAAACCACTCATAGAATGATCGACCTTAACTCGGGCAGCCTCTATTCTTGACTCCTAGAAACAACGCTTTTTTCCTCATCTATGCAAGGCACAGCCATTGACCTAGTCGTCTAGAGTAGGGTTGCCCAGGGACTTATTTATCTAATGTAGAGCTTCAATTAATTTATTGGAAAGCCACTCGACTAATCGAGTCCACCTGTCCATAGGATGTTGCCGTCACGGCAATCTATCCTCCCAGTTTCCACCCAACTCATGCATCAATTTGTTTTCTAATTAATCCTACCACACTGTTTGACATAAATAAACAAGTTTCTTAATTAAAAGCCTTACACGTAACACGTTGTTCATTTAAAGTCTTTATCAATGATACACAATGCTTATAAAAACAAAGGATTTGAAAGAAGAAGAAAAAAAAGATACAACGTTCAAAATTATTCATAGCCAAATCTAGGCTCTTTACATTATTTTGCCAATGATCTAGAATTCGGCCTTCCAGGCTCTATAGACTGGGCAATCCCTACATGACCATACACCTCATCGTCGGCAGTTGGCGAGGACGCAAGCCAGCTTGTCATCCTCTTAGGCTCCATCGCTTGATCGTCCTGCCCTCAGAGGGATGTCTACGTGCTAGGGAGGGCTTATTCACCGCACTAGCCTAGGCCTGCAGAACTAGGTAGCATCACAATACTCGCCTCCATTGGCAAAATCTCATTCTCCCAATGGTATGAGGGATACCTTGGGGCGACTCTGGGCCTCGCTAATGTCACCGCCTAGCTACACAAGCACAAAAATGGGGTTAGTGTCTAGGCGGGAAGAAGATGTACCTTTACTTCTTAACTTAATCAAGATAACAATTTATAAACTAAACCATAGAATATGATAGATATCATCACTTTCTTGAGAAAACAATAATTTCACAGAACTTTTGGTATGAGGGATACCTTGGGGTGACCTCGGGCCTCGCTAACGTCACCGCCTAGCTACACAAGCACAAAAATGGGGTTAGCATCGAGGCGAGAAGAAGATGTACCTTTACTTCTTAAGTTAATCAAGACAACAATTTATAAACTAAACCACAGAATATGATAGATATCATCACTTTCTTGAGAAAACAACAATTTCACAGAACTTTTGGTATAAAGAAAAGTGGCCATCTTCTTTCTTAATTTCTTAAAGTTAACATTAAAGATTAATCAAAATTCTCTTTTTTTTAAATGATGACTAAGCTAACCTAGTCATTAATTCCTCGTGAGGCTCCCAAGGGGAGAGATGGGGCGGCATCTGGAGCAACCTCTCTAGACTCATTGTTGTGCGCGTCTCTCGGGCGGTTGGCATTTGGTCCTTGCACGAGCATTGTACGGGAGCGTGAGCGTGTGTACGACATCTTTTTGGGACGAGGATCCCTAATCACCGGTCGTGCATTTATTAAGGTTTAAGTTTACCATATTTTAACTAAAAATAACTAAAATTTTACGTATAGGATTGATCTGGTGTCCGTTTTAAATGCTATAAAATCCTATATTAGGGTAAAATCACACGTAGATTCCAAATTTGGACTCAGAATTCTAAGATTCTAAGTGGAAACAGCTCGTTTATTGAAATTGTTAATTTTTACACCATAAAAGACCATAAATTCATGGGCATATATTATTATTGAAGATGGGCATGTTACACCCCCTTTTAAATGGTACCTTTTTGTATGTAAAAAATGTATTAAAAAAGGCATTTTAAAAATCCCTTCTATTGAACCCACGTACTATGCCTACATATTTATGAGTGACCCCCTCCTCCCCCCCTCTGAGACCCTCAAACGATTTAAATGATAATAATGGAGGTTCTTAGTCTCGTCAAAATCCTTGTCGTATATAAGTAGATTTGGACAACTTTGTTCTTATCATTTTCTATTGTCTATTCATTTTGATAGGCTCATAGACCTTCCACATACTCTTCCACCGTAATTGGATTTTTGGAAGCAAACATTCACATAATTCTATAATTGAGTACAACTATGATTGGATTTTGAGAAGGGGACATTCATATGATTCTTAAACCCTACTCATTTGTATCATGTGTCACATTGATCAAGAAGTTCAGTAGATCATGTGAAACATTGCCAATTAATTCAAGCTTTACATAAGAAGGCCAACAAGGGCATGTTAGTAGAAGGTGGGTTCACTCTTAGCAAATTATGGACCTTAAAAACTAGCAGAGCTAGGGCAACTTTGGATTGGATGTAGCTTTCATAGAGGAAATCAACGTCTAGCATTCTAGGTACTACATGGAAAAGTAAAGGTTTGGTGGATGGTTTTGTGTGTGTGTTTGTGTGTGTGTATCATTTAAAGTCTTTATCAATGATACACAATGCTTATAAAAACAAAGGATTTGAAAGAGAAAAAAAAGATACAACGTTCAAAATTATTCATAGCCAAATCTAGGCTCTTTACATTATTCTGCTAATGATCTAGAATTCGGCCTTGAAGGCTCTATAGACTGGGCAATCCCTGCATGACCATACACCTCATCGTAGGCAGTTGGCGAGGATGCAAGCCGGCCTGTCGTCCTCTTAGGCTCCATCGCTTGATCCTCCCGCCCCTCAGAGGGATGTCTACGCGCTAGGGAGGGCTTATTCACCGCACTAGCCAGGGCCTGCTGAACTAGGTAGCATCACAATACTCACCTCCATTGGCAAAATCTCATTCTCCCAATGGTATGAGGGATACCTTGGGGCGACTCCGGGCCTCGCTAACGTCGCCGCCTAGCTACACAAGCACAAAAATGGGGTTAGCGTCAAGGCGGGAAGAAGATGTACCTTTACTTCTTAACTTAATCAAGATAACAATTTATAAACTAAACCACAAAATATGATAGATATCATCACTTTCTTGAGAAAACAAGAATTTCATAGAACTTTTGGTATAAAGAAAAGTGGCCATCTTCTTTCTTAATTTCTTAAAGTTAACATTAAAGATTAATCAAAATTCTCTTTTTTTTAAATGATGACTAAGCTAACCTAGTCATTAATTCCTCGTGGGGCTCCCAAGGGGAGAGATGGGGCGGCATCTGGAGCAACCTCTCTAGACTCATTATTGTGCGCGTCTCTTGGGCAATTGGCATTTTGTCCTTGTACGGGCGTTGTACAGGAGCCTCAGTGTGTGTACGACATCTTTTTGGGACGGGGACCCCTAATTTGGGGCATTGGCCCTCGATATGTGTGCCGGAGCGCTCGACGGTGAGAAAAAGTTTTTTCAGTGAAAATGTCTGTGGTGTCTCCTGGTCATAGGGGTGCAGACCTCTGTCAATCGGGCACCCGGTCGTGCATTTATTAAGGTTTAAGTTTACCATATTTTAACTCAAAATAACTAAAAATTTACGTATAGGCTCGATCCGGTGTCCGTTTTGGATGCTGTAAAATCCTATATTAGGGTAAAATCGCACGTAGATTCCAAATTTGGACTCAGAATTCTAAGATTCTAAGTAGAAACAACTCGTTTATTAAAATTGTTAATTTTTACACCACAAAAGACCATAAATTCATGGGCATATATTATTATTGAAGATGGGCATATATTATTATTGAAGATGGGCATGTTACACCCCCTTTTAAATGGTACCTTTTTGTATGTAAAAAATGTATTAAAAAAGGCATTTTAAAAATCCCTTCTATTGAACCCACGTGCTATGCCTACATATTTATGAGTGACCCCCTCCTCCCCCCCCCCCCCTCCGAGACCCTCAAACGATTTAAATGATAATAATGGAGGTTCTTAGTCTCGTCAAAATCCTTGTCGTATATAAGTAGATTTAGACAACTTTGTTCTTATCATTTTCTATTGTCTATTCATTTTGATAGGCTCATAGACCTTCCACATACTCTTCCACCATAACTGGATTTTTGGAAGCAAACATTCACATAATTCTATAATTGAGTACAACTATGATTGGATTTTGAGGACATTCATATGATTCTTAAACCCTACTCGTTTGTATCATGTGTGTCACATTGATCAAGAAGTTCAGTAGATCATGTGAAACATTGCCAATTAATTCAAGCTTTACATAAGAAGGCCAACATAATCAAGCTTTACACGAGGGGTAGCTTGAGTGTGCTTCAGTTTGTAGAGGTGTATTTATTCACAAGAGTTACCGGTGGAAGAAGCAAGGGCATGTTAGTAGAAGGTGGGTTCACTCTTAGCAAATTATGGACCTTAAAAACTAGTAGGTACTAGGGCAGCTTTGGATTGGATGTAGCTTTCATAGAGGAAATGGACGTCTAGCATTCTAGGTACTACATGGAAAAGTAAAGGTTTGGTGGATGGTTTTGTGTGTGTGTGTTTTGGGAGAGAGAGACCTTTTGTGGAGGAAAGAGCACCGTCCTAAACACTTGTTTTAATTACTGGCCCGCTGCGAAGGCCTCGACGGGGAAGGTTTTGGTGATGCCGGCAAAGCTCTTGAAGTGGATTTTGCCGGTGGGGGGGTCATCCACCTTGATCTCACCGACAGGTGGCCAGAGGAGGAGCTCCTTGGCCTTGACGCCCTTGAGCTTCTTGATGCGGTGCTTCTCGATGAAGCCGGTGATGTGGGTGTCGTAGCTGACCAGCTTGCTCACCAGCTTGAAGTGGTGCTCCACCTTCTTCTTCTGCGTTATCCACATGTACCCCGTCTCCTTCACGTGCCCGATCTCAACCACGTCCTCCAATGGCAGCAGGCCAGCCGGCAGCCCATGCTCCTCCAGCAGCGACACCGCCTTCTCCAAGGCCTCCTCGTGCCCCGTCCAGACAGTTCCCCCTTGCTTCTCCAGCGCAACTTCTTTAGCCATACTTGCTGCACAGGCTCAGATAAAACACATGTTAACCAAAAAAACACAATAGTTGCATGCTTAATCGACCTCATGTACCTGTAATTGTAGACCTGCGATTGTAGACGAGCAGAGGAAAGATGAAGCGGCCAAAGCTGAATGCCTACTTATATAGTGTAATCTGGAGGTGACAAACTGACTGAAATTCAGAGGGGTAGCTCGAGGTTGAAGCCCCTCGTTCCCCCCGTCCAATGTTAACAACAAGGCTATACTCAACCACACTATGAGCTTCTTTATTTGCATATTAAATAATATTTCACTAGGTCCCAATGTTTATTATCGTACTTATTTCGTGCCAATTTACAAGTCTTAATTCGTGCATATTAATTTGCATTAAATGATTTCACTTAGAACTCTCAATGGTTTTACAATAATTGTTTTTTTCAACCAATTTACAAGGTTTAATTATTCTATGCATATTCACTTTGTATGCAAAGGTATAATCATGTAGGGTGCGTCATGTTTAGATTTAGAATCCTACAATCATTAAGATTATCATATGCTAAATGAACCAATCATTGATTGAGCATGAGTCACTAGCAATCCTTGATAAGCTTTGTTAAAGAGATGCTATCTACTAAAGAACTTGTACTAATCAAGTAGAAACACTGTAAGACTAACACTAAGCATCACATTTAGCAAGACCTAAAGCTTAATGATATGCAAATCTGAGCCAAGAAGAGAGAGATTACAAATACTAGAGCTCTCACACTACATGAGCTATGTAGTGTGAGTCTCTTAAATATATAGGCTTATAAAGAGAGGGTGCTTATAGTCACTTAGAATTACTTACGAGAGATTACAAATACGAGAGCTCTCACACATATGAGCTATATCATGTGAGTCCCTCAAATATTGTAATGAAGGGGAACACATTAAATTATTGGGTAATTAGCCATGGGCGCCCGAACATGTGAATAAATAATGAACCCTAAGGCCATGTGAACACACCATGGGTCATATAAGTGAGTTAGGGGAGATGGTCACTTATCTTTTTACAATCATTAATACAATCTTAAGTCCAAGCTCTTGGCTATGGTTGCACTCCCTTGAGTAGTGCATATGTGTGGTACTCTACTTGAGTGCATCTCTGACCCTAACCCTAACCTCTCTTTCTTGCATTGGTACCAAAACCTAGCTCTTGATCCATCTTTATCTTCATTTCAATTCACATTTTGCAAAAAAATCTAAAAAAAAGTGTAATTCTTGAGTTTGTTGATTTTCTTGGTTTTTCTTGATCTTCCCCAACATTTCTTGAAAATTTTGGTGCAAGTATGGAAAGGTTTCAACGTGGAGGCTATGAACCTTGGGTATGGAGAGCTTAAAAGCTGGGCATCAAATAGGTGTTATAGGTTTTGGATAATTTTTTCTTCAAAAGGTCATTCTGGACATGGCGAATTCAAGTGTGGAGTGAAAATTTTGGTCTATGGCGATCACTTGTGAAAGCATTTCAAAGAAAATTAAAAGACAAGGAAAAACATTGTCCCCTATAGCTGCTTGTCTGTCACCTACGTTTTTAAGGGTTTAAAGCCATTTAAATAGGCCTTGCTTACCTTGTGAAGCAATGGCAACCTAGTTGTGCATTGACTAGTGATGAGTGGAGAGGTGATTCACATGAACACGGTGCCTATAGCAAGGAAAAAGAACAGTCGATGGCTTCTACTTTCCTTCCACCAATGGAGCTATGTGTACTGTCGTCTCAATGGAAGGCATATTTCTGAGAAATGGATATGTCTTTTTCTCCTTTGAGCCTTTGCTCTTTCATACTCCGTTTTTTGCTACAATTTCTTGCATAATGAAATCATCTTTTTCAATTTCTCTTTAAAATCTTGCTTAGTGGGGATTAAGTAGTGAGCTTAGGGATTATCTCACCATTCCTACACTAATCCTTGCAAGCCCTTGGAGATTGTATCATTTTGCATCAAAAAGCATATAGGAAAGCTGCCTCTTGTCTTCATTGATCATTACTTGTTTCTAATCAAGATTTGAGGATTTTCATGAGATGATTTTTCATTTAATCCTTTCATTGGTATTAATTCTTGCAATGCATTGAGTTAAAATTTTGTGGATTTTTCATCTTTTCAAGCAATGAATCAAGATTTGGGACTCTCTTGTCATTAAGCCTTCTTCTCTTGCTATACAAGTATCTAATGGTGTCTATTAGTTGTATTAATGAGAGATTAATGCATGCTTAAGGACTTCTATGTGGCATTGAGGTAAGCTTTGGCTTACCTCAATGAATCAAGATTTGGGACTCTCTTGTCATTAAGCCTTCTTCTCTTGCTATACAAGTATCTAATGGTGTCTATTAGTTGTATTAATGAGAGATTAATGCATGCTTAAGGACTTCTATGTGGCATTGAGGTAAGCTTTGGCTTATTGCTACATCATTGTGCTGGATTGACAACACCTTGGGAAAAATGAAGCAAGTATTTGATGCAAAAAGCACCAAGATTATGCTCATATGAGGTTTAAGGCAATCTATGATTAGCATTAATATATGGAATTGGACTTTTATGCTCATACACATCTACATCGATGCATTGGATGGCCATGCTTATGACATGCCTATGTAAGGGGCATACATATGTTGATGGGTTGATGTGTTTTGGGCTCGAAGGATTCACCAAAAAATATGTAAGTATACCACGTGAGTTCAAATGAAGGGATTTTTTAATTCAAAAATTTAAGGTAAATTTACAGAATGGGATTTTTTAATTGATTTTGAAAAAAAAACCCGTAAGTCTATAAAGAAAAGGTGTCATTTTATTCATGAAAAATTCATAGGTAATGGGGTTTTTTAAATACCCCTTGAATGCATATGATACATAGGGTTTTGGGATGTCTTTGGAGCAAATTGATGATAGAAAGGAGCACGAGTCCATGCTAAATGGGGTTTTTTAAATACCCCTTGAATGCACATGATACATAGGGTTTCTTAGTACCCCCCAAGGTTTTGGGATGTCTTTGGAGCAAATTGATGATAGAAAGGAGCATGAGTCCATGCTAAATGATACATGGCATTTTGTTATTGACATGAGTTAATGCAATCAATCTTGTAAGTGAAGCTACCCAATCCTTTCAAGCATTTTATGCAAGTTTCACACAATCACATTGTACTCAAATTTCCTTCTAGAATATAGATTGTGTGAGGGTACCCTTGGCATCTCCCCTTGGCATATGGGAGGAGATGCCAAGGATAGAGTTTATCTTGAATCCTTCTATCCATGAGTGCCTTGGAAAAGCAGATAGATGGAGGATTAGGTTCATTGATGTAAAGACTCATCCTCAAACCTTGGCATCGGATTACAAACTTTGGTAACGGGGTGCGAAGGCTTGGCCAAGAGATCGGCAAGAATAAAGCTCTTCTCCAACATCATCTTCTTTGACACCATATTTGATGGACAAAGATGATGGTCATATGCATGAAAATGGATATGGCAATCAATTGATATTGAGACAAAGTTCATAGCAATGGCTTGGACAGTATGGTTTATTACATTTTGAGCTAATTTGACATTGATATTTTGTTGCAAATTCCTCAAGGTTATGACAACATTTTTACAAATTGAGGACAAATTTTGAGTGCCATTGGACAAAAGTGGTGTATTGGAGGTGCAAATGCTTTGGGGAATGAGGTTTGGTCATTTGGATGCCAAAATCATGACAAATGTTCACCAAATTCCTCTTTGATTGTTTTTTTGGAGACCCTAATTTAGTCAAAAATCTTAATTGCTAATTTGAAACCAAGCTCAGAATCTTGTTCCTTACACTTGGGACTACTCATCAAGCTATCAAGCATTCAAAAAGCGGAGGTCAAAGACTTGGTCAAACAACCCAAGTAGTTGACTTTTCTAAAAAGTTGTAATATACCTCTGAGATTAACCAAGTTATGATTAAATATAATCCTAAGTTTTGGATGCTACAGATTTCAGTAATGAATTCCAGTAGGTTTTGAGTGGTTTTTCAGCGTAAAGATTCTAAGTGTTAAAATTAAGTGAAAATTCAAGATTGAGTTTTCAATTAGTTAGCATATTCAAAGGAAGCCTTTAAGTGTGTAGATGGACATGCAAAATCAAAATTTGATAAAAAAAAGTAAAACATAATCTATTTTCAGAGTCGACTTTCACATCCAATAGATTTTTTGCGATTCCTCTCACGTTGGGTTGTAGACCGCATACGTTTTGGTAATTTTAAGTACCCACACGACTAGTATACGATAACTGTAGGTGAAGTTATACATGTTGCAAATTGCAGCCCTGACAGTAGATCTAAGAGGCTTGCAAAATCTACAAGCAGCTCTTGCCTCCACAACTTATGGAGAGTAGACATGGATTCTCAATCAATCAAGACATCAGCAAATATATCGGGGAAGTACACAAATACTCTTTCTATTTATTTTCTTTAAATACTTTTGACATTAAATAAATATATCGATAAGCGTGTATATGGGAGAATCTGAATCGATGTATGGCATGCTTAACCATGGCAATGATAGAGAAACACCACGAAAAGAGGAGAGGGGGGGTTCCCCCCGCAAAGAACTATTGTTGATTGCCTTAGTCCGTTGCCTTAGTCTGCGACCCATAGAATAAACACTTTTGGAGTTAAAGAATTAGAAGATAGAATATTTAACTAGTTTATGACTAGATTTTAGGTATAACCTTCATTAGGGGCTATTTTACAAAGCATTTATCTTTCCGTGTGTTTAGAATCAGATTTTGACAGTTCGAATGCTCTCAAAGAGACCTTAGAACTCATTTTTAGAGAACCATCACGAGACGTGCTTTATAGAGCATTAAAAGTCCTAAAACTCTATAGTTTTAACTTTTCTCTAATTCCAAATAGATTGAAAGATATTACTCTCCAAAGAGACCAGTTATTAGGCTTTGCCTTAGAAATTATTATTAAGATTGACTCTCTTATCTATACAGACCCCCGGATGGACTAACACATAAGCATAGTTGAGACTTAACTATAGTGGCTAGAGATGACCTTGCTCATTAGAATATGATAATTGATTATGTTAAAAACAAGGATTCCCATGTGACTTAAAAGATCAAGAGAAGTTAAAGACTCTTTAAATTAAAAGCTTATCTTATACTTGAAATTGATTGTGATTGATTTGAATATGCATGCCTTGAAAGATTATGGACTAGAGAGATGAGTGTGAGATGATATTTATGAGTTATGATTGCTTTGTTTTGAGATGAATGATTGATATGCACGTGTATGACTGGTTGATATGCATGTGTATGATGAGACTCGGCATGAGATTATGAGATTCGGGCCGTGATTTATGCCCTCTGGGAGCCATTTGGTAGAACCTAGAGTGGACGAGATTTACTAGAGGCATACCCAGGATAGCCACAATGTCCAGCGGGGAGGTTGGATAGACGCGCATCAGAGAAAGCCCTAGATTGGCTGGATTTTGGTCATTATGACTAACCATGTTGTCGAGTATGGTGATGATGATAGAATCTTGAGATAGACACATACATTGTGATTGATTGAGATGCTATGCTGTAATTGATAGAGATTTATATCATGTGAATGTTTGTTTGAGATTACATGATTCTTTGCTTATGTGATAAGAACCTTAGATGGCATGCATGCTTGTTTGCTATTTGAGAAGGTTGATTTTATTGTATTGCTATGTAGAAATAGCAGGATTAAGTGAGTTTAATGTTTTCTTAGATTAAGTTGTATGATTAAGATATGGCTAGATTTAGGACTATCACAGTTGGTATCAGAGTGTAGTTTGCACAGTCTGCACTTAAGATGTTGCAAGTCTTGGGTGATACATATTATTTTCTATTTTTATGATACAACCAAAAGTATCTTTCCTTTGAAAACGCTTTTGTAAATTTTTTTGTATAGTCACAAGATGGCTCACAAATCCATTTTATGATAAGAAGGAAAATTTTATGCAAAATAAGAGACTGCAAATGGGTCACATATTTGTTTGCAAAGATGATAGGAAAGAGAAAAGGCGCGGCGTGATTTCCATTATGTACAAAAGGTTCATAAAACTTTTGAGTGCAAAAACAAGCCAGCATCACGTGAGGTACGTGACGGATTAACTACAGGAGATCAAAAAATAAGGCAGAGTACGCAAGAGAATGTATGTGGATTTTCAAGCAATGACAACACTCGAAGCAAGAGGAAAAGCTACTGCAACTATGGCCGAGGAGATTGAAGAATATGTACATGTCAATGCCACTGTTCAAGAGCAGGTAAGTCCGAAAACCAAGCTTCAATTATTAAAATTCCCATCAAGATTACAAATAATATATTTTAAGTGTTGATTGACTCGAGAAGCACTTATAGTTTTCAATCACCCACATGGTAAAAACGTTAAGAATAATTGAATTTTACCCAAAGAATCGTATGGTAGAGCGTGCTTTGAGAAAGGAATAGACATGTAAGGAGTATGTCAAGAATATATTTTTTGTTCATAGGCGACCTCAAGTCAAAAGCTGATTTTCCATGTGTTGGCTTTGGGAAGATATGATGCCATATTAGGGATACATTGGTTAGTGCCTAGAAAGGCCAAGATATAGAAGTGGGTTTGCATGACTAGAGATGATGGTAAAGATTATTGCTTATAGTGTCAAAGATGTGATGTAGACTTTAGAATGATGTCTGCTTTGCAACAGAGCAAGAAAAGTATTTCACGTAGTATACTATTTGCTTATTGATAGAGTAAGTTATCATTGTGAAGTTAATAAGTGTAGGTTGAAAAATCTATATCTATTGTGGAGGTTGTAAGTCCATCAATAGAAAGAATAGAGGATCGCGCTCTTGAGGAAGAAATTTGACTAAGTCTAAAGCTAGAATCATAGTGGAAATAAGAGTTTGCAAACGTTTGATTACCTTGAAGTTTAAGACAATACGACGATAATATTTTTCATTAGATTTATTATTGTTTATTAAGTTGTGATTCCAAGAAGGCTTGTTTATGACATGGATAGTGACTGATTTACAAGATCAAGATACTTTGTGTAATGTCTCAAGATCTATTGAGTTTCTTATTTGGAGTTAAATTATATGAAATTAAGGCCAGTATGCTCTTACTCTAGAGTTTAGGAGGTCTACTAAACTCTAGTGTATACATGACTAGCTTAACATAAAATCGTTTATCCAAGATAAGATGTATCAAAGATATGAATGAAAGAGAGTACAATACTGAGAGAAAAGAATGCTATAGTATTGAGATTCTAATAGATACAGTGATTACTGAGTATGTTGATTTTATCCAAGAGATAGCTAAGAAATGGAAAATCAAGTTAAGAGCTTATTATATCAAGTTAAGATCTTAGACAAGCAAGTTGTCAAGTCCTTTTTTCTAAGGCTACTTGAGGAAATCTCAAGACAAAGACATGGATATTTATAGTTTTCCTGAAAGTCAAAAGCATACTTCTCAAGTACTATATCAAGTATATTAGCTGAGTAAGAAAAACTATTTCTCAAGGTCTAATGATTTTTGAGGATAGAATGCTTTTATTGTCGAGGACGATGATTTCTTAACAGCGGGGAGAGAATGTAATATACCTCCGAGATTAACCAAGTTATGATTAAATATAATCCTAAGTTTTAGATGCTACAGATTTCAGTAATTCCAGCAGATTTTCAGTGGTTTTTCAGCGTAAAGATTCTAAGTGTTAAAATTAAGTGAAACTTCAAGATTGAGTTTTCAATTAGTTAGTATATTTAAAGGAAGCCTTTAAGTGTGTAGATGGACATGCAAATCTAAATTTGATAAAAAAGTAAAACATGATCTATTTTTTGGAGTCGACTTTCACATACAACAGCTTTTAGCGATTCCGCTCGTTGCTGGGTTGTAGACCACATACGTTCTGGTAATTTTAAGAACCCACACAACTAGTATCTGATAACTGTACGTGAAGTTATACCTATTACAGATTACAGACTTGACAGTAGATCTGAGAGGCTTGCCAAATCTACAAGCAGCTCTTCCACAACTTCTGGAGAGTAGACATGGATTCTCAATCAATCAAGACATCAACAAATATATCGAGGAAGTACACAAATACTCTTTCTATTGTTTTTCTTTAAATTCTTTTGAGATTAAATAAATACATCGATAAGCGTGTATATGGGAGAATCTGAGTCGATGTATGGCATGCTTAACCATGGCAACGATAGGGAAACACCGTAAAAAGAGGAGAGGGGGGGTTTCCCGCAAAGAACTATTATTGATTGCCTTAGTCCGACCCATAGAATAAACACTTCTAGAGTTAAAGAATTAGAAGATATAATATTTGACGAGTTTGTGACTAGATTTTAGGTATAACCTTCATTAGGGGTTGTTTTACGAAGCATTTATCTTTCCGTGTTTTAGAATCAGATTTTGACAGTTTCATGCTAAAAACCCAACTTTGGCTGTTTCGAATGCTCTCAAAGAGACCTTAGAACTCATTTTTAGAGAACCATCACTGAGACGTGCTTTATAGAGCATTAAAAGTCCTAAAACTCTGTAGTTTTGACTTTTCTCTAATTCCAAATAGATTAAAAGATATTACTCTCCAAAGAGACTAGTTATTAGGCTTTGCCTTAGAAAATATTATCAAGATTGACTATCTTATTTATAAAGACCGAATGGACTAATGCATAAGCATAGTTAAGACTTAGCTATAGTGACTTTAGAGATGACCTTGCTCGTTAGAACATGATAATTGATTATGTTAAAAACAAGGATTCCCATGTGACCTAAAAGATAAAGACAAGTTAAAGACTCTTTAAATTAAAAGCTTGTTTTATACCTGAAATTAATTGTGATTGATTTTAATATGCATGCCTTGAAAGATTATGGACTAGAGATGAGTGTAAGATGATATTTATGAGTTATGATTGCTTTGTTTTGAGATGAATGATTGATATGCACGCGTATGATTGATTGATATGCATGTGTATGATGAGACTCGACATGTTATTTTGAGATTCAGGCCGACTGTCCTAGACAGGGAACGCTGGACTGAGAATGTGATTTATGTCCTCTGGGAGCCATTTGGTAGAACCCAGAGTGGACGAGATTTACCAGAGGCATACCTGGGATAGCCACGATGTCCAGTGTGGAGGTTGGGTGGACGGGCATTATGACTAACCATGTTGTCGAGTATGGTGATGATGATAGAATCTTGAGATAGACTCATACATTGTGATTGATTGAGCTGCTATGCTGTAATTGATAGAGATTTATATCATGTGAGTGTTTGGTTGAGATTACATGATCCTTTGATTATGTGATAAGAACCTTAGATATGGCATGCATGCTTGTTTGCTATTTGAGAAGGTTGATTTTATTGTATTGCTATGTAGAAATAGCAAGATTAAGTAAGTTTAATGTTTCTTAGATTAAGTTGTATGATTAAGATATGGCTGGATTTATGACCCTCACAAAAGTGAGCTTTGGTCACCAAGGGGTTGACTTTTTCAAAACTATTTTTGAAGATCGCTAGTCTAGTTTCATCAACACCTATGGGCAACATAAAGAATGCACAAATCGGAGTTCGTTTGAATAGTGTACTAGAAAGTGAATGTGTGGTATGGAACCCAAAACTGAGAGATATAGCACTTGTACTAGAAAGTGGACGTGTCGTACGGAACCAAAACTGAGAGATATAGCACTTGTCAAAACTAAGATCCAGGGTGGTACAAGTTTTTGTCTTGACACTATACAGACATGTCTAACTGTAACACGTCAAATTCTGATTGTGTTTGATCCATTTACACTTAAATTAGTATTTTCCAACCTTTCCAAAGCTACAAATGAACATGGGGAATAGAGGAAAGCAAGGCAAAGCATCTCAAGATCTAAGGCAAATGGAGGATCATGCAAATATAGTGCCAATTAAGGTAGGATCGCTCAAGTGATTCATGAGCATGGACAAGTGTATGGTAAGTCATCACGTGAGCAGCCGACTTTGCCAAATTTTGCTTTTTTGACTTTGGTGAATTCTACTTTTGACCATACACATGCTTCAAATGACTTGCAACAAATGACTTGCAAGATATTGTGTAAGCTATGCAAAAGGGGTGGATTTTCTTATCTTGGTGAGGAGTTCCACAAGATCAAAGTACCACCTCCAATTGTGCATGGCAAAGGCAAAAGGGTGATGATTGAAGAACCAAATGCCAATGGTACTTGGGATAGAAGACCAACCAATGCCCATGCGAATTTGGGTAACCAAAGGGACACTAATACAAGGGAAAATGATAATTTCAAAGGAGTGAAATACAAAGTTAACCTCACCAAGTTTAATGGTGAGAGTATGTCCAATGAACATTTTGAAGAATGGACCAACAAATTGGACATATACTTCAAGGTTAGTACAAGAAGTGAGAAAGCCAAAGTATACTTCACCACTCTACATTTAGATGGTTATGTCCATGCTTGGCTATTCCATGGGAACACGGATTATGGAAGGAGGCCGGAAGCAATTAATGCGAGAGAGTGGGATTGTAGCCATGGGAACGTAAAGACGCACATATTTTTTTCATATTTTTGTGCTGAAGTGCAATGTAAATCGTTTTAGGCCAATGTGGGTTCTAAATGAGAGTTCTAAGTGTATTAAGCAAGGCTCACTTATTGGGTTGTCCGCCCATGTGTGAAAGAGGCCTAGGGTTAGTGACATCTCTATAAAAGAGATGTTAGCTAAAGAAAGAGGACTTTTTGGCCATTCTCATAAGCTATTGAGTGAAGCTCTTGAGCTCTCAAGCTATGGCAACTCTCTAACTCTTTCTATTGTACTCTAATGAGCACCAAGCTCCATTAATCAATGAGTAAAGCTCCACTTCTTTCTCTTAATCTCTTTTAGCATCATTGAAGTAGATTAATCTATGATTAGTTGAATGCTTCTTTCTTTCTCTTGTGTATGCATGCTTGTAGTGTGTGTGTGTGTAGTCTCCATTGATGCAAGCTCTTGACCACTTCATTGGCAATGAGCTATTCATGGATAGACTCTCTCTATGAGCTTGTGGGTTTGTGAATGTTACATTCTATGCTTGCTTAAGCTTGTGGGTTAGTAGATGCACACTTATAGGTTTGCTTGCATTAGGGAAAGCTAAGATTTAATCAATGTTTGAATGGGATTAAGAGATTGTCATGCATTGCTTGTTCTCTTGATTAGTGTAGTGGGTTCAAGGGATTGAGAGATTGCTTGAGGTGTTTGAATGGTTGAATCGTCAAGTGGTGGTTCGTGTATGTGAGCTCTCCCGCAAGGGATAAGCCTTCATGCACTAATCGGGTCGAGTCCTCGGATTGACATTGTGTTTCTCAACACATTTGTTGATAGGTAGAATTCTATGAGTACTATATTGCACGATAGAGAGAACCACTTCAATGGCGCCATTGTTGCCGGAGAGCGAGTGCCTACATTAGTTGAGAACCATACACACACTACCACTATCCTTGTTAAGCTCCACTCGGTTGCAAAACCATTGGATAGGAGAGCAGGCTTTGGGTGGCAAGAGCACTATGGGTAGATTAGGATTAGGAAAAGGTATTAAGAATAGATTAGAAGAACTCCCCATTAAGCGGTTCCCGCAAGCAAGCTTTATGTTATGTTAATTTTTGTTAAATTTGTGACTAATGTTGGTACTAATTTGTGACTAATCTTTTGTTAAATTCTCTTTAATGTCTTGCAATTTGAGTGCGACTGGCTAGCTACGCGCAAAGGACCTCTCCCTTGAGGTCGGTACAAGGATTCAACACACGAGAGAAGGATTGGAGGTAGGCGCTAAAGCTGCCAATTTCAATTTGTGTGCAAAAGAGAGAGGGCTGATTTGCATTTTTGTCATTCTGTTTGAGGTTAATTTTTGCTGTCTGAGGTTAATTTTTGCAATTTCAATTTTGTGCATGTTCGTTTTATTTTCCGCTTTTAGCTTAGTTTTTTGCATCTTTAATTTTGTGCATTTTTAGTTCTCTGTTAAACCTGCACCTGTAGAGAAACTGAAATCTGTACACACACATGAAGATTACACACATAAAAGGTACATTTTGAATTCCCTGCAAATCTCACAGCTGCACACGCACAGATATACACAATCAGAGAGCGCACCGAGCACGCACTTCAAAAAAGGAAAAACAATAAAAGAAATAAAATAAAAACCTGAAACAAAATGTAAAACTCACCGGACCCAGCTACGTAGACGCCGAGCAGCTAGATTTGCGGCAAAGAAGGTGGCCGTGCGTGAACAGCGCACCGAGCGGAGAGACCTACACACCGCACCACAAAGACCACCACCGCACCGGATAAACCCGCACAATGCACCCAAAAAAAAGAGTGAAAATTTTTTGATTTTTTGGCGCAAAAAATTGGGAGGTTTTCTAAATTTTCGAGATGAGTTGGAAAACACCCCCATTGTCGAAATTTTGGTCCTGGAACCATTTTCCCATAGTGAGTTCAGTATGGAAAATTGGTAAATTTTAGGTAATTTTTTACCCTGAAAAATACACTATTTTTTTGGCCTAATGTGTTTGAGGGAGTTCAAAATGGGTTCTGGCAAAGTTTAAAAATTTTTGGATTTTTTTTAAAAAAAAGAAAAAAACCAACCTTGAAATTTTACCTTATGCTCTTGCGGTCGGGACGTCAATTAGACACTGCCATAGGGTCTAGGACACCTTCTAGAGTACCTATGCAGGAAAGTGGGACCCTATCGATAGAAAATTTAGCAGATATTGCTGAAACCTTTTTCGAATCCCAATCTGATACCCTTTCCAGGACAACTAGCTCATTGTCTATGGACAATCTAGGGCCGTCAAATAGTCATCCCTTAGCCCCAAATAGGACACCCACAAGATCTTTTAATCCATTTGAAGCCGACATCATGGGGTTACCACTCAATGTGAGACTTCCATATGTCTACACGAATGCTCAAGGAGCTGAGATCTTTAGGGATCCACAACGGTATCTCGTTAAGATTGCAGACTTTTTCTCGGAGCTTGATAGAGCACCTCTAGTCAATGACCAGGGTAACATGTACATGGGTGGAGATGGTGTTCGTTAAGAAGTCACCTATCATCCAGAGAATGTTGACAAATTAGGAGGGCTCCCTAAGAGTGAGTTCCTAGACTTATTGAAAAGCCTTCCAGAGCAAGGGAGTCTAGAGATGATTGGCTCATTAAGCCGGACATGCCTGGACCATCCAATGCCCAGTCCTCAAAGCCATCCATCAGGGATTTCACTGACGTAAACGAGAACGTGTGAACATGTTAATAACATATGTTAATAACACAAAAAATCTTGTGATCACAAGTTATATTCACAAAGCTTTCACAAGGGCCTAAAAAAATTATCTTTGTCGGGCATAAAAAATCTTCTTAGGTGGCCACTGACCTGCTATTATGTGAAGATGGTAACATGAGAACATGTGAATAGCTTATTTCTATGTGTAGCCAAGCTTTTAAGGGGTTCCCAAATGGCAAGTGACCTATTATTTTGTGAACGGTAACATGAGAACATGTGAATAACTTGTTCACATGTGTTATTATCACAAAAAATCTCATGATCACGTGAATATTAAGTAGTGCTATGGATAAAGGCAAAAAGAAAGTCGAAGGAATTGGAATCACAGGTTATGAGTCATCTAGTTTAGAGAGTTTGGATGAGGAGCTTGGCATACCTGTTTTACGCACACCTGGTGCTAGGCAAGATAGATATGTGCCACCACATGCTAGAGTTACAGGTGTACAGAGTGACCCGCATGCATTGTGGAGATCCCAGAGAGTCAAATATCCAGTTGACAGATTGACATATCGAGATTTTGCTATGCACTATGCATATATGACATCTATGGTGAAGCATGTGGAACCTACATGCTATACAGAGGCTATTGGAGAGCATGTATGGGAGAAAGCAATGGATGTTGAGATGGATGCATTGGTCCATAATGATACATGGGATTTGGTTGCACTACCAAAGGATAAAAATGTTATTGGATGTAAATGGGTTTACAAAGTGAAGTGCAAATCTGATGGTTCTATTGAGAGACATAAAGCAAGATTAGTAGCAAAGGGTTATGCACAGACCAAGGTTTGGACTATGATGAAACCTTTAGTCCAGTGGCTAAGATGGGCACAGTGAGAGCAGTCATTGCTATGGCTGCAGCTAATGACTGGGAAATGCATCAAATGGATGTCAAGAATGCATTTCTAAATGGAGATCTACAAGAGGAAGTGTATATGGCACAGCCAGAAGGGTATGTACACCCAAGATATCCCACTCGCGTATGCAGATTGAAAAAGGCATTGTATGGTCTGAAGCAAGCACCTCGTGCTTGGAGTGATATGATGAGCAGATATCTTATCTCACTTGGTTTTCAGATTTCTACAGCAGATTCTTCACTCTATGTGAAGAAGACAGAGCATGGGATTTACTAGTCATCTATGTGGATGACTTGATTATCACAGGTGATCATGGTGCAGATGTGATGCATGTCAAGAAAGCTTTAAGTGGGCAATTTGACATGAAAGACCTTGGTGAGTTGAGATACTTTCTTGGAATTGAAGTAGTCAAAGATCATGCAGGTACATGGTTAGTACAGTGCCAATATGCATTGGATATGTTGGCAAAGTATGGCATGACAGGGTGTAAGCCTATGAGTACACCTTTAGAGCAAAATGTGAAGTTGCGGGCTGATTATGGTGATGAGCTTGATGATCCATCTATGTACAGAAAGATGGTTGGTAGTCTCATTTACATGACTATCACATGCCCGGATTTGAGTTATGTTGTGGGGCTAGTAAGCCAGTTTATGCAGAGCCCCAGAAAACCACATTTGGATGTAGTGAGACGCATCATGAGATATGTGAAGACCACTGCACATTATGGTCTACTTTATGAGAGTGGTAAAAGCTTGGACATACATGGCTACACAGATGCTGATAGGGCAGGTAGCTCATATGACAGGAGGTCTACTAGTGGTTATGCTTTTACACTTGGAAGTGCCGTGGTGAGTTGGAGTAGAAAAAAGCAACCTACAGTTGCTTTATCCAATACAGAGGCTGAATATAGAGGTGCAGCCATTGCTACTTGTGAGGCAGTATGGTTAAAGGGTCTCTTGATAGATTTGGGTGAGCCTATTGATGGCAAAGTTGTCATTCATTGTGACAACATGAGCAGTATACAGTTGGCCAAGAATCCAGTGTTTCATGGGAGGACCAAACATATAGAGGTCCATTATCATTTTGTCAGAGAGAAGGTGCTGGATGGTACAGTTGATCTTCAGTATGTGAAGACTGATGAGGCAGACATCTTTACAAAGCCACTTAACAAGGAGAAGTTTGAGTACTTCCGTACTATGTTGGGAGTACATGGGATGAGCTTGAGGGGGAGTGTTGAGAGTCTTGATATCCCAAGCTCATCTACATCTTCATCGGCACTACATCATGAGCTTAAGAGGGGCTGTTGAGATTCAAGCTCGATGTCAGTGTGAGCCAGCTATGCTATGTGCTGGCATGTTAGGTAGGAACATGTGTGAGACATAAATGACCGTGTGTCCAGCTGGTCATAGTGTGTGGACATTAGCTAGGGTTAGATGAGTGTGGACACAACTCATAGTGTGTTGTGTGTATTATGGATTATGGCATTATGCTTTGTGTGAGAGTGGAGATGGCTTCCCTCTATGGTTAGGGTTTGCAATATACGTTAGGGTTTGCTCCTGTGTGTGTGTCTCCTCCCCCTCTACCGCTCTTTCAACAATTACAAGGGAAGAAAATGGACATCTTGATGGGCTAGAGAGGAATCTTACATTCTCTCCCACTTGAAAAATGCGAGATATCCTCATCTCGCAAACTCGAGGGTAATCCCGCATCAGTTCGGTTTCTTTCTCCCAGGTGGCGTCTTCAAAAGTATAGAACTTCCATTTGACTAATAATTCTCTTAGAACTTTGTTCCTGAGAACCTTCTCTCGAACATCAAGGATTTCTTTAGGTTGGAGTTCCATCAGCCCTTGGGTTGAAGAAGTTAAGAGTTCATCACTCATTAAGCATATGATTCAGGCTCGGTACATACTTTTTTAAGTAGACTAACATGAAATACATTATGTACTTTGAGATGAGGAGGTAGAAGAAGTTCATAGGCTAAGTCGCCTACTTTCTTTGAAATCAGATATGGCCCAGAGTATGTGGGGGATAACTTCTTGTACTTCCCAAGAGATAGAGAACTTCTTTTGGGGCGTACTCGAATGAAGACCATATCTGCTTCTTCAAATTTTTTGACTCACCTCTTCTTATCTACATATTGCTTCTGTCTATCGTGGGCATCTCTTAAATCTTTACGGATTGACTGCATCTGCTGCTCCATGTCGCCAATCATCTGTATGGACATCTCGACCCTAATCAATGGGTCGGACCAAGTTAATGGTGTTAGTAGGCAGTCTTGTCCATAAAGAGCTTTGAAAGGGCTCATCCTAATTCTTCGGTGATAAGAAGCATTGTAGGCGAACTCGACTAGGTGCAGATAGCTTAGCCCCTTCTTGGGTTCCCTGCCCCACAGCATGACCGAAGTATATCTTCGATTACTTGGTTCACCCTTTCTGTTTGACCATCGCTCTCGGGGTGGTAAGCTGTGCTGAGATCGAAGAAAGTTCCTACTGCTTCAAAAAATGCAGCCCAGAATCTTAACGTGAACTTGGGATCTCGATCACTTACTATTCTCCTGGTGTGGGGGTAGGCTATGCAATCTAAAGATTTCCTTGAGGAACACTCTAGCCACATCCACTGCAGTGTAGGTTTCTTTTTGTTAAAACCCTAAGATCTCTCTAGATAATTGTTATGCATAAAACATGCATAGAACAGGCATAAACTCAACCACCCAACCACCCCCGAGCCCAAGGGATGCACACATGAATAAAGAATGAAATACATTATACCTCTACCTTGATGTCCCATACCATCAAGAGGTATAATACAAACCAATAGCATGTAGCTATAGTGTGAAATGGTAGGTGAGTAGATATGGACCTCTACACAAGAGACCATAGCATAGCCTTGGCCTCATGGAGCCCAAACCTCCAAGCCCCCAAGCTCCAAGCTCAAATGCCCACCAAGCTCTCTTGAGTGTGCCCCATGCCCCTATTATATAGGAGGGCCCTCAAGTGACTCTTGACTTTCCATTCCTCATGTGTGACCCTTGGATGCCTGACCCTAACCTTAAACCTTAAGGTTAGTCCTAACCCATGTTCCACTAGAGCTTGTTCCCATGCTCCCATGCTCACAAGCCTAATGTGGGTTAGCCTCCTAGTATATGCACACATAATGTGTATATAACATAGCACACATAATGTACATATAACATACTTCCCCTCTCTCAAAACATTGCACTCTTGCAATGAAAAGAAGAAGAACTGCGCTGAACAAACTCAACCGACTCCCAAGTCGAATTCTCAATTTCCCTATCTTTCCACCTAATTTTAACCTCAGGGATTAGTCAACTACAAAGTTTCCTTTCCCTCAATTCAAGTACCTTATCAGGTTCATGTGGAACATAGGATAATTCATCGACTTCAACGAGTTCTTGAGGAGTGACTGTGTCATCCTCACCTCCCAATTTCCCTTTCAATCTATCGATATGAAAGACTGGATGAACTCTAACAATTGGAGGTAGTTTTAGTTCATACGCAACCGTGCCAATCCGATATATTACTCGAAATGGACCACAATATCTAGGAGATAAATTCGAGCATTTTCCCATTGACAAAGTCTGAGAATCTTTAAGAACATTAAAATAAATCAACGCTCCTGGTTCAAAAAACCGAGATGAGCGTCCCCTATCAGCATAAAACCGTGCCCTATCATGAGCACTCCTGATAGAATTCCGAGCTTCGGTCAGAATTTCCTACATATCTCGCAAGAAATCCCTTGATGCATCAAGCTCGATGTCCTTAAGACTGACATCAATAGGTGCCCTGAGTTGATACCCATACATAAGTATGCACGGACTAAAATAATAGCCGTAAATTTAGAACTGTTATAGGCAAATTCCATCATTGGAAGATATTTTCCAATATGATGATTTTCTAGAGACATATGCACAAAGCATATACACTATAATCTGATTCATACACTCTGTTTGCCCATCAGACTACTGCGGATGATCAGAATAATTCACATTCAAAGTAACTTCCTCGTTGTAAACCATTCGGAATAAAGTAGAAAAACATGGCATTATAACAGCAGAAACCAGGGATTCATCGGCGCCCCGACATATCCACATCTGCATATGGAATAATCAACGTCTCGAGTTATCCATATCAACATAGAGAATCATCGTCTCGATGAGTCACATATGTCCATCCGTAAACCTATCAGGTTGATTGTGTAAATCACCTACAGTACGGAACTAAAGAAAGAAATGCCAACAAAGGAAGAATCCAAATTTCCTTATCCGAACACAACAAGATAAACTTGTTTGAACTCTAAAGAAAGAGATTTCAACAAGTGAAAATGCCGATGAGATTGCCCTCATTATAACATGCAGGTTATAGATAAAAGAAGTTTATCTAGAGAATGCCCATACTATAACTTCTAGTGAATTTAGAAAATAAGATTGTCTTTGAATGTTGAGGTCAACATGCTAAGTGATGTAAGCAAAGCAACAATCTTGAGCCCAAATTATCCCATAAGATAATATATGTGAGGGATCCCTAGCGTCCCATACCACCATGATACCACCCATACATACGTTAACAATTTGAAACTCCCTAGTATGCCGTCTAGGAAAATATGAATAAAATCCTGTATAAAAGGAATAAGATGGCCTTATCCAGACTTTCACATACTAAACCTGTCTCTGTATACTTGAGACTACATCAAGGAATGAATCCTTCTGAGTATATCATTAGAAAAGAAATTGAATTATTGGCGCCTTTCTAATGATAACTACCCAAAACACAATAAAGTTAGGGTAGAAAAATAACTCCACCTAGATATATAAGCAACTAGGTATCCGAGTTGGAATATATACAAGAGTATAAGAAATATACTCCAAAATTACGTGCAAAAAACGAAGGCAAATGCTACCTTCAAAGCACATGTAAATATTCAAAAGATCAAAAGATCCTTATAACACCATGGATAAAAGCATAGAAGCTCCTTAAATCCATAAAAACCATAGTTGATCATAAAAATCAATGCATACCATCTAATGGACATAAATCATGCCAAAAGAAGCATTTAAATTGGTGGGCCAACTCATCATCAATCCGGAGTATATGAACGTTATGTTGTTCAAATAAAACTCCAAAGTAAGAAAGTGAAACACATGTGTGTAGCACTCAATAAGAAAACCCCTAGACACAAGTGATCTATGCAAAACCTGATGAGTCCATATAAAACTTGGAAAACATCCAAAATCCACCAAAATAAACCGATCAACTAACCCATGATTTGTCTTAGGCTTAATAAATTAAGCACAAACCACACTTAAAAAAGTACAAAATAAATTATCATGGAAAAGTGTCAAAGGTGAAACACACTTTGAACGTAAATTATAGCCAAAGAAATTAAGGAACATGTCCAAAAAGAATGGCTAAACAATGGTCAAAAAATCATGAATACATCGTTTAGAATTAATCCAAACATAAATATCCATTAATACGAGGTATAATCGTATTAATAATGTGGGAATAACTCGCATCTATCTAATGTCAGCACGAGGAAACGTACTTCAACATTAAATAACCCTCGAAAATATTAAATTCTCGAGAAAAAGAATTATCATGATTTTTTTCTAATTTTTCCAAATTTATAGGGCTTCAAAATATAATAATTTTGAATTCCACCAAACCTATCCCATGGCATTCCAAACCTATATTTTTCCAGAAAATTTTTAGCAATTTAATTTGCCAAAATACCATTGATATTTTAAAAATACCAATTTTTAGGATTTCTAAAAATAATTTCTAGAAATTTCCTAATTTTCCCTGAGAATCCCATCGTTCACGAAATTTCCAATTTCGCCCGACAATTCTCAAATCCAATGAAAATTTTCAATTTTAATGGATTTTTCTAATTTTCTGGGTCAAAAAATATATTTTTAAAGGAATTTGAATGGTCACGGGCGCCCGAATGGACACACCACATGCCAAACACCAACCCCACATTTTCCAAAATTTAAAATAACCTTTGTCTAATTTTCCACTAATTTTCATGAATTTTTTGAAATTTTTAATCAACCCCGAACGCATTTAGAATACGAACGGTCAAAAAATTTCGGAATTCCAACGGTTTTCCCGGAATACGGAAAGCCAAAAGTTTCGGAAAAATGAAAAGACAAAAAAAATTCGGAATGTGAAAGGTCAAAGGTTTCCGGAATACGGAAGGTCAAAAGTTTTTCCGGAATTCGGAAAGCCAAAAGGTTTTGGGAAAACGGAAAGCCAAAGGTTTTCCGGAAGTTGAAAAGCCAATATTTTTCAATAAGAAATTTTCAGGATTTTTTCTGAGATTTTTTACTCAAATCCAGTAATTTTCAGAAACTTCCAGGCTTTTTCCCAAGCTTTTTCCTTGAAATAAATTCAAAAGCCTTTTTTTTTAAATAAAAAAAACTCATTTTTTTTTAAAAAAATGAATATATGTTTTATTAAGGCTTTTAGCCTTTTGATTTTTTTAGGGGGGGGGGCGATTTTTCGCCGGCGGCTGCTGCGCAGCCCCCCCCCCTCGCGTCGCCTGCGCATGGACCAGAGAGAGAGAGATAAGATTCTCTCTTCTCCCTTCTCTCCTCCCTTTCCTCTCAACTTTCATTTTCATTCTCTTTCTCCAATCTCCTCTCTCTGCTAAACAGAGATTAATTTAATCCATTGATTAATTTTTTAATTAATCATATCTTAATCATAATTATCATTAATTATGATTAATGTTTAAAAAAAATCATTTTAAAGAGATTTTCTCACGGAAAAAATGAGAAAAAATCAGATTTGAGAAACGGAGAGGACCCCACACACACGGGAGAGCATCTCATGCATCAACACGCTGTCCCCTACTGAATTTCAGTAGAAATTGACAGAATTTGATCGCATTCCCGCGGAAAAAACCCGCAAAAAATGTATAAAAATACATTTTTAATCAAAAAAATGCTCAAAAAATTCCTAAAAAATTAGAAAAAAATTTCTAAAATTTCTAGAAATTCAGGGAATCCATCCTCTCAAAAATATCCACCATAAACTTTATGGTATTTTTGAAAAAAAATCCATTAATGCTCGATTTTAACCATAAAAAATAGAGAAAAATAGCATTAACTCACGGTATTCCCCCGCAACGTCGATTCGTCCATTGAATTGAAGTACCACACATTCCAATCACCATAACGATGATCCATGTGCATTTCATCAACACAAATCAACAAAAGATAACATTTTATTAGTAAATATTAAAATTTACTAAAAAAAATCAACAATTAAATAGAGATTGCTCTGATACCACTGTTAAAACCCTAAGATCTCTCTAGATAATTGTTATGCATAAAACATGCATAGAACAGGCATAAACTCAACCACCCAACCACCCCCGAGCCCAAGGGATGCACACATGAATAAAGAATGAAATACATTATACCTCTACCTTGATGTCCCATACCATCAAGAGGTATAATACAAACCAATAGCATGTAGCTATAGTGTGAAATGGTAGGTGAGTAGATATGGACCTCTACACAAGAGACCATAGCATAGCCTTGGCCTCATGGAGCCCAAACCTCCAAGCCCCCAAGCTCCAAGCTCAAATGCCCACCAAGCTCTCTTGAGTGTGCCCCATGCCTCTATTATATAGGAGGGCCCTCAAGTGACTCTTGACTTTCCATTCCTCATGTGTGACCCTTGGATGCCTGACCCTAACCTTAAACCTTAAGGTTAGTCCTAACCCATGTTCCACTAGAGCTTGTTCCCATGCTCCCATGCTCACAAGCCTAATGTGGGTTAGCCTCCTAGTATATGCACACATAATGTGTATATAACATAGCACACATAATGTACATATAACACTTTTACTGGAATCAGATGGGCAACTTTGGTTAGTCTATCAACTACCACGAAGATGGAGTTGTAACTTGATTGCACTGAAGGTAGTCCAGTAATAAAATCCATACTGATACATTCCCACTTCATCTAGGGGATGTCGAATGGATGTAACCTCCACGGCATTTTTACTCTCTTTGCTTTGACTTTTTGACAAATCAGGCATTGACGTACATGATTAAGTATATTCTTTTTTACTCTCTCTTCTTTGACTTTTTGACAAATCAGGCATTGATGTACATGATTAAGTACATTCTTTTTTAGTCCAGGCCAAAAGAAGCTTTTCTTTATAGACATGTAGGTCTTGATGAAACCTGGATGTCGTGCAATAAGGCTGTTCATGGGCTTTATTCAGAATTTGACACTTAGTTCCCTCATCATTGGGAATGCATAGCCTGCTATATTGTAATACATAACTCCTTCATCCATGCTGTACCCTTGAACTTGGTTCAACTCCTGATGACGAGTTTTGCTTTCCTGCATAAGTAGGGTAGCAATAGAGCCAAAAAATCTATCCTGCATGATCTTCTCTCTTGCTTCATTAATCAATGGATTCGACACCACTCTGATTGCAAAAGCAAGGAGGCTTTTCTATTGAGGGCATTTGGTACCACATTGCTTTTCTATCAAATTCCTATAGGGTCTGCATCCACCTTCTTTGGTGCATGTTGAGATCCTTCTGAGTGAATATCCAAGCCTTGGTTCAATTAATATGGTGAGCTTCCGGTACTGTGGATGAGGGACCAAGGAAGCGGCCTATGAGTGAAGCGCTAGGTGACCTGCGAAGGATCCTAGAGGGTGCTGACCATACGGTGCTCGGGCTCTGGGTCAACGAAGATACCCACACGTGCATCGTGGAGAAGATATTGAAACAAGGAGTAAGAGTTGTTTTCTAAATTTGGGCATGGATCTGGTTGATTGACCTTGCTGGTCCTCAACGAATGAGTCCATGGTTTTTATATGGATCTGTTGGTTGATCTTGCTGATCTTCAACAAAGATTCTATTTTGATATGTGAATATTGCGGAGTACTATGAGCTAGGAACCATCAAAAAGACCCCTGAGTGGACAGGGGGTGAGCGTTCTAGTTGCCAATGATGCCATAGGTACACTGAGGAAGGAATGATTAGAAATTAGAATTCAACCAAAATGTTTTTGGAGGATTACAATCACTGATTATGATTTCATTAAATGATTATTTTTGGAGGATTACAATCACTGATTATGATTTCATTAAATGATTGTTTCAAAGACAGCTGAATTTGTGAAAAAGGTAATTTTATATTGGGTGTGTTTACAAGTGGTGTGACTAGTTTTAAGTTTGCATGAATATCTGCTTGGGGGCCTGGGAATGATTAGAAATTAGAATTCAACCAAGATGTTTTTAGAGGATTACAATCACTGATTATGATTTCATTAAATGATTGTTTTAAAGACAGCTGAATTTGTGAAAAAGGTAATTTTATATTGGGTGTGTTTACAAGTGGTGTGACTAGTTTTAAGTTTACATGAATATCTGCTTGGGGGCCTGGGAACTCTTTTCCCTGCTGGTACCCGGGACAAAACCTAACCAAATTCCTAATTGGATCCCATCACTACAGTGGTTGGGTGGTTGGCTAACCCATGGGGTTGGATGGGGTTAGGCTGGACGGATGGATCCCTAAATTGAGACTCAATTCTGTTGTGGTACGATAGATGAAGTAAATTCCGAACAAAAATTGTTCTATGGAAAAGAATCAACGGCTGTACCTCTCAATGAGGAAAAAAGCATTGGTCTCTATGATCCAAGTGCAATCTTTTCCTGATTTGACTATGGGACTTATGGATTCGGTCAAATCAGTTTAGTTAGTTAAGACTTTTTGACTACGTTAGAGAAAATTTATCCTGGAGGAATCGCCCGTGCTTTCTAGGAATGGGAAGTTTTTTCAGGTTCGGTTTTGGAAGAACCGATGGATTAGTCTCTTGTCGTCCAGATATCAGTGGGCAAGGCTCTGAGTGAGGGACCCTGGCCCACGCAAGAAGTGCTACTTCTGCTGCTACTAGCGACCCTAATTTCATTGCGCGGTGGGGACACGGACCTTATAGCGGTACTTGATTTCAAAATCAAATTCCTGCAGGGTCTGCATCCACCTTCTTTGGTGCTTGTTGAGATCCTTCTAAGTGAAGATCCACTTTAAGCTCTGATGATCTATCATCATCAAAGTAAATCTTTGACCCAATAGGTAATGTCTCCACACAACTTCAGGGCATATACTACAGAAATTAGCTCCAGGTCTCGTGGACAACATAATTTCTCTCATGCATTCTGAGTTTTCGAGATTCATAGGCCATTGCATGACCTTCCTGCATGAGTGCACCTCCCAGGGTAGAGAGAAATCTGTAAATTTCAAGATTAATGAGCAAGATATCCTGAAGACAGCCATCAATACTTGATATGAGCACTATGAATTTACAGGGACTGGCATTCTATACGTGTGCTGGGCTACTGACTGAGCTCTGAGGGTCAATTCTATCACATGATCTACTCGAATTGGAGGCATCTCTGTTAGCTCTACTGTAAATAAATCATCATACTCACTTAACCATTCTGGTTCTTTAGGTTTTAATTTTGAGTCTACCGGATTCATTTTGACAACATAAATGAGTTGCCTCTTTCTAAATTCTTTCAGTAACTTAGAAGCTTTTACTAATTGCAGAACTAGGGATCCTGAAATTCCGTTTCCTTGAACTTTGTTTCCGTGAAGGTCACGGAAGGAAATGGTTCCATCATGACAGTGAATGTCAACTTGATTTTTGTGGAACCAATCCATTCCAAGGATCCCGTCAAAAACTCCCAAAGGTAGGACTCTGGAACTGACAGTTAGTTATATTCCCATCTAGATGAAATTGAATACGATTTGTCTCATGGTGAGTGAAAAGGATCTTTCCACTGGCCAATTCAACTTGCATAGGTTTCCCTGATTTCTGTTCTAAGACTAGCTTACGCAAGCATCCAAGGAAAATAAATGAATGAGTACTGCCTATCAAAAGTTTGAATGACTTACCCTTATACTCAGCTGGAGTATGGATGATAGAGAATTGATGATTTGGCCCTTGGTTCTCAATTGCGACATAAATCTGACCTCTTTCCACTTCCACTACATCTGCTATTGTAACTGCTCTTGTTGCTGCTGCAGATTGGGACGGAACTCTTTCTCTTTGGTTACCCCAGTTCTAAGAGGGAGTTCTGAGATTACTCTGAAAAGAAGCAGATGGCTGAGCTAGATTCCTCCTGGGATTGCCTTGATTTTGACGAGACGGGCCCTGATTTGATTGATAGGAAGGGCTTGGTCTCTGCATTCTGGGTCCTTGACTTCCCTGTCCTCTCTTGACATGGTGGGAGTTGGGTAGTCTTTAAGTTGGTGACCGAAACCCTGACATCCAAAACATATATTCTCACTTCTAAGCTCATCCCTCGAAGTCCTTGAAAAAGGTGGGGCTCCTGAGAAAGTGTTCTAAGGGAAGGGTCTTCATTCACTTCTGAATCTACTAGCATCTTGATTCTGATTTGGGCCTTGTTGCCTCTTTGGGGGGGTGGAAAGTTTGAAGTACTTCCCGGGGTTTGGAACCTTTTAAAGTTCGAGGGTGCAGGCTTTGGTGGGACCTTGACAACAACAAATGCCTTGGCAAAGTCCTTTGCCATTCTCGCAGCTTCCGCCATTGAGACTGGTTTGGCATTTTTCACTAAAGTGTCCAATGGCTTGTTCTCATTCCTCCAATGAATCTGGCCATCAGCTGCTCTTCATCCAAAAGTGGAGAATATTTGAGGAGAAGGCCAAATGTCTCATGGTATTCTTCAATTGTCCAGCTATCCTGCTTTAATTCCAAGAACTCATTCATTTTGGTTTCCAGGAAGCCAGGAGGATAGAAGCTCTTTCTGAGGTAAGCTTTAACACTAGTTCTGTAATTGGACACTTAAGTGTCCTAAGACACTAAAGTGTCCTGGAAAGTTCTTGAATTTTTGTGGGCAATCTATTAAGAGTTTTGAAATGCTTAACATCCACAAATGTTCCTCAAGACCCAAAAAATCCTTGAGATTTTTTACATTGCACTTTTCTTAGCTTTTGCAAGGTAATATTTTAATTTTCTTAGACACATGCTGATAAAAATGCATGATTTTTGCTGTTTTCAAAATAGTAGTAATTTGGACATAACTTTAGAAGGGACATAGTTTGATCATGAAACTTGGCTTGATGGAAAGCCCATGATGTAAACTAAATCCTGGAATCATCAAACGACAATTATTGGATAAATTTTTGACTCGCTAATATTGAAATGACGTTTTTTTATACAGGTGGAGCATGAATTTTTCTCCTTCCATATGCAAGCTAATAATGTAAAACTTGAGGTGCACCCATGTTATATAGGGTAAATACTACTTTGTTTTGAATTTTCCAAAACTTTAGAGCCACTTTTTGGGCCTCTTCTCATACATGGCCTTTTGCGCAACCTATTTTTAATACATCAAATGTCTAATTATGAGCCTAATTTTGATTTTCATCAAAGGGGAAAGCTATGTAAGTGCATTATTTGTTGTAACTATAGGTGTAGACTACTTGTGCAAGCATAGTTATGATTAGTTTTTGATAAAAGATGATCAAATTTTACATTTTTATTTTTTACAATTTTTTTAGAACTAGGCGATAAGAACCTACTTAAGTGGAGGCTAAGTTAGTGTCATACACATCAAATTATGGCTTATTTATCTCATCTCAAGCATGAAAACCAATAATCAACATTCTCATTGATAGGGCTACATTATTTTTTTGTGGCGTGATTGAGTTTTGATAATACGCGTTACTTTTGCTGATTTTATGCAACTTTTTTGAAAAAAATTCTAGGAAAGAAAAATGATTTTTTTGGTGAACTTCTACCTCCTTGGACTGATGTATGCTATCAAAATATCTTGGGAAAAATGCTATTGATATCATTGGATTTTTTTTTGAGAGAATGATGCTTGCATATTTGGAAAAATCCTGAAAAATGTTCATTTTCAAGACATATGCTACTTTGTTGCTTATGTACTTCCAAATAAAAAGACATTTTATATATTTAGCATTTTTTACATAATCATAGGGTTATGTTCTACATGCCCAATGAAGCATTTTGGTTTTTAAAGCCTACATTAGGAGTTTGATTTTTTTTCGCAACCCCCAAAAAAGGACACTTAAGTGTCCTGTTTTGGTACCAAACTAGTGTTAAGATCTGACAAGGTCTGGGTATTTCGGTCGAGATGGTTTGTCTCGCAATGGTTCCTCCATGCGACCCTAGCTGTTTCCACAATTTTTAATCTGGCGAGAGCCATCTTGCTCCTCTCATTATAACCGGCTACATCAAATTACTCTTCCATTGCCTCAATAAAAATTTCCACTGTTTCTACTAACTGTTCCCCTTCACCCTTGAATGGACCAAGTTGGGTTCGGTCTAAGGCTTAAGGCTTTACGAACGTCCGAATCTAACTCTTCATCATCGGTAAGAGGATCCGGCTGCCTACTAGCACGGGCTGCGCGCCTCATGATTCCGACAAAACGAGATTTTTGTCAACTTAACTTCGTCATCAAAATTATGACTATTTAATTTTTTGAGATTTATCTCTTAAACAAATAAATATTCCATCATAATTCTTGAAAACAAGATTCACTCTGATAATTTTGTTTAACCAATATTCACAACCACGAAATCAATTTGGAATCTTTTGCAAAACATCATTTATTATCAAAAGTTTTTGATATATACATAGAGCGTCTCGGCTCCAAAAGTAACTACCTCAATCGCATACGCATAAAAAGGCGATATTGCAATGGAGACATGCTATGATATACACGATTCATCACTGATAATGGGGCTGTAATTCTACTCCTAAGAATAAAGCGGCTCAGAAGTCTAAAAATTTGACAAGAAATTTTAAAATTTTGGGGTGAATGATTATAGAGTTGGACATAATGAATAACTCCTAGCCTTATCAAGATCATGGTTAGCGAGATATTATGCCTGAGTCTATGACACTGATTGGTATTGACGTTAATACATCGCCCTCGAGAGAACCACATGTGCTAACGTCGCTCTACTAGATCAAGGAAGTATAGATCCTCAAAGTGACGAGCAAGCCTCACTCACTTTCTCGAGTTGTAGCAGAGTTGATGAGATTTTCGAAGGCAAAGGCGATCATATCCTGACTCTGGGGAAGTCCAAGAATGCTAGACAGATTTAGGGCATCCATCTAAAAATCCAATTCAATTTATGAATACATTTCAAACATAATCTTAGCAAGTGAAAACATTTTTTTCCCAGATTTACTTTAAAATTTTAGGCAATTTCTGTAGCTGTTTCATAAGTTTACAACAGCGCTGTGATACCAGCTGCCTGTGAGATCCCACTGCCCCCTCCGCGCACTGGTGGTGGATTCCCGATTGATAGCAGCGGAAGTAACTTCCTCTTGCTTGGGGCAAGGTTTCCCACTCAGGGCCTCGCCCTCGAATGTCCGGACATGAGACTAATCTAGTGGTCATTCCGAAACCGAAAAATCAGAAAAATTTTCCTTTCCCGAAAAACAGGGACGATTCCACCTTTTTGATTTTCTTAACGAATTTCCTAACGGGGTCAAGAGACTAAACTATCCTTCACCTGAATAAACTAGATAGAAGGAAAACTATTACAAACTTAACTTGAAGCAATCAACGCTTTTTTCGTAACTGAAATCAGGCACAGCCGTTGATCTATTCATTTGAGAAGTGTTTAGATTTTTATTTAACTACTCGAGGTCTAAGCGTATTCCTATTTTTCAATTTCATTATTTAAAACTCCACTAATTCCAGCCTAACCCCATCCGGCCCATGGATTAGCCACCACCCAACCACTGGAATCGGTAGAACCAGACAATTACTCACCCACCCATAATTGAATGTCTTTCATAACTTTTGCTTTCGAATACAAATATGCACACACTCCTCTTTAAACTTTAACTTATAAAACAATCCATTGACAAACAGTTATTGATTACAAATGTCATAACTCAAAATCTCCATCCAATCCTTGTTTCTTTTAAAAAAAAATAGTATCACTCTGGACTCTCTGTTGAGTGGTCAGCAACAACGAGATCCAGTAACAGATTACAATAATCATTAGTCTATCATACAAATCTTCCACGTCATACGCATGGGTGTCCTAGGCACCGCGAGCCCGTGCATCGAATGGTCAGAACCCTCTAGGATCCTCCTTAGGTGTCCTGGCACTTCACTCAGGGAGGATCGCTTTGTCGCCCCTCGTCCATCGTACCGGAAGCGCACCATTTTAATCGTACCGAGGCTGGTCTGGGCAGGCTTTGCAGCGTGAGCTGTCCTCCTTTGAACACTCCCCGCGCCAGCTGTTGCAACCTAACTTCCCTTAGCAAAAACACATACCAAATGCTCCCTCCATCATTCTGGCATAAGACAATCCTTTAAGAAAACAGGGTTTCTATGCAAGTTTTTAGTTTGTTTTTCTTTTGAATACAATAAGTATATCTTAAATCAGTATCCCCAAAACTTCATAATCGTAATACTAAATTTCAAAACATAATTCCTCGAATTCTGTAACCTTGATCCTCAGATCGATTCGAAGGGTCTCAACTTAGTTTCAGATTTGGTGGGAGATTTGAGTGTATTTTTCTGTACTGGTCACATCTTCTTTCCTCGAAACTGATGAAAGAGTTTGTTCTTGGTCATAGTCTGATTCAGGGTTTGAGTCTGATAAAGTTTTTCCTGAACTATCTTTCTCGAAAAGAGGGTGATATTTCAGTTACTATTTTACTGAATTTCATTCATTGAATATTCACTTAACTGATTTCTAAATTAATCATGAATTCCGATGAGGAATAAATTAATCATGAATTCCGATGAGGAATAAATTAATCATTTATCTGAATATTTGGACTTCGATAGATTTCTTGAATTTTCTCTTTACAATCCGAGTGAATATAAAACAATAGAAATTTCTCTCTCGTAGTATTTACTTATTCATTTAACAAATACTCATAGAAATTAAACATAGAATTAAAGAGAATTCTAATTTTGATATAAAAACTCTTTATGTATCTATTTATGCATAAAATCCAACTTCAATGGAAATAACACTTTTATATAAAAGAAAATCCTTTTATGCATCTATTTATGCATAAAATCAATTTAATAGGAACAACACTTTTAAAATAAAAAGAATTTCTTTATGCATCTTTTTATGCATAGAAATTAAATTTAATGAAAATAACACTTTTATAATAATAAAAAATTTCTATTATGCATCTTTTCATGCATAGAAATTAAATTCAATGAAAATAACACTTTTATAATAAAACAATTTCCATTATGCATCTTTCCATGCATAGAAATTAAATTCAATGAAAATAACACTTTTATAATAAAAAAATTTCATTATGCATCTTTCCATGCATAGAAATTAAATTCAATGCAAATAACACTTTTATGATAAAAAAATTTCCATTATGCATCTTTCTATGCATAATGGAAATTAAATTCAATGCAAATAACACTTTTATGATAAAAAAATTTCCATTATGCATCTTTCTATGCATAGACTTTAAATTCAACGGAAATAACACTTTTATAATAAAAAAATATCCATTATGCATCTTTCCATGCATAGAAATTAAACTCAATGAAAATAACACTTTTATATTTAAAAAAATTTCCATTATGCATCTTTCTATGCATAGAATTTAAATTCAATGGAAATAACACTGTCTAACATAGAAACCACTCCAAATGTGCTCTAACACCCATAGGCCCTCATGCACCTCTAAACTTGAAGGGATCTCACTCTGCTGATTGCGGTTGTGATTTTCCTATTGATTACTCTTTAAAAGTGAAAATTTGATTAGATTAGAGTGCTTTATTTCATCTTGTGATAAATTTTAAAGTAAATTTAGAATGTAAAAAATTAAAAAATGGTCAGTCATACAAAGGAGGTTATGGCAAAATTTTCTTAAATTTTATGGAAATAAGTTTTATCTTTATGTTATTCAAAAAGAATAATCCCCACCGTTTGTGCATTCTAAAATAAATTCTTTTTATTTTAAAAGTGTTAGTCCTATTTTATGCATAAATAGATGTATAAAAGGATTTTCTTTTATTATAAAAGTGTTATTTTCATTAGATTCAATTTCTATGCATAGAAAGATGTATATTGGATATTTTTTTATTACAAAAGTGTTATTTTCATTACATTCATTTTCTATGCATAGGAAGATGCATATTGGATATTTTTTTATTATAAAAGTGTTATTTTCATTAGATTCAATTTCTATGCATAGAAAGATGCATATTGGATATTTTTTTATTATAAAAGTGTTATTTTCATTAGATTCAATTTCTATGGCATAGAAAGATGCATATTGGATATTTTTTTATTATAAAAGTGTTATTTTCATTAGATACAATTTCTATGCATAGAAAGATGCATATTGGATATTTTTTTATTATAAAAGTGTTATTTTCATTAGATTCAAATTCTATGCATAGAAAGATGCATATTGAAAATATTTTTATTTTAAAAATGTTATTCCTATTAAATTGATTTTATGCATAAATAGATGCATAAAGAATTTTTATATCAAAATAAGATTCTCTTTAATTCTATGTTTAATTTTCATGAATATTTGATAAATGAAAAAGTAAATACTCTGAGAGGAAAAATTCTATCGTTTCATATTCACTCGGTTTGTAAGGAGAAAATTCAAGAAATCTATCGAAGTCGAAATATTCAGATAAATGATTAATTTATTCCTCATCAAAATTCGTGATTAATTTAGAAATCAGTTAAGTGAATATTCAATGAATGAAATTCAATAATTTAGTAATTGAAATATCACCCCCTTTTTCGAGAAAGATAATTCAGGAAGAAAAAGAGAAGTGACGTAAATAGAAGTAATGAGATGTGTGATGTGAATCAGATAGATGTGAATGAACGGATGACTAGATGTGATGTGAATAGAGGTGTGATGAGATGTGAGGTAAATAGATGTGATGAGATGTGTGATGTGAATTAGATAGATGTGAATGAAGGGATGAATAGATGTGATGTGAATAGAGGTGATGAGATGTGAGATAAATAGATGTGATGAGATGTGTGATGTGAATCAGATAATGTGAATGAAGGGATGGATACATGTGATGTGAATAGAGGTGATGAGATGTGAGGTAAATAGATGTGATGAGATGTGAGGTAAATAGATGTGAGGTAAATAGATGTGATGAGATGTGTGATGTGAATCAGATAGATGTGAATGAAGGGATGGATAGATGTGATGAGAATAGAGATGATGAGATGTGAGGTGAATAGATGTGATGAGATAAGTGACGTGAATCAGATAGATGTGCATGAATGTATGGATGGATGTGATGTGAATAGGGGTGAAGAGATGTGAGGTGAATAGATGTGATGAGATGTGATGTCATGTGAATCACGATGTAAATAAATGATATGGGATGTGAGTGGATGTATGTGAAAGAATGGATGTTAATGTATGTAAAAGAATGTGATGTGGATGTGTATGCGAAGGAGTGTGATGTGATGAAAAATGATGTTATGTGACATGAATATATGTAGATGTGAAGTGATAGATATGAATGAATGAGATGTGATGGGTGTAAATGGATGTGATGTAATTGAATGTGATGGAATTGAATGTGATGGACGAGAATTGATGTGGTGTCATGTGAATTGTGATATGATGAGAAAGGGAATATAGATGAAATAAATGAGAAATGATGTGGAACAATGTGGAAAGACGAGAGTTCGCTATAGAAACTGTATTTTTTATGACCTATTTTTTTCTAAATGATTGTTTTATGTCAAGAATGGTGGGGAAGCATTTTGACCATCTTGTGAATGAGATCGTTGAGACCTAATCTAATAAAGTTGCAATAGCTGATGGAGAGTCAATGGAGGACATCTCGCGTAGCAAGGTTGGCCGAGGTCTTGACCAGCCTCGGTTTTATTAAAATGGTGAGCTTCCGGTACGGTGGATGAGGGACCAAGGAAGCGGCCTATGAGTGAAGCGCTAGGTGACCTACGAAGGATCCTAGAGGGTGCTGACCATACGGTGATCGGGCTCTAGGTCGCCGAAGATACCCACACGTGCATCGTGGAAGATATTGGAACAAGGAGTAAGAGTTATTTTTCTGAATTCGAGCATGGATCTGGTTGGTTGACATTGCTGGTCCTCAACGGATGAGTGCATGGTTCTTTTATATGGATCTGTTGGATGATCTTGCTGATCTTCAACGAAGATTCCATTTTGATATGTAAATATTACCGAGTACTATGAGAGCTAGGAACCATCAAAAAGACCCCTAATAAGTGTGGACACGTGGTGAGCATTCTGGTTTCCAATGATGCCATAGGTACACTAAGGAAGGAATGATTGGAAATTAGAATTCAACCATATTTTTTTTGGAAGATTATGATCAGTGACTATGATTTCATTAAATGATTGTTTTAAAGACACCTGAATCTGTGAAAAAGGTGATTTCATATTGGGGTGTGTAACTGTTGTGACTAGTTTTAAGTTTGCATGAATATCCGGCTAGGGGGCCTGGGAACTCTTTTCCCTGGGACGACCCGGGACAAAACCTTACCAAATTCCTAATTGGATCCCATCACTACAGTGGTTGGGCGGTTGGCTAACCCATGGGACTAGGCTGGACTGAACACCATATTAGTGAATTTGGGAATTTTCCAATTCTCATTTTTGAATACTTAAAAAAGGGGACATGGATAACATGTTTGTAAGTTTCTCAAAACCCTATCATATGACCTATCGTTGGAAAGCGCTTGAAAAATGGAATCTAAAGAGCTATAAAGCGCTCATTTTAGATTAGTGGTGTTCAAGTTATGGTTAATCCAAACTTTTGACCACGTGTCCCAAACTTGTGGAAAATTTCCATATTCCCCAATATGGTGTTACTGATGGATCCCTAAATTGAGACTCAATTTTGTTATGGTACGATAGATAAAGTAAATCCCAGACAAACATTGTTCTATGGAAAAAAATCAACGGCTGTGCCTCTCAATGAGGAAAAAAGCGTTGGTCTCTTTGATCCAAGTCCAATCTTTCCCTGATCTGACTATGGGACTTACGAATTTGGTTAGATCAGTTTAGTTAGTTAAGACTTTTTGACTACATTAGAGAAAATGTATCCTGGAGGAATCGCCCGTGCTTTCCGGGCAATGGGAAGTTTTTTCGAGTTCGAAGAACCGATGGATTAGTCTCTTGTCCGGATATCCATGGGCGAGGCCCTGAGGGAGTGAGGAACCCTGACCCATACAAGAAGTGCTTCTTCCGCTGCTAGTGACCTTGATTTTGTTGCGCGGTGGGGACAGGGACCTTACAGCTGGTATCATAGCAAATTTGGCTAAAGTGAATCAATTGAGAAGCCAAAAATGTCAAAAGTTGATGAAGTAGCAGTAAAAGGTTGAAATTGTGTTATAAATTCATACAAATTGTTATTCAGACTGAAATTCATAAATTGGTAATTGGGTCTTCAGATGGAAGCACCGTAATTATATGGAATCCTTGACTTGCTTGAGGCTTAGACATGATGGTATTTACCTTATAATTCTAAGGACCGTGACTACTCGTATATACCGAGGGTATAACTATAGCTCTTTACTGGTAGTATATACAAGTAAATCTAAGACCTTGAAATTATAAGCATAAATGCTATCCAGATGATGAATTCAAATGTGGTTGATATGATTTTAAAATTCTGGTTGAGAACTAATGAGTTGATTTGGATTCTGATTGAAAAATGATGGTTCCTGAATTTTGGTTGAAAAGTGATAAGCTGAGCAAAAACCACAATGAGGATGAATGGGATGAGTCCTTGTGATGATGTTCGTAAGTGGAATGATGATAATGACTTCAGCAAATCACTATGAGATTAGTGGATTGTGCTGACAAATTGCTACTGTTAACACTTGACCCAGTGGATTAAGTTAAGGGATGACAAATTAAAAATCTGTATAATTGAAATCCCCATGGAGGACTGTTTAGATGGAAATTTTGGTCTAATGGACCGTTATTATGTTAAAGATATGAATGAGATGTTTTGAATGAATTTTTATCTGATAATGAGTTCTATATGAATATCTTTATCCCATGATTCTGTGAGGAATTGACCAATCTAAAGAACCCCAGAATCAGTTGAATCTAAAATTGGATTTGAATCATAAATAAAGGGACTTAACAAGAATTTTCGTATTGATAGGAGCATGGATCGAGGTCATCGTTGTGGTAGAAATGATAACCCCCAACTCGACGAGGAAGATCTCGACTTAGATGTTCGTAAAACTCTTCATAGATCAGAGCTTGGACCTTTAAAGGGTGAAGGGGAAAACTTAGGTGAGGCTATGGAAAAGTGGATCGAAGAAATGGAGGAGTACTTCGATGTCACACCAGCAGGTACAATGAGAAGAGCAAAATGGCTCTTATAAGACTGAAGATAATAGAAATAGTCAGAGTGGCATGGAGAAACCACTGCGAGACAAACCGTCTGGAGCGAAATATTCAGACATGGAATGATCACAAAATTTACCTTAGGATGAGGTTCTGTCCTCCCGGATTTTTGGAAACAAAGATGAGCGAATTCTTAGAGTTAACCCAGAGGAGTAAAACTATTAAATTATAACACCAAGCGTTTGCTCTCCTCCTCAAACTCTCCCCACCGCTGGATGAAGAACAGCTGATGGCTAGGTTCATTCAAACCTTTGAATATCTTGGTGAAGAATGCCAAACCAGTTTCCATGGCTGAAGCAGTGCCGATGGTGAAGGATTTCACCAAAGGCCTTTGGTGTCAAAGTCCCGCCAAATCTAGAACCATCACCTTTTAAAAGGTTTTTAATTCCAGAAGGTGATTCCAACCTTCCGCTGCCTAAAAGATATCAGGGTCAAGCCCAAGATATGGGAAGTTCCAAAATGGAAGAAATATCCTTTTCCCGAAACTCAATCCCCTGGAATTCAACTTCAGAAGTTCCACCCTTGAACAAGGGAGTGAAATGCTATAACTGTCAAGGATTTGGACATCACAGTATGGATTGCCCAACACCTTTTGGATCAAGGTTTTCGGGGTAGGAAATCAAGGATCAAGATTCCGGACTCCAGGTCCTTCCTTTGAGAGTAATCAGGTTTCTTTCCGCCAAAATTAAGAAAATCCCAGAGGTAGACCCTCTAACCAACCTGTAGTCTCAATCCAAAGTAATGCAAGACCTCCGCCTCAGAATAGGGGAAGGCAAAGAGAGATATTTCCAAATCGTCCGTCCACTTCCAAGGCAGTAACATTGGAACAAATTGAAAAAGAAGAAGAAGACGAAAGAGATCGTACTCCACCTGCGAGATGAGAACATCTCGCGTTTTTCAAGTGGTGGCAGAGAACGTAAGATTCCTCCCCAGCCCCTCAAGATGTCCAGTTTCTTCCCCTGTAATCAATCCCCTTTTCAGAATAATAAAAGATCTTGTTTCTACCAGTTTTGGCCTAGAGAGAAAAAATATTCTAGAGAGAGGTAACACAGTTTTTAGATATCTTTGGATGGACAAATATCCTTCCGGTTTCAGAAAACAACTTTTACTCCTTGTTCCAATATCTTCCACGATGCACGTGTGGGTATCTTTTTTCCTTTCTTATTAAACTAAATTCCCCCGAACAGAAGTTTAAAAAGAATTTCCTAAGGTGCATGAGAAATAAATTATAATCCGCTCAAAAGGCCTAGCCTAAAGGGTCCAGATTTTTTAAAATTTTAGATTAAGGTTTTGAAGGAACAATTAGATTAATCCAAATGTAGGGAGGAGATAAATTGAAGAAATAAAGAAAAACCCCCAAAAAATTAGTAAATAGTCACATAAGATGAAGAGTGGACTAAGGACTAAGGAAAATAGTTAAAAAACTGATTTTTGACACCTCGAAATGGGGATTCCCCCTCATGAAGGAGGCACCTTTTTTCTCATCATTGCTTTCCATTTTAAATCAATAAAATAAAATATATCATCTCTCCTCTCTCCCAATTCAAGTCTAGTTCCAAAAAGTAAGCTAAACTGACCCAAAAATAGTCAAAATTTGACCAAACTGGTCTGAAAATTACTAGAATCAGTTTGCTTGGTTTGAGGCTCACTCTTTCCTATAAATAGAAGCCTCCCCCTTTGTAAAAGCTTAATAGTGTTTATGCACTATTACTCTACTCCTCCCCAGAGCCAAAAACATTGAATTCTCTTGATAATTCACTTGTTTTTAACTAATTCCTCTACAAAGAATTGGTGGCCACTCTTGATCCAAACAAGAGTAGAACCCTCAATCCCTCAAGCCAAAGGAAAGCTCACAAAACTCCATGTAAGTTATTAATTATACTTTTTTATAATTCTACTCTATGATTTTCTAAATTCTTTGCTTTTTAATGTGATTATGAGCCTTGATGAAAAGGCTTCCCCCTTCTCTTCATTAAGAATTTCAGCCTTTCTTTATCCTAAAATGAGTAACAAATAAATTGAGTTAAACTTTTTCTATTGATTACTCTTTAATTAGAAGTGAAAAATTGATTAGATTAGAGTGCTTTATTTCATCTTGGGATAAATTTCAAAGTAAATTTAGAATGTAAAAATTGAGAAATGGTCAGCCATACAAAAAAGGAGGTTATGGCAAAATTTTCTTAAATTTTGTGGAAATAAGTTTTATCTTTATGTTATTCAAAAAGAATAATCCCCACCGTTTGTGCATTCTAAAATAAATTCTTTTTATTTCAAAAGTGTTATTCCTATTTTATGCATAAATAGATGTATAAAAGGATTTTCTTTTATTATAAAAGTGTTATTTTCATTAGATTCAATTTCTATGCATAGAAAGATATATATTGGATATTTCTTTAGTACAAAAGTGTTATTTTCATTAGATTCAATTTCTATGCATAGAAAGATGCATAATGGATATTTTTTTATTATAAAAGTGTTATTTTCATTAGATTTAATTTTTATGCATAGAAAGATGCATATTGGATATTTTTTTATTATAAAAGTGTTATTTTCATTAGATTCAATTTCTATGCATAGAAAAATGCATATTGGATATTTTTTTATTATAAAAGTGTTATTTTCATTAGATACAATTTCTATGCATAGAAAGATGCATATTGGATATTTTTTTAATTATAAAAGTGTTATTTTCATTCGATTCAAATTCTATGCATAGAAAGATGCATATTGAAAATGTTTTTATTTTAAAAGTGTTATTCCTATTAAATTGATTTTATACATAAATAGATGCATAAAGAATTTTTATATCAAAATTAGATTCTCTTTAATTCTATGTTTAATTTCCATGAATATTTGATAAATGAATAAGTAAATACTCTGAGAGGGAGAATTCTATCGTTTTATATTCACTCGGTTTGTAAGGAGAAAATTCAAGAAATCTATCGAAGTCGAAATATTCAGATAAATGATTAATTTATTCCTCATCAAAATTCGTGATTAATTTAGAAATCAGTTAAGTGAACTTCAATGAATGAAATTCAATAATTTAGTAATTGAAATATCACCCCCTTTTTTGATAAAGATAATTCAGGAAGAAAAAGAGATGTGAGGTAAATAGAAGTGATGAGACGTGTGATGTGAATCAGATAGATGTGAATGAAGGGATGAATAGATGTGATGTGAATAGAGGTGATGAGATGTGAGGTAAATAGATGTGATGAGATGTGTGATGTGAATCTGATAAATTTGAATGAAGGGATGAATAGATGTGATGTGAATAGAGGTGATGAGATGTGAGGTGAATAGATGTGATGTGAATAGAGGTGATGAGATGTGAGATAAATAGATGTGATGAGATGTGCGATGTGAATGAGATAGATGTGAATAGAGGTGATGAGATGTGAGGTAAATAGATGTGATGAGATGTGCGATGTGAATCAGATAGATGTGGATGAAGGGATTGATAGATGTGATGTGAATAGAGGTGATGAGATGTGAGGTAAATAGATGTGTGATTTGAATCAGATAGATATGAATGAAGGGATGGATAGATGTGATGAGAATAGAGGTGATGAGATGTGAGGTGAATAGATGTGATGAGATGTGTGATGTGAATCAGATAGATGTGCATGAATGGATAGATGGATATGAATCAGATAGATGTGCATGGATGGATGTGATGTGAATAGGGGTGAAGAGATATGAGGTGAATAGATGTGATGAAATGTGATGTCATGTGAATCAGGATGTAAATGAATGATATGGGATGTGAGTGGATGTATGTGAAAGAATGGATGTGAATATATGTAAAAGAATGTGATGTGGATGTGGATGTGTATGCGAAGTAATGTGATGTGATGAAAAATGATGTGATGTGACATGAATATATGTAGATGTGAAGTGATAGATATATGAATGAATGAGATGTGATGGGTGTAAATGGATGTGATGTAATTGAATGTGGCAGGCGAGAATTGATGTGATGTCATGTGAATTGTGATGTGAATGATTATGATGTGATGAGAAAGGGAATAAAGATGAAATAAATAAGGAATGATATGGAACAATATTGAAAGACGAGAGTTCGCTATAGAAACTGTATTTATGACTTGTTTTTTTAAAATGACTGTTTTATGTCAAGAATGCTGGGGAAGCATTTTGACCGTCTTGTGAATGAGGTCATGGAGACCTAATCTGATAAAGTTGCAAGAGCTGACTGAGAGTCAATGGAGGAGATCTCGCGTAGCAAGGTCGGCTGAGGTCTTGACCAGCCTCGGCTCGATTAAAATGGTGAGCTTCCAGTACGGTGGATGAGGGACCACGGAAGCGGCCTATGAGTGAAGCGCTAGGTGACCTGCGAAGGATCCTAGAGGGTGCTGACCATACGGTGCTCGGGCTCTGGGTCGCCAAAGATACCCACACGTGCATCGTGGAAGATATTCGAACAAGGAGTAAGAGGAGTTGTTTTCTGAATTTGGGCATGGATCTAGTTGATTGACCTTGTTGGTCCTCAACAGATGAGTCCATGGTTCTTTTATATGGATCTATTGGTTGATCTTGCTGATCTTCAATGAAGATTCCATTTTGATATGTGAATATTGCCAAGTACTATGAGCTAGGAACCATCGAAAAGACCTGTGTGAGTGGACACGTGGTGAGCGTTCTGGTTGCCAATGATGCCATAGGTACACTAAGAAAGGAATGATTGGAAATTAGAATTCAACTGAAAATTTTTTAGAGGATTATGATCAGTGACTATGATTTCATTAAATGATTGTTTTAAAGACAGCTGAATCTGTGAAAAAGGCAATTTCATATTGGGTGTGTAAGTTGTGTGACTAGTTTTAAGTTTGCATGAATATCCGGCTAGGGGGCCTGGGAACTACTTTCCTCGGTACCCGAGACAAAACCTAACCAAATTCCTATTTGGATCCCATCACTACAGTGGTGGTTGGCTAACCCATGGGACTGGATGGGGTTAGGCTGGAGTGATGGATCCCTAAATTAAAACTCAATTCTATTATTGTACGATAGATGAAGTAAATCCCGGTCAAAAATTGTTTTATGGAAAAGAATCAATGGTTGTGCCTCTCAATGAGGAAAAAAGCGTTGGTCTCTATGATCCAAGTGCAATCTTTCCCTGATCTGACTATGGGACTTACAAGTTCGGTTAGATCAATTCAGTTAGATAAGACTTTTTGACTACGTTAGAGAAAATTTATCCTGGAGGAATAGCGCGTGCTTTCCAGGCAATGGGAAGTTTTTTTGGGTTCTTCGGGAAGAACCGATGGATTAGTCTCTTGTCCGAATATCCGTGGGCGAGGCCCCGAGGAACCCTGGCCCACGCAAGAAGTGCTACTTCCACTGCTAGCGACCTTGATTTCATTGCACGGTGGGGACATGGATCTTACAGCGGTACTTGATTTCAGAATCAAATTCATGCAGGGTCTACGTCCACCTTTTTTAGCGCATGTTGAGATCCTTCTGAGTGAAGATCCCATTTAAGCTCTGATGATCTATCATCAAAGTGAATCTTTGACCCCATAGGTAATGTCTCCACAACTTTAGGGCATATACTACACAAAGTAGCTCCAAGTCGTGGTGGACAACATAATTTCCCTCATGCGTTGTGAGTTTTCGAGATTCATAGGCCACTGCATGACCTTCCTGCATGAGTGCACCTCCCAAGGCAAAACCACTGGCATCAGTTACTACCTCAAAGGGTAGAGAGAAATCTAGCAATTTCAGAATGGGATTGGTTACCAAGGCGGTCTTCAGCTTATCAAAAGCGCTATGACACCTAGCAGACCATTTCGGAAAACGGGATATTCTTCTTGAGAAGATTAGTGAGAGGGAAGCTATGAGAGCATACTTAGGTATAAAAATTCTATACCAACAAGTTAATCCCAAGAATACCCTGACTTCTTTCATTGTCTTTGGTTCAGGGGCCAATCTATGACTGCTTGGACTTTTGCGGAGTCTGGAGAAATTCCGTCTTTACATACCAGAAAGACCAAGTATTCAACATGGTCGATAGAGAAAGTGTATTTGCTCTTTTTTGCAAAGAGTTGGTGCTTCCTTAGAATCTCAAGAACTTTTCGGATGTGAGCTTCATGGTCAGAATATCATCAAAGAAAACAAGAACAAAATCATCCAAGTATTCTCTAAGAATGTCCTGCATTAGGCGAATTTCAAAACTTCATAATCGTAATACTCAATTTCAAAACATAATTCCTCGAATTCTGTAACCTTGATCCTCAGATCAATTCTAAGGGTCTCAACTTAGTTTCAAATTTGGTGAGAGATTTGAGTGTATTTTTCTCAATTGGTCACATCTTTTTTCCTCGAAACTGATGAAAGAGTTTGGTCTTGGTCATAGTCTGATTCAGGGTTCAAGTCTGATAAGAATTTTTCTGAACTATCTTTCTCGAAAAGGGGATGATATTTCAGTTACTATTTTATTGAATTTCATACATTGAATATTCACTTAACTAATTTCTAAATTAATCACGAATTTTGATGAGGAATAAATTAATCATTTATCTGAATATTTGGACTTCGATAGATTTCTTGAATTTTCTCTTTACAATCCGAGTGAATATAAAACGATAGAAATTTCTCTCTCAGAGTATTGACTTATTCATTTATCAAATACTCATGGAAATTAAACATAGAATTAAAGAGAATTCTAATTTTGATATAAAAATTCTTTATGCATCTATTTATGCATAAAATCCAACTTCAATGGAAATAACACTTCTATATAAAAGAAAATCATTTTATGCATCTATTTATGCATAAAATCAATTTAATAGGAAATAACACTTTTAAAATAAAAAGAATTTCTTAATGCATCTTTTTATGCATAGAAATTAAATTTAATGAAAATAACACTTTTATAATAATAAAAAATTTCCATTATGCATCTTTCCATGCATAGAAATTAAATTCAATGAAAATAACACTTTTATAATTAAAAAAGTTCCATTATGCATCTTTTCTTGCATAGAAATTAAATTCAATGAAAATAACACTTTTATAATAAAAAAATTTCCATTATGCATCTTTCTATGCATAGAAATTAAATTCAAAGGAAATAACACTTTTATAATAAAAAATTTTCATTATGCATCTTTCCATGCATAGAAATTAAATTCAATGAAAATAACACTTTTATAATAAAAAAAATTTCCATTATGCATCTTTCTATGCATAGAATTTAAATTCAATGGAAATAATACTTTTATAATTAAAAAAATTCCATTATGCATCTTTCCA